>NW_026067895.1:4049954-4459321 GCF_014885135.2 Alexandromys fortis
GCGGCGGTGGGGAAGAGACAGAAATGTTTAATAAATAAATAAATAAATTAAAAAAAAATAAAAATAAAAAAAAGAGCGGCAAAAGTTAATATTTGCTGAAATTATAGGTGGACACTCACATTTGCTAAAATGATTTTAACAGTTTATGGTGATTAAAATTTTTGTCGTAGAAAGTTATGGTGAGAAAAGTGTATCATTACAAGGAAAAACAAGCATAGTAAAACTCTTTTGAAAAACTAGAATTAAAATGCAAGCATTCTCTAAGATACTAGAAATTAGGAAAACAAGTCCAGAAATGATCAAGAACTTCCACATTTAAAAAAAAAAAACAGAAAGAATTTTGAAATTTTAGGGGGAAATTATCAAAAGAATAATGGGAATTTTTTTTAAAGTTGGAAGACATGCTTCTTCGAATGAAATAAATGTGGGAGAAATCTACAAGAAACTAACAACTAGATTTCAGGTGGCATTTCAGACTTCCAAAGACAAACAAAACTCAAAAGCATGTGTAGACTGAAACTGCAGCTTCCGTCTTACAATGAGCAGCAATGAGAGCTAAGTGGCCATAGAATAAGGTTTGCCAGGCCAAAGGGAAAATAAATTTCAAATCCAAAACTCTACAGCCAAACTACTGGTTCAAGCAAGAATGTAAAATAAAATCATTTCCAACTCAAATGTTTGCTCCTCATATGTCCTTTCTTAGGAATTACTTAAAGATGTCTATCAGTAAAATAAAATAAAATGTTAACCAGAGGGGATAATGCAAGTGTGAGCAAAGTACAATGATATACTTGTATGAAAATGCTTTAGATGGTAAACTGTAGGTTATAAGAAATAGGGAAAACCTAAAACCCAGAATAGCAATCATATCAGAATACATATCAGAATAGCAAAGCAATCGGAAAACTAACTAAGCAAGTTACAGAAACCAAGGTTAATTTTTTTTTTGAAAGAATGTTTCCCTCTGTTCATCCCAGCAGGTGAGAAGCCTGGGAGTCTGGACTCTGCAATAACAAGTGAAAAGTTGAACAAACAGAAGACCAGTACCTCTTCTTAGACAGACATGAGAAGTCAGGTGACAGAGCAAACCACTGCCCCGAAATTATAGACACAGCCTTGGACAGGACCACAGATTACTAGTGCAGTCATCCTCCTGAAAGCCAGAGTCAAAGCAGAAGACCAGCACTGCATCTGAGAATCTGCCAGAGGCCCCAAAAAGACAGGCTAGGGTGAGAGTTCTCCAGGGGACCTAATTCCAAGGAGGATTCAAAGAAGTTCTTTGACTTTGCTTCCTGAACTCTACCAGGTCCACATGATAAAGACAAGAGAGCAAGCCCTCCTGCTCTGGCAGTGAGAGCAACAGTGAACAACTGGAAGATATGTTGTTCTTTGTTTAAAAGAAAAAAAGAAAGAAAGGACTCTTCAGAGCAAACTATTTTTAATTAAAATAGAATCAGTTCACTTGCCCCTTCCTTTTCCTCCTCTCACACCCCCTCCCAGGTAGACATTCTTTAACAGACCCTAAGTGGCTGAATTTTTTTAATCACAGTTAATTACTAGGGAAAGGGAAAAACTGAATTCAGCCAAACAGTTTCCAAGGAGAAAAGAATTAATGTGCGCTTTCTACGTTTCTATTCCAGAGTTACAGGGTCACAACACAGGCCTGATCACAGAACTAAAGAGCCCTCCCCATCCTCTAGACACTTCCACCGTAGTATCAAAGGTCTGTTTACCGTAACTCCTTCTACTCAGGCATATAGGTTAGAAAAAAAAGATAAAACTGTAAAAGAAAACACATTGCCGTGCTTGTCAGCCAAACTGCATAGAGAAAAACACATGAAGTCTCAGCCCTATATAAAGAACTACAGACAACTGAGTGACTCTGAAAGTGGGGAGAGATGATTCTCCCCAGGGAAGAGGTGGTCATCCCCAGGGAAGAGCACACCCATTGACTGTCCAGCACCAAATAGTTATCCATGAAAACATACATACAATGAACGTTATATGGACACAATAGACTATATTTGGGAATATGTGTATATAAATATACACATTTGCATACACTAATGATTGACAAAAACAGGCCATGAATTTGAAGGAGAATTTGGAAGAAGAATAAGAAGAGAGGCAAGCTATAATGAAAATACAGAAATAAGAAAAAAATCTTTTTTAAAAAAAGCAGTGTGAAAAGACAAAGTAAGCATCAAAATCATACTCAGCTATGGAGAGGATTTGAGAATGGATACACTGAGAATTTAAACCAATGAGGGCTCATAAGCTAAGAGGTCAAATGGACAGAGCAGACCACATGCAAATACAGGAAACATAAGTAGAAAGACGCAAATTCTAATAATGGTAGGAAAGAAATACTAGAAAACAAAAGCACAGTAGCAGAAGTAAGGGCTGCCATTGTGAGCCTGTTATTTTGCTGAACGTGGCTGAGGGAAGAAACTCAAGCATGAATGCATTTCAACAGAAATTTCTAAGGCAGCTGAAACATGTGCCTATACATAAACCTGCACAGAATGATTATAGCAACTTATCAATAATAACTGCCTAAGCTTAGAAGTAAGTGGCATTCTTTAGTGAATAGAAATGAATAACTAAATTGCGGTACTTCTGGACAACGCACAATTATTCATCACCAATAAGAAATGAGTACCAAGCCATGAAAAGACATAAAAAGATTTAAATACATGTTGCCAAGTGGAATAAGTCAATCTGAAAAGGTTACATAGTTCATGCTTCCATCTGAATGGAAGCGTTTTAAAAAGTCAGAACTATGGAGTAAACAATCAGTAGCTGCCACGGACTGGAGGGTAAATAGTGGAGTGGGAAGGCAAATAGGAGCCCAGAGGATTAGCACTGAGAGTGAAACTATGGTACCATAATAGTGTTACATTAATTCTGCTTTGGTCAAAGATCATAGCATGTATGATGCCAGAGGTGAAGCTTAACATAAACTGTAAACCTGGAATAAGGATGGCACGACAATGCATGCTGTACAGGCACAGCATGTGCACTGCTCTGACAGGGTAAAGACAGGCTCTTTGAAAACGCTAGACTTTTATCTCAACTTTACTGGAACTCTCAAACAGCTCTTTATAAGTTATAGGAGCTGGGGAGAAGGCTCAGTAAACAAAACTGGGGTGCACAAAGCATGCAGATCTGAGTTCAGAAGGTTTGCACTCATGTAAAAGTGATACAGAGGCCCCCTTCCATAACTCAGATGTTCTACAAAGATTCCCAGGATCCTCTCTGGACTAGCCACATGCATGAGCTCTGGATTCTATGAGAGAGTTTGCCTCAAAAGGAATAAGATGGAGAGCAATTGAGGAAGGTTTTGACTTTCAGAAACTACTTGCAGATTACCACATGGAAGTCTTTACTTGTGGCTTGAAAGGATACATTCAAATTATTTCCTTTGGCACAGTGGACCAGATGATTCAGTTCATTTGTGCCACTCTAGCAGAATACTTCAGACTGGACTGATGTGGAATTGCCATCTGGATACTGTGAATACCATTGGTTAATAAAGAAGCTGTTTGGTTACTGTGATATGGCAGACTAGAGCTAGGCAGGGAAAACTAAACTGAATGCTGGGAGAAAGAAGGCAGAGTCATGAGAAGCCAAGGAGCCCCAGAGGAGAAAGTCATAAGCCACCAACCAGAACCTTGCCAGTAGGCCACAAGCCTTCTGGTAACATATAAAATTTAAGAGATAAGAGTGAGCTAGAAATATGCATAATCTAATAGGCCAAGCAGTGTTGCAATTGATACAGTTTCTGTATGATTATTTTGATTCTGTGACACCAGGAACAAACAAGTGGCCTCCATACAACACTGGATGACTTACAAGAAACAGCAATTTAGTCTCTCACAGTTCTATAGGCTGAGCAATCCAAGATCAAATTATCACCAAAGATAGTATATGACAGTAACTTCCTCGTTTACCAAGGAACTTTATCATGTGGTAGAAGGAGAGAACTCTGGTCTCTGTAGTTCCCTAAAAGGGCACAAAGCCTACTCCATTTTCATCAGTTCCCAAAGGCACAATCTCTTGATATCATCACACTGGGAATTAACCTTCAACAAATGAATTCAGGGAGAACACAAGCATTCAAGAAGGGGACATTAAGACAGAGAGGTATAAATCATTCATCTTTAAAAAGAAGATTAGGGAGGCAGCGATGGGGGGACCATAAGTTCAAGACCAGCCTGAGCTATGCATCGAAACCCTGTGAAGGTCAGTGCTATCAGTTTGACCTAATCTAGAATTGAAGTGTGTGTTTGTGTGTGTGTGTGTATGTGTGTGTGAAAGTGAGCTATGTGTGTATGAAAGGAGTTATTTGTGAAAGGGAGCTGTGTGTGTATGTACGTGTGAATGTGTGAAAGTGAGCTGGGTGCATGAGTGAGCTGTGTGTGTGCACTCACGCACATGCATGTGTATGAGTGTATATGTGTCTGTGTGGGTGAGTGAGTGTGTGAAAATGAGCTGAGCATCATCCAGATGAAATCCCTCTCTGCCTCTGAATGGACGCAATGTGAGCAGCTGCTTCAAGTTCGCGGGGCCATGACTACAGTCATAATGGTCTGGACCCTGGAACTGTGGACTGAAACAAACCTTTCCTCCCTTGAGTTGCTCTGGTGAGGGTATTATCACAGCAACAGGAAAAAAAAGACGGGTGCTGCCATTTTTAAAAAGAAAGCAAGAGGAAGACAGTGGAGCTAGGAGTTGGGCAATATGAAAATTGACAAAGTCATAGGCAATGGTCTGATTATAATATTGGAGGTTACAAAAATGACTAAAAATAGTGGTGCAATCATCAAACATTGGGAGAAATGGATGTTTGGAGTGATGTGAATGACCCATATTCTCCCACGCAATGTGACCTTAGAGTATGTACAACCCTGTGGCTGCCTCAGGTTCTGTCCTGTGACAGAATACCTGGGGCTGTCTTAGATTCCTAGAGATTCTTATGCTTCTTCAACATCACCATGCTTTCTGCTCATGGATCCACAGAGGTTAAAACTAGTTTAAATTCGGGGAACTTTTATTAGTTTTATGTTTTGTAGTCAAGAGGATGCACATTAGAGCAACATGAAAAGACCAGTGCCACGCTGAGTGAAGAAGGCATGATGTGGGGTCCCCCTCTGTAAACTATGAAGACGATCAGTTAATGAATAAAGAAACTGTCTTGGGCTTGTTCAGGGAACAGAGATAGGCAGGGAAATCTAGGCTGAATGCTGGGAGGAAAATGGGAGAAATCAGAACGATGTCATGGAGCTGACACCAGCAATAGACGTGCTGAAATTTTGCCAGTAAGCCACTGCTATGTAGTAATCCGCAGATTAATAGAAATGAGTTAAATTAATATATAAGAGTTAGCAAATAAGAAGCTAGAGCTAATGGGCCAAGCAGTGATTTTAATTAATAAAGTTTCTGTGGGATTATTTTGGGTCTACACTAGTCAGGCTGCCGGGAACCAACAAGCAGCCTCCCACTACATTGGCAGATCATAAGGATGAAGGATTTACCTTCTCAGCTAAAAAGACACTATCTTTAAATCCCACCTTCAATGCCCAATCCTTCCTCTGGAAGAAACTTTAAGTTTAAAAATAAAACAGATATGTGGGACTAACGGGAAGCTCAGCAAGTGAAAACACACACTACTATTCCTGAGGCCTTGTGTTTAGTTCCCAGCACCTACCTCAGACCCCTGGACATCCAATTCAAAGGATCTGAAACCTTCTCTTGGCCTTTGAAGGCACCTACACATGTGGCACCCACTCATTCAGTCACCTGCACACAAATTAAATTAGCTAAATCTTGAAAAGAATACAATATATTTAGTTCATCCTTTATCTATGAAGGGAGCCATCAATGCAGTCTACCTTCTCTCTGACTTTCAGTATACTTGACATAGAAGCATCCTAGCCTATATGGAGGGATAGTAGCCATTCAGCACTGCCTGTTGGTAGGTAAGGAAGTCTGCCTATCAATGTATCTGGTTATTTAGGACATTCTCTATAACCATAAAACTGCTCTGCAATTTGGATATTGATAGATCGGTAGTTAATGTGACACTATGAGCTCTACTTGCATTAAACTTCTGTTGCTAAATTTTAAGATTTATTTTTATCTGTGTGTGTGTGTGTGTGTGTGTGAGAGAGAGAGAGAGAGAGAGAGAGAGAGAGAGAGAGAGAGAGAGAGAGAGAGATGACTGTGGGTATCCACTGATCCCAAAAGCAGGCAATGGATCCCCTGGAGACAGAACAGGCAGTTGTAAGTCATCTGGCGTGCATGTTAGGAAACAAACTCAGGTCCTCTACTGAGCCATGTCTCTAATCCAATTTGCTGATAATTTTAATGAATCCAAACAATAGTGGGAAAGATGTTATTTGCTTATCACAATGATCACAAACTACCTAGACTCTGCATTACTTTTGAAGTATATGTGAGCACATTTGAAAAATCAGATGGGAGTAGCTTTGTTGTCATGTGACTGGTGAAAAGTGGGTGATCACGCAATGGATGTCCTCATGGGTTTCTTGAATCATGTCCCCCTAATATCTAATTTGCTTGTTCCAGTGCTGGCTACCAATCTCAAGGCCTGCACGTGCTAGGCAGGGTCTCCGACACTGAGCTACAACCTTAATTCTATGCTACTTTAATTCATCCAAAAAGAAAGTATTATTTTCATTTTGAAATTTTTCTAAGTTTGCTCGTCCTGTTGTCCCTCTAAAACACTCCTGTATGTATTAACATGACTGCCTTGGAGCTCACCAAGATCCATCATAGATTCTCGAATTGCCTACTGCCAGAAGCTCCCAGGTTGTGGCTTAGATTCACATAATTCTCTTTCCACAGTTAGAAACTTCCTGACAACGTTTGGTAGTAAGCTTGACTTTAGAGAGGACCATCATGCTTCAATTCATTATTTGGAGATCAATAAAGAGAAGTCAGAATAGCACAAAATAGAATCCCAGTGTAGCCTACCCCGCTGTTAAATAAAGTTGCTTTCTGTTTTTCATTGACCAAAAGTACAGTTTGAACCCAGCCAGTCCCTGCTTGGGGCCAGAGTTAGAAAATATTCTTTTCCTAATTTATGTTCCATTGACTTTTTATGGTGGTGGCTATTGATCTCTCTTTGTTCCATCAGATCAGATGCCACAACCCAATGCAGAGCCGGGATCATGACTTTGGGTGATCAGCCTTTAATGCACAGGAGAAATGGAGGTAGAAGCATGATTTGTTTTGCTTTTGTGGGCTTTTTATTACAGGCACAGGTGTCTGGAGCTTTCGCAGCTAGAATCAGCTGGGGTGTAGGGCAGGTGAGCTGCCTGCCTTCCTGGCGTGCCACAATCATAAAACAAACCTCACATTCCAGGACTGCCTCATTTGATTACAGGATCCAAAAATAACACGGAGAGCAAAGGAAGAAAAGAGCAAAGCCCTTTCTCTAGTAGAGTCACTCAGGGTCCCTGAGTGAGAACAGAAAAGTAGTGGAGGAATGATTGCCTATTCTTTATACAAAATTAGATTCAAACATCATTAACATCTTTGTTACAGAGCAGATTAGAAAGAATGGCTTGATTTTGGTTTAAGAAGGATCCTTCTGCTATTTATATTCCTTTTTGAAGTTTTTTTTTAATATACTTTAAAGATACTGATATCATTGTTAGCGAAGAGCCAAGTATGTAAATCCCACCTATGTGTTCTAAGAGATGGAGGACATTACTGCACTGGTCTGAAAGGTTGTTGTAGCAGATATGGGGACTGTAGGAAGCACATAGACCGCCTAAGCCACAGAAACTTTGTGGTAACTGTTTCATTTTTATAACTTCTACAGTGAACTCACACTGCCTTGCTACACAAGTGTACAAAAAATAATATGACATTTTAAATGCCATGCATTCCTGAAGAACTGGGTAATAAAGGAACATTTCAATCCTGTTGGTTTCCATCTAGAACTTAAGAAAAGAGAAATAGGTAGGATATCATAATGGTGAGTTATGAATAAATATGTCTTTTTATATGTCAAAAACTTAAAATAACTCCCCAAAAAATTCCAACGTGCAACCATGGGCAATTCCAACATGCAGCCATGGGATGCAATCATTCTTTTCTATTATTTTGAATTATCCAGAAGACAAAGGCTCTGTCGTCTGTGGCAGTAACTTTATATTTGAAAGAAATGGAAGAAAGGGTACAGTGTGTCTGATCCTATTCTGCTCTCCTCCATTGAGACTTAGGTGGCTTTTGAAGAGAGAAAAATATAGCAAGAAGGATGTGGTATTTTGAAGGGATGGGAGGAAGTGGTGGAGAAAGAGCATACATTTTATATATCTTTGTACAACCCATGACTTGATGGTAGTGGTTAAATGAACTGATAAAATTACTTTTCTGATATGAGGAAGAAGTGGAGGTTTTTTTCTTTGATTCTAACCTTTTTTTTTTAATCTTTTTTTTTATTTATTATGTGTGTCTGCCTGCAAGCCAGAAGAGGGCGCCAGACCTCTTTATAGATGGTTGTGAGCCACCATGTGGTTGCTGGGAATTGAACTCAGGACCTTTGGAAGAGTAGGCAATGCTCTTAACCACTGAGCCATCTCTCCAGCCCCGATTCTAACCTTTTCTCCAAGTAACCCTGGAGGCTTCTGGAGCCCTCAGAAACCCTGGTGAGAGAGACACTCTGTCTTTCTCAGTATGAAAGAGTAGGTGCTCCCAGCCAGCTCTGGAGCCAGAGATGAAACACAGCAGCTGTGTGCCACAGAAGGGAGACAAAGCCAAATCTGCATCTTTGCATGTGGCTCAGGCAACACCAATATCTGTCATGAGAAGCCACACCTGGTAGTCAGTGCTGTCAGTTTCTTCAAGGACGGCATCACCGTCACACAGAAGGAGCTGGTTTAGCAACAGGTACCTCTAAACACCCTCAAGACAGTGACACCCCAGAAAAATATCATGCTGGAAAGCAGAACCCCAAAGTGAACTTCAGTATGCATTTTAGACTACGAGCTACACGGCTTGGAGGGGAAAGTGCAGAGGTAGCTAAGTCATTTCTCTGCACCAGATGCTCTTGTAGATCAGAGGAGCAAACTGTAGTCTGCCCTGGCCATGTCTCAAATATCTCCTCAGGTTTTCCCTTCAGATGTGCCTGTACAATTTGACAGATTTGTGGACCATAATGAAAACCATTCTGTTTTGTCTGTTCCTCAACTCAGGTTCTGCTGGAATATCATTGCTGCTCCAGGCTTACAGAGGAGCAGTTCCCTCCTCTTTTCTCTACTGTGGTACCAGGGGGCCTGAAGACAAAATACATGCAGAGAGCCTGCTGGGTAACTTAAAGAACCCAGAGCTTAAACTGCAACCTCGTAGGAAACCATCTCCAAACCAATGCACCAGAAACATGCAACATTGTCCTTCGGGATATTTTTAAGTGCTTATAGCCAGCCTTGACATTTTCTAACAGAATATTTTTGGATATTTCAAACTCAGTAGTTGAATCTCTCAACACCCTAGCATGACTGGAGAATCCCAAAAGATAACCTAGAGTATATCATGGGACAGCCATGGCTCGGCTTTCCTTCACTCCAGTGTCATGGCTACCATTTGGCTGCACTGATTTAGGAAGCTCTGGTACAACAGAAAAGAAAGATACACAATTTTCCAATTGTCCCTTTTTAGCAAAACCAGAAAACCACCTCTACTTTGTATCAACTAGCTACAGAAAGGGTTAGGAGAGAAAACCACATCTTCTTCGTATCAACTAGCTACAGAAAGGGTTAGGTGAGAAAAGGACTTTGAAGACAAGATAAGGCTTCTGAGATATTTAAGAACAAACTGAATTGCTTGAAGTTCCACAGTGTAGTGACTGGAAGCAGAGTCCTTGATTTGGGTGGGTCATACAGTATGATAGAAGACCTCAATTTGTCATCATCACGCTGTTTTCTTTAACAAACAGGACTGGCCTACTCTTACCTCTCCAAATGGCTGCAGGCCACTATTTTTTGCAACTTTGGAAAAAAAAAAACTAAAGGGAAAATAAGGATTCAGCCATATGTCTCATCCAAAGCACTGTCTGTGTCAAGGCAGGAGGTGGGTCAAAGGAATGACCTGGCCAGCTCTTGTGAATCTATGGTTTCAGCAAGTTTGAGAGCAATGGGACTGAGCAGACCTCACCCATGCAGAACTAGCCTAGGACTTACCTGGCAATCACAGGAGCAGAGTTAGTGGGCAGGAAGCTGGGAGTCTCTCCCCACTGGACCAAGATGTCTGCTTACACCAGCATTTTTTCTCCACCTGTGACTCAATCCAACAAGGCCACTGCTATACTAAGTGTCCGAAGCTCTGAGTGATTATTGCATCATGCGCTGTGCACCTGCTCTCATCTGTACTGCCCCCTGCAGCTGACCATGCTGTCCCCACAGGAGCTCTCCTTCCACACAATGGCATTTCAGCCATCACCAACCAGAAATTATAGCCAACCTTACCAATTATTACAAACAAGACTTTAGGTACATTGTCAACATAGGTGACTATAAACCACTTCCATGGGAGAAGAAACTCCTTTCCACATGCTTGCTTGGGCCTGTGCATGTTCCATACATATAGAGTCTGGGAGCCCATGAGTGACCCAAAGACCCTTGAGCACTTCAGGTGTGGTCCATATGCAGCTCTGCTACAACCCTGACCTCTTAATTTCTTATTCTTAGTTACCCTTTTCTGTTAGCCTCATGCTGTGTTGTTCATAGAATATGTATTTAGTTTAACCAAATATTAGTAAAATAGAGCACTTTTTAAAAACAAATCTTTGGTGCTTTTTATTTATGCTGAAGTTTAAGTTCAACCATTGTGAAGGGTGTTCACAAATGGATTTATGCCATTCACAAAAGTCTCTTCACCAAGTACCTACTATTGGATTTTGCCTTTCAAGAGTGTGGCCAAGATAAGTGATATATAGACAGAAATAAATCAACCAGGATAAATATAATGCTAATAGAGAGAAATACAGTCATGCTGTAGAGAATTCAGAGCCAGAAAATTTCAAGTACAAAAACAGTGATTTAAAGAATCAGGGAACATTGAGGAAGAGGGAGCAGAAGAATATAAAAACTAGAGGGCTAGAAGACTTTCTGCCAAACCCTGTCTTCTGAGTGTGGTACAGCCATGACAATATTATTTCATGGCAGCAACTTTTATGCCAAGTGAACAGCTGCCTGCACTGGGCCTGCAGAAGTCTAGTCTTGTCAAAAATCAACCATTCATGGGGAGAGGTCCCTGGGGCTCTACCCACCCCTGTTCAGCTAATTGGCTATTGATGTAGTCTGGGAGATGGAGTCATTGTTTTCAGTTATGTTCCCACTGTTCAGCCTACCAAGTACCAATGGAAAGCTTCAAACCCATGATAATACAGAAGGGCTTAGATAAACTCAGTGGATCAGGGGAGAAGAAGAAAGTTAGGAATGTGGAAAAGTGATTCATGGAGAGGAGGGGGCATTGGCAGGGATGAAAGAAAGATAAGAAAGAATAGAGTGTAGGAGAAATTCCTATACATTATAAACATGTGTGAAATTGCCCAAGAACATAGCTAACTCAGAAAAGCTTGAAATTGAAACAATAAAACCACAACAAACTTAAGAAATAATAGATGAACTTAAAATATCTTTGGAAAAGATAGTTTGAAAATTAGAGTTTTTGTTGACTTAGTAAACAAAACTAAACTTGTCACATAGGTAAAATATGGTACAGATTAAATTGTTTTGTGTCTATTTTTTTCTTTTTTTGGAAGAGCTTGCCATTTTCAGATGAAAATGTGCAGGGTGGTGCTCTCTGTCCACCATATGGGTTGGAGGGATTGAATACAGGCTGCCAGGGTTTCAGACATGTGCCTTTACCCTCTGAAGCATCTCATCCCTTCACATACCATAAAAGATTTCCAAACCACATGCCATGAACTCCAGATACTATAAGATACTAGGAAGCTTTAAAAAAAAGACCAAACTCTTAGATTTCAAACATTTGTAAGGCAGAAAGACATAACATACAAAGCCAAATGCAAATGAAAAAGGTGTATAAAATATTTGCAATAAAAATCGCAAAGTCTTAATTGCTTTTATATATAATGAACTTCATGTTAATAACAAAGCAAAGGATATAATAAAAAGAAATATCAATGATGTTAACAAGCAAGCACTAGTGTTACTAATATTTCATATGTGTAACTAGTGTATCTCTGGTTTTCAGAGATATAATAAAAAGAAATATCAATGATGTTAACAAGCAAGCACTAGTGTTACTAATATTTCATATGTGTAACTAGTGTATCTCTGGTTTTCAGAGTATAGAGCTCCTGATACACAGCTATGTTGTGGATTTTATTTGACATGTACATTCATACAAGTATGAAAAGGGGCACACATATCAGGACATCTTCATAAACAGCTTGTTAGATTCTTATTAAGAAGGTTCGTGAGATGTCTCAGTTGATAAAGTTGCTTCTCAGTGACTGGAATTTGTTTGATCCCCAGTCCCCAAATCTAAGGGTTTGAAGAAAAACTGACTCCTACAAGCTGTCCTCTGTTCTCATCATGGCACACACATACATGGCCAGGAGGCAGGGAACACAAATAATTGTATTTTTATTTTAATTTACAAAAATCAAAGCATACACAACTGAGTTTCTTATTTAATGTTTTATATGAAACAATATAAAGATGTAAAATCATACAAAGATGATTTAGATGTTAAGATAAAATCATTACATTGTAAGCTACTTTAAAAAGATAATTATCCTACTTAAAACTGCCCAAGGCAATTCATTTTCATCATAACGTTTATTTTGGGGTATGTAAGTGAAAAAGTCAATAAGCAATTGTGAAGTGCAAATTCCAGCTATGGGCTATTTCTTAGAAGTGCAGCTGCTGATCACCATGACTAAAATACAGAACAGTAAGTGAGCTGCCAAGAGCCTCAACCAGACACAGAAAATGGATTTTGAACACAACTTCACATGAGGAAAGAGCTTGCAGAACACAATTTGGGCTGGCGTGGTGGAAAGAGGCTAGTGACGGAGGTGGAGAGAGGGTGACCAAAAGTCACAGGCTGGGTCCCCTGGCTTGGTGACTTCACCCACGTGTGTCAGGAAGCAGAGCATCCGTGATATCACAGACCACAGGAGCTTGTGAAAGCCTCCAACTGAAAGGCATCTCAGGTCATCAAATTCAGCATCCTCATGTTACAGATAGGGAACCTGAGCAAATACTTTAGTATCTCTGGGCTTTGATGTCAGATCATCTCATTTGTGCCAAGGCATTTCCACTTTCTACAGAATCTCAAAGTGTGGTTGAGCTACTGTGTTGTGGTACAAGACTAATCACAGAAAATGCCTCAAATCTAAAGATCAGGGGTTTTATAAATTATTTTTAATTTAAGCCTTCACTTTTTATTGGATGTTTATCACAGATGAAATAGTTTATTAGAGGTTAGAATCAGTCCTTTTTTTTAAACACCTTGTAAAAATTTATCTTAAAAGTGTCATGGCAAGGCTGTTGCTGCGGTGTGCCTTCTAGTTTGGATGTGTTGAACTGTTCTTGCACATTGGGCTAATCATGAGTACTGATACCCACATTTATACTTCTTACCTGTTGTCTCCGAGTATTTTACAGGAACTGGTAACACATTTCCTGAGGATCTCCCTTAGCAGGAAAATCAAAAAACTAAACAAAGGATGTCTTAAAATATTTAACATTACCATTGTTTTTGAGTGGCAGGCATTCTGGAGACAGAAGTGGGTAACTGAAGCCTTATCCACTTATCCTTTCTCAAAGAAAATGTGTGTTTTCTCACTAGAGAGTCATTATTAGAGTCTACTGAACAAAGCAACAGTTTTCAAAGCATGTAGAGGCCATAAGGTCTAGAAATATCCTTCTGCCTTGACAGAATGGGGGCCATGGAAAGTATGTGGAAATGTGGAAAGACCACTCTGAGTTCTAGCAAAGGAGCGCTCTTCTCTGTATTTCATATATTTGGCTTCACTATAAGCTTCCAAGCCCTAAAAGGAGTTCTCATGTTGCTGCTAAAGAAGGCAGAGAACATGGTACGAGGTCAACGCATAAAGGAGTTCTAATTTCACAGGGTGACATGTGGGACCCTTCACCACATCTCAGACTCTGACTTGCAACTCCCTTTGTTTCCAGTAGACAGTTATCTTCCTTGTTTATATGGATGTATTTTATTTCAGAAGAACTTAGAGTGTTCTTTAAAGAAGATCACAATAGAGAGAAGGGTGTTTAAATACTTGGTTTCTGTCAAGTATCTATGTAAACACAGAAGTCCTAGAAACCTGTCACTCAACGTTTCTTTCTCTCAGAAAGAACTCAGTAATTTCCTAGACGCTGGTCCCTTGAAAGCTGTCTTAATTAAAGCTGCACCGCTAAGTTTTCTGCACAGTGGTAATCACAAATGTCTATAATACTTCTCGAGTGAAAATGTCAAAGGGAAATTGTGCGATCTCTATTAGCGGCACATAATTAAAGGTCCTGATACAATCTGGGAGGGCCTCTGTGGGGACTTTTAACTGAGTTCACTGGGCATGCAGCTAGCTGAATAGATTGGCCTTTCCTAAACCAAATGCACCTCCATCGCCCCTGAATGGACTAGCAGAACAATAATCGGCAGTAAAATGCTATGGGGAACTGATAAGTTAAATACATGCTTAGAGTCATCCCAGGAAAACTGTTCTGGTGATGACTAATGAACGGCCTCAGCTTAATGGTATCTCTTGTCAAGCTAGGGAAGCAACCAAAATGGAGTCACAAAGCACATTAAAAAAACTTTGTGAACTGATGGCTGAGCTTACACCAGACAGGTCCATCCAGCAAATATTTACTTTGTATCTGCCAAGTGCCAGGCCCTAAAAGAAGGGAGGCCCTCTCTTCATCTCAGTACATGGCATACTGAGGTAGGGAGGGTGGTTTTGTCTCTGACCTGCCTCAGTCAGTTCTTCTGCAGAGTGCACAGGCTGAGTTCTTCTGAAAGTCTGATAGAATCTAAGTTGTCTCAACAACTTCATGTCGGAGTCATGGAGCTCGGGAAAGTAATAGAACTTGGCTCTACCATCTTCCCCTCAGCTGCTGACCAATTAGAGTGGTGAAACACAGGCTAGATTGGCTTGAGTCTCTCCCACAGCATAGCTGCCTTCCACGATGACCTTTTCACTTTAACTTTAAGTGAGAAAAGCCAGAAATGAAAATGCTTTCTATATCCATGTTAGTAAGATGGCAGAAGTCATACAGGCCCATAATTCCAATACTGGGGAGGTGGAGGCAGGAAGATCTTGAGTTGGAGTCTGATGTCTTTCAAAAAACCAAGGGCTGAGATATGCTTAGAATACAGAACTAAGATTTCAGGTTTCATTCCTAGCACTGAGATGAAAAAAAAAAAAAAGATGATGGAAAATGCCAGAAAGCTCTTTTGTTTCCCTCTTCTAACTCTCTGAGCAGTGAGTATGGACAATGTGTCGGTCACTTTGCAGCCCAGGGATAAAGTGCCTCCACAATCAGAGACTACAAAGGATTATTTTAGCTCATATTTTCATGTTGACCAAGCTTTCTGTCTCACCAGTTCTGCCCAGTCAGGCAGCTGTTCAGTCACAAAGAAATGACCCAGAGGTCTACATTAATTGTAAATTGATTGCCCTAGTATCTCAGGCTTCTTATTAACTCTTATAACTTATATTAGCCCATAATATTTGTCGATGTTAGCCATGTGGCTTGACACACATCCCCTACTCTCTTCCTTTTTTTTATGTTAAGCCTTTTTTCAAGCCTACATATATTTTTAAACACACTGAAAATTGTTTATAGGCATTTTTTGTGAAACTATCTTTACTGTATCTCTCTTTTTCTGACCATGAGTCTTTAATTTGCTAAGTGATATGGCTTGGATTAAAGCCTTGGCTTTGATGACTGGATCCAGCCCATTCCTTAGCTATTTGAGATTCCAGCCTCATGGCAGAATATATTTATTCTGGTTAGAGCTATATTTATTGCCACAATTCTATGGTGTTTCAAGGTCCCTGCCACCACCAAAAAGCATGAGGTCAGCTTTGCATCAATACCATTTAAGTGTTTCGTGGCAGGACCTTGTAAAAGAGCTGCAGGGTTTTGCAGCTAAAGCTGAGTCAGGAAGCCTCTCTTAAATGAGAGCACTTGCCTCTAGCAAGCAGAGCCCAACAAGGAAAGTGCTCCTATCAATAAGCCATGCTTACTTCTTTTATTTTATGTCTATAATTACTTCCCAAGCTCTCCCAGGCTTTATGTGGATGCATTTGTCCATGGTGGGTGCCAATTGTTGACCAATTTTTTTGTCCCAACCAGTGCTACAGCTGTTAAGTCCCAAAGAATCACACAGAGATCTACATTAGTTATAAACTGATTGGCCCATTGGCTCAGGCTTCTTATTAACTAATTTTTATAACTTACATTAGCCCGTAATTCTTGTCTGTGTTAGCCACATGACTCAGTACCTTATTCGATGAGGCAGTCACATCTTGCTTTCTCTGCAACTGGGTCACAAATGCAGACTGCAGAATTCTCTTCCCAGAATTCTCCTGTTCTCTTTGTGCCACCTCTACTTCCTGCCTGGTCACCCCACCTATACTTCCTGCCAAATACTGGCCAATCAGCATTTTATTAAAAATATTACAAGTGACAGGATAAAAGACCATTGTCCCACAGTGTTTTCAGTCCATGACTTATTGGCCTTATGGCTTTGATCTGAGGTTATTTACAAATTTTTTTGTGACAGA
Organism: Alexandromys fortis; assembly: GCF_014885135.2. NCBI lineage: Eukaryota > Metazoa > Chordata > Mammalia > Rodentia > Cricetidae > Alexandromys > Alexandromys fortis. The sequence continues at coordinate 4,066,768 of NW_026067895.1, forward strand.
ACTGAATGTGTGGAGGATCAAGCCTACTTCGTGTCTCCAGGTTGGGAGCGAAGCCCCAATATCTTCTTCAATGGAATGTGTACTCCCAATAACCTAACTTCCACTATGTTCCTCCTCCTCACAGCTCCACCACTTCTCAACAAAGTCAAACTGAGGACTAACCACTTAGCACACGGGCCTTTAGGGAACATTGCAGATCCCAATCTTTGATCATAGCACAGAAGTACAATGTTAGATCTCGGGTCAAATGAATGATTAAACAAATTTGTGTTTAAGAAGTCTGTTAAAGCTTAAGAAGCAGGAGAGAAAGCACGAGCAAGGAAATCAGGACTGCGAAAGGTGCACCCACACACTGAGACAATGGGGATGTTCTATCAGGAACTCACCGAGGCCAGCTGGCCTGGGTCTGAAAAAGCATGGGATAAAACTGGACTCGCTGAACATAGTGGACAATGAGGACTACTGAGAACTCAAGAACAATGACAATGGGTTTTTGATCCTACTGCATGTACTGGCTTTGTGGGAGCCTAGGCAGTTTGGATGCTCACCTTACTAGATCTGGTGGAGGTGGGTGGTCCTTGGACTTCCCACAGGGCAGGGAACCCTGATTGCTCTTCGGGCTGACGAGGGAGGGGGAGTTGATTGGGGGAGGGGGAGGGAAATGGGAGGCGGTGGCGGGGAGGAGGCAGAAATCTCAAATAAATAAATAAATAAATAAATAAATAAATAAATAAATTCACTAAAATAATTTAAAAAAGTAACATCACATATTTTTAAAAAAAGAAGAAGTCTGATGCTGTCAATGGGGGAGAAAGACATGCTACCCAGGTGCCTCAAAAAGGGCAACAAACCACCTGGTGGAGCAGGATGGGTGGGGAACAGTGCCTATGCAGAGTTAGACGCAGACTGGTCTGCTGAGCACAGGATGGCCAGCTCTTCTCAAGCTGTAGTCTCTGGAAAACTGAGAAGAAAGCAAGCCAAGGGAGTTTCCGTGGGGTCTGTGCTCCACTCAATGTTTTTCCTTTATTGTGGTGTTTACTTGCTTGCTTTTTTTTTTCCTAAGACAGGAGTTCTATGTGCAATTATAGCCGGCCCCAAATGAAGATCACTCTGTCTCAGCCACCTCATTGCTGGAATTCCACACAACTACCACCAGCCTGGCTCCCCAGTGAAGTTCTGAAGATTTAGAAGTCAATTTCCCATTTTGCTGAGCTCTGAGACAGCTGTTTACCACAATTTCACTGTTAAGAAAGATGGAAAAGCAGTAGACTGGGAAACAAAGAGGAACAATCAAACCCAGAGCAGGCTGTCCCTTAAAGACCCTGCTTGTGACTGCCTGCCAACCCCACCAGCTTTCCTCTAAGGAGAGAGATTGGGTTTCTTACCTACATGTAACACCATCGTTTTTTATTGAAGCCTAAAGTGCATCATGATAAAGGCCCAGGAAGCCAGTGAGGACACTACTACCTTCACCACAGTTCCTGCCCCCCGATACTGCAGGATTTCTCATAACAAGACTTGCTGTCATCTCCAACTGTGTTTTTCTGCATTTGGAGGTTGGAAGGAAAGCAAAGAGAACACACGGTCAAACTTAACAGAGTCCAAAAGGCAATGAGCAGAATGGCGCTATGGCCACCTGCTGATGGAACTCTGAATAACTTCTCTCTCTAATCAGAGGCTCACACCTGCCAAGCAAAGACACCTCTGTGCTCAGCAAGTCAGCCAGGACATACTTAGTCAACTCCCTTAGTGGGAAGCTAAGGTGGCTAGTACCCAGAAGACCTTAAAGTCCTTCTAACTCCTGATTGCATCTGGAGAAAATTTTAAAACTCTGTTAGGTAACTAGTGAGACTTCCGCACACTCAGAGGCCTGCTAATGACCCCTCCCTCATAGTCATCTTTGAACCCCAAGTATACTATCTCTGGCAATATAATTTTAAGGAGGATAAAGTGTCACACACACCCCTCCTTCAGCTGTAAAATACAATATGGGAGTAGAGAAAGTGGAGAAAGCAGGGTTGAAGCCTATTCAGAGAAGGTTGTTTACTCCTGTTAAAGAAAGACTATCTTACAGATGTGTTTTTATTTTTCTCCAGTTCTTTTTAATCTCCACTATGCATGGATTTTTTTTCCCAAAACAATAGGATTTGAGTTCTCCTCTTGGATAGAAACACATAGTTTTCTGAACTGTCCAAAAGATTGTAAGATTACAAAGACATACTATTGCTCCCTCTCGCAAACGTCAAATGGACTGGACTTGTCAGTCACTTGGACAGGAAAATACCTCTCAGGAAGCTGTCAATTCCAGAACCACTGTGCAACTGAAGAGGTGTTACGAAGATGAGAGCAGCTAGCGCCTTAACGAGTTCTTATGTTCTCCCGAGTTCTTATGTTCTCCCAGAAGCCCCTCTTTCAGTGCAGTTGCTTACAGATTCTGACAGCTACACCCTTCCTCTTTTGTAAGTTCTAACTCAGAAAACAATGACCACTTATTTTTCTTCTTCTGGTTCCCCTTTTCACACACTGGCCAAAATCCTATGGCCACTGGCCTCCCTAGAGCCACTCAGAGACTCATGGTGCAGCCCGCCTGCTTTCTTGACTTCTAACTCAATCAAAAATCTTGACTATCTCTCTTCCATCCGCCGGCAGCTCCTGAGATTGCCAGCTTGCCTGTTGTTCTGAGTTTTTTCTCTCAAGCTCAGTTGTCCTCCAGTTTCCCTCTTAGGTGTTTTCTAAATATTTTAAGGCCACAAACCTGCAAAATGGGCCTTTTGTTCTGTGGTAGCACAAGCCTCAAACTGAGAACAGCTGAGGGATGAGGCCCAGTTGTTTGAAGAGTCCCCAGGTTGTTCTAGTTGAATCGTCATAGATCTACCACACCATGTCTGAGACAGGGAATGTTTCGATGAACAGAATCTTAATTCCTTCACAGCACTGAGGAGGGTGGAGATTTTTTTCTTGCTACATTATTGAGGGAAGATAGAAAGATGGATGAAGTTATGACTGGGACCACTGAAGTGGAAGCTTCAAACAATCCGAAGGCAATCTAAGGCTCACAGTAAACTCCATGTCACAGAGAGCATGTGGAGCGAATGGGTGCTATGCAAAAGCCCCCACAAAAGCCCGTGCTGGGAAACGTAAGAGCTCCCAGCCTTTGAGTCATTGAGCTGCTGTTCTTTCCTTTGTTCATTGTGGTGTGAGAAGGAGAGGCCCAAAACGATTTGGGGATCATCCGAGGAGTCCCTTTTCATCTTAGTCATCAAAGCAATGTCTATCAACCAAAGCTAGTCATATTAGTCAGCTTGTATGGGGGGCAGGAAGATTCCCTTTCTCTGCCTTCCAAGCTAGAATTACAGATGAGATGCCACATCACTTGGCGTTTATGTGGGTTTCTTGGGCTCTGAACCACAGTTGTCACGATTGTGTGGCAAGCACTTGAACTACAGAACTTCCCTTCAATGATTATATAGCTTCTAATCTTTGTTTCTGTTTTGGCTCCTTCTTCATCCTCGGAGGTGTACTGTTCCTTAACTAGCTCTGCTTCTGCTGTGACTGCATGTCCCCACTCAGTTCTTTGCTTCGGGACACAAAAGCCTGGAAGTCCTAGAGATGGTCACTAAACCCCAATATCAATGGCATCGCTAAACCCTAGTAGACAGTGATCTCATGAGAATAGATGCAACAGTGTCCAGGACCCTGTAGACTTGAGATGCTGCCATTACCCTCCTTTCTCGTTTGTTTTTAAAGCCCAGAATGAGTAATAACATCACTAACATGGTATCCAGGCAGAAGATAATTCACAGTTGAAACTAAGTACTGGTCTTTAATTAAAAATCTACAATAGTTCATGTAACTCCAGGATCAGGGAGTGTGGACAGCTCTGGAGAATGAAAGCCAATGGATGACAAAGGATGAGGGACACGAGTTCCATCCAAGGGGACTGTCTCCTCCATTAGTTCTTAATTTCCTTCCTAGAGATTCTGATTTGTGTTAGCATGGGACTCAAGAGGCATACATACTTTCCAAAGTTCCCATAGTGATTTTTCACATGATCCCAAGTTGAAAATTAATGCCCTAAGATATCAAGCTGCATCTTAGAATCACCTGGGCAAAGTTTTGCACTCCTGACCCCTAGCCCATACAGCACACCAATTAAATCAACTCTCAACGGTGGAACACAGGCATCAGCACTTTTAAATTCCCTTCTATTCACACTGTACTTCTGAAAGTTGAGAGCTGGTTGTTAGCAGTCATGGCCCAGGAAGAAACACCAAAAAAAAAAAAAAAAAAAAAAAAAAAAAAGACGAAATAGCCTGGGTTCCAGGCTCTGCCTTGCTTCTAACTTGTGTGCAACCTCAATTGTTTCTCTTCACTAGTATGGGTCTCAATTTTCCCCAGATATATTCCATCCCTGAAGTACAATTATCTACTAGTGCTAAAATGGTATTTTAACCCAGATAATTAGTAGATAAGTGTACCCTAATACATCCCCTCTTTTCCATCACATTCAAATCTAATAGAATAGTGTCACTACTCTGTTTGACCAACACTCAGTCAGAATATGGTCCGGGAAGTTTGGTCTGTCACACTTGTAGAAAATGCGAAGCAGGATATGGAGTCATGGAGTGACTGAGTGAGCATTTTTAGCTCATTCCCTGGGTACCAGAAATAAATGCGAACTCCCTGGAGTCTACTGATGCCAGCACCAGTTCCCTAGAGCCCGATGTATCATGTGCAAACTCCCTGGAGCCCAGTGGTGCCTACACAAACTCTCTAGAGCCCACGGCACAATGCACAAACACCCTGGCACTAATGTTCACACCACTAGTTGTGACTCGTTTAGAACAGCACACATCCAACCAGAGTCCTCTGTATTTGAGATGCCCACCCACATTCCTTATTTATTTTTAATACCAGTAGATAGGTGATGTCATTAAAATGAAAGCCAAGGAGAAAGTAATTAGCAACCAGATTCTAGTTCCATGTTAATAACCCACAATTGCATTATTTTGACTGTCAAAAGACCATGTTCAAGCCCAGCCCTCGCTATATTGCCTGACTCTGGGTAATTAGGCTTTGCTAATGAGACCCTTCATCTCCCCATCTCTACAAGAGAGACCATCCCAACTGGGTCTTAGAAGGGCATGGGTTAGATTATGTTAGATTTGACTGTATTTCATTTGAATATGATGGAGAGATAGGGAGCATTGGGTGCCTCTTTTTCTCCCAATTAGAGACAATAGGGACACAACAATTTAAGGAAGAGCACTTAGCAAGACATTATTTCTCTACCTTTTTCTCTGGGTCTCTTTTCTCTCACAGACATAATTATTCATTTTCAAAGATATAAATTATTTCCTGCTGTGGTTTAATTCTCCCACAGATGGGTCACATTGGAGATCCCAGATACTAAGTTGCTATAATCTAACACATAGGGAAGGAAGCAGGCCTTGTGGAGATGCTACCAATTAACACAAGACTTAAGAAATGGCAATAACACAATTAATGAGGAAACAATCACTGTTCTTGTTTTCAATTCTGCACGTTGGATTTTCATCAGAAGGGAGAGTGAAATTATCCAGTTTGGCAGAATCTAAGTACGAGATAAAAAATAAAAGGGACCTGATTGCGGAATAGAGTAAGAATGTTTTGACAAAGGGGTTAGGATGACCGGATGGTGTTTTCTAGTGAGATAAAACAAGTCTGTAGTACTGTAGCATGGTTCTTCATGTCTTCTTTGTTCTGGTTCTTAAGACCAGGTGTGCCTTCCAGAACAGAGAACACAGGCACATTCAACTTGAAATTAGTTCGCCTAAAACACCAGGTTGCAGGACTAAAAACATGCTCACATTGCGAAGAAGACCCATTTCTGCATGTTCATACAGGACACTGGGGAAGAATGTGTGGGAAATGAGTGCTGGAAATGGTGACACACAGGAAGGGCTCTCCCAAATCACAGAGCAGGAAGCTGCATTTCTGACCTGAACCATAAAACCAAGACTTTTTACCTTTTATTATCTTTGGTGCTAGAAATTGAACCGAGGGCCCAACATCCACTAAGCAAGTGCTCTAACAATAAAGGTCATCCCCGGCCACACAAGAACTCTTCTCATTCAAACTCACCTGTCCTCTCTACAGGTGTGCTGCTGCTACGAAAGACACATTTACAAATGAAGGAAATGTCTTAGCCCAGTTATCTGAAAGCCAGATTCCTGTGGACCCCCGAATAGCCCCAAAACAGAAATAGCAATAACAGTAGCAAGTAATACCGAGCAAGCACATCCTATGTTCCCAGCTGCCTTTGAAGTCATTTTTGGATAATGACAAATTAAATTTAACATTTGTAGTCAAGCCTATTGTTTTCGTGTCTTAAATCTTACAGATGAGACCATGGGGGTGGGGGAAAGCACAGAAATGTTAAGTGGTGCCTGGCGATAAATAACAAAGAACAATCGAAGCCAGAATTCACACACAGGCCATTGGCATTCACAGCCTGGATTCCGTGTCCACATCTACTCTTTGATATGCTAAGAGAGCCAACGACTCTGAGCCTTGGCAATAACCAACATCAATCCCTAATAAACATCTGTGCAACAGTCATAAGTTAACTTTGCTCCTTGCTAAACCCTACTCAACATCTAATTTTTTTTCTATTTTAACCATTTTTATTTACAACAATTTTATACTTTTGGAAGTATAATCACATCATCTCCATTCTTCCCTTTCCTCCATGAACCCCATCCATGTACCTCATTCCTCTCTTTCAGATTCATGGCTGGTTTTTCTCTATGTTGTAGCTATGTATAGGCATATATGTGTATCCACATATCCCTAAAAGTCATCTGCTCAGTCAGTACATGTTACCTATATGCTGACCCCTTGGAACTGAAACACCAGCTGGGAAGCTCTTCCCTGGGAAGACCATTTCTTTCACTGTCAGCGTTCCCCCTTCCCTGCAGCTCTTTTTCCAGGGTTGAGACCCATGAGCTTTGCCCTTTCCATGCAGCATGTCCATTGGTGTTAGCATTGTTAAGGTATTGTTTAGTCTGCCTTGCTAAGCAAGACGAAATGTAACTGAGACGTCGTGAGTGTAGACACTCTGATATTTGTAGGAACCACTACCTCACAGAAAACTTTCTGTTCCTCCGCATCTGGACTCAACCCTCACCAACAACTCAAAAGGGGCCTTCTCAGGACTGATGTTAGGCTTTTGCTAGTCAATCTTGGGTTCATGGCAGAAGCATTGCCAACCCAGATGAAAAAATATCTCTTAAACTATATATGTCTACACAGACTTACATCTATTATATTAATAATATAGTACCTTTTGACTTTTTCAGTCATCCTTCCTGTTACTTCACCCTCCTTTTCCTTCTGTATTTATCTCTCTCCACCCTCCCTAATTAAAGCCCTGGGTTTTGAGTTGGTTTTTTTTTTTTTCAATTTCCCCCTTCAGATCACTTTCACCTTGTTATTTCCCTCTCTATTGCTTCTGCCTCTGCAAGGTCCTATTTTACTTTCCTGGACCAAGAAAGACAAAGGAGCTTAGAAAGAACATCCCTGCAGAACTACGTGATCCAACCTGACCACAGCCCTAGCTCACCTTCCATGCGCTCCACACTCCAGCCTTACTGGTATATTTTATATTATACTGGCATATTTTAGCGCCTTTCTCTGGCCTTTGCATGGAATGCTTTTCTCACCATTCCATGGCTACTTATCTGCCACTCATTCCAGTTTCACGAATCCAAAAATTACTTCGAAGGCAGCTGGGAACATAGGATGAGCTTGGCTCAGTATTACTTGCTACTGTTATTGCTATTTCTCTTTGGGGGCTATTCTCATCCTGTGTCTGCGTGCCTAGCATGCTCTGGGATAGAACATGCAAAATAAATATTTTTGAGTACAGTCCTTGCCTATTGTATTCATGAGAATGCTGAGAAGGACAGAAACATAGGTATGATTGCACTGACTTCAGACGTTAGCACACAGGACTCAGAACAAACACTCAACCAAAAGTAAGAACTCATCTGAAGGTCTGCATGCTTAACATGGGACTTCTGAGCCCTCTTTCTCAGATCACCTGTGAAATCCAATCAGTCCAAGCCTTACTCCTCAAGTAGTGGAATAAAGTGTCTTTCTAAAGCTGAACCACTCCAAAACAAAGGCATTCTGAGATGAGAATGTGGGAGTTGCCAATCAAAGGGCCGAAACTGTCTTCTGAGGGCTTCCACTGAGCGGCATCAGAGGATGGTGGCTTTTCATAGGCTCCCAGGCACCCTTGTTAAGTGTGAACAGACAGCCTTGGCTACAGATCATTAGACACAAATGAACAGTATCTCCACAGCGACAGGCAAAAGACAAACAAATAGAGAACCTGAAGAAAACAAGTGATTTAGAAAACACAGAAAAGGGGTTAAGGTAAAAGTAAGTACATATCAGAGGGAAAAATCAAAAGTATTGACAATTCTAAAAATTCACTAAATAGCGCAGAAACTTGAAGGGAAAAGCAGTAGGAAATAAAGTCAAGTAACTCTCCTGGAAAGTAAAGTCAAAAAAAAAAAAAGAGGGCACAACTGAACAAAATAGAATAAATGAACGCATCACTACAAGATCTTCATCGTATTCATACAGTTTAAATTAAAGGAAAAAATGTAAGTTTCCTAGTGAAATCTCAGTTGTAAAAAAAACTACCAAGATATACCCAGAATAACAGATGTCAGGAGCACTGGATACTGAGAACCAGATTTTTTTTTTTTTAAGAGAAGATGCTTTTCTACCTAAAATCAACTGCTGGCTGTGAAGACAGACTTTTTAAAATATGAGATATATAAATTTTAGAACTGTTTCTTTTCTTAAACAGTTTCTATGAAAACTGCAGAAAGATATGCTCCATTAAAAGAATTCTCATTGACACCTCTGGCAGGAGCCCCTGCTCCAGAAGAGGCCACACCATCACCCAGATCCCCAGATAAGCCCCTAGCTCCCGGACCACCAACACAATCCCAGAGCCCACCCCGCCTACCCGCCATGATCCCTTTTCTCCTCATCACCCGATCCCAGCCCACACCTCAGGTGAAAGCCCCCTGATCCACCAGAGGCCACACTGGCACCCAGAACCACAGAGGACTGCCAGCTACACTTGAGGTCACAACAGCTGCTAGAACTCGAGCAGAACACCTCTGCTTCACCAGAGGCCACCCCAGGCATCATAAGTCCAGTCCCCAACCTGGGCAGGACTCCCTACTCAGCCATATACCATCCAGTCAGAAGACAAGAGACCTACAGACCTCTATGGTTAGCTAGATGCTAGCTCCATTCTCTGATCATCAGGCAAGCTTTATTTGTACAAACAAAATATCATCACCTTTCCCCTCTTCTGTCTAAAAATTAAAAAAAGAAAAGTATAACTAATGTAAAAAACTATATAAAGATAAGTATAATAACTATATACAATATATACAGGCAATAAGTCTATCAAAACAACTGACAAATTCAGAAAAAATACTCTGTATGTATCCTATCTTGGGGAGTTAAAAAAGTCATACATAATTCACTTTCTATTCTAATTTGCAGTTACAAAACTATCTTTTTATGTCTCTCAAACTTATACACTTTATATTTCTTTAGTGAACTTCTTTTCTGAATCTTGTAACAAGGAAAACTATAAAAGCTATAAAGTCTTCAACTCCATCAGAGACCTGAGAAGAAAATAATGTTTACCTGAGTAAGCAGGAAGTACAGGCAAGTGATTTTCAAAAAATGTGAAAAATAGCAGAAACAGTTGTCTGCCTGGACAGTCACCCAAGGTTCCTCTGCAACATTGGGGCATCCATCTTCAGCCTATAGGCCTAGTATATCTAACATACTTTTCTGTGAAGTAGGATATTCTGAAGGGCTATTCTATCTTGTCTTGGCAAAGTTCAGCAATCCTATCTTTGTGGTCCTGCTTGTTCAGTTTTTACAGCATACTGTCAGCAGTCAAGGCAAAAGCACTTTCCTACCTAGTGGTTAACCTTAACCACAAAGAAAGTAAACTTTGTGTGATATTTCTTCAATACCCATCATCTTCTCTGAAGTAGATTGGTGCTGCCAGGAGCAGACAAGTCTCATTGTCAAAAAAAAAGAAAAAGAAAAAATATCTATGTTATTCAAACATCTTAATGCCATATTCTGCAGATCTCTGATGTGTTTGAAAATGACCTGTCTATCTAAAACATATTGCTGTTTCACCTTGAAACAATAGCTAATATTACTACAAGTTCAATTATAGTAGGTGAATAATTGCTAATCTGCATTGCCTTAGTATCTTAAATAGTTAATAATAATAACATTCAAGGGCTAGAAATTTGTATTATATTGTTAAATGATTTGCATAGGTACCATAACTTGAACAAGGTTAGAAATGTATGGGCAGTATGTTCTAAGAAAAATAATCTAAACATTGTACCAAAATACGAAAAAAATACATGCAAATGTAAAATATTTGAAATTAGTAGTTGTTTTTTGGGGGGGTTAAAAATAGAGTCAATAGGAAATACAGCTTGCTCCAGTACTGAGGGGACTTGAGGGGTAAGTGAACAGCCACACATGAAAACAGGATCCAGCCTTCTGCTGTTTACAAAAAAGACACCTCAACTTCAAAGACAGACACTACCCCAGAGTAAAGGGTTGGGATAAGGGCTTCCCAATCAAATGGACCTAAGAAACAAGCAAGTGTAGCTATCCTAATATCTAACAAAATTTATTTCAAACTAAAATCAGTCAGAAAAGATGGAGAACGACTCTTTTTACTCATAACAGGAATAATTCATCAAGATGAAGTCTCAATACTGAACACCTATGCCCCTAATACAAGAGCACCCACATATGTAAAAGAAACATTACTAAAACTTAAATCGCACATCAAACCCCACACATTAATAGTAGGAGATTTCAACACTTCTCTCTTGCCAATGGACAGGTCAACCAGACAGAAACTGAACAGAGAAATAAAAGAACTAACAAATGGATTTAACAGACATCTACAGAACATTCCACCCAAACAGAAAAGAATATACCTTCTCAGCACCTCATGGAACCTTCTCTAAAATTGATCACATACTCGGTAACAAAGCAAACATCCACAGATACAAAAAAAAAAAAATTGGAGTAACCCCTTGTGTCTTATCAGATCGCCAGGGATTAAAGTTAGAATTCAACAACAATACTACTCTCAGAAAGACTACAAAGTCATGGAAATTGAACAGTCAACTACTGAACTACTGGGTCAAGGACAAAATAAAGAAAGAAATTAAAGTCTTCCTTGAATTCAATGAAAATGAAGGCACAACATATCCAAACCTATGGGACACTATGAAAGCAGTGTTAAGAGGAAAATTCATAGCGCTAAGTGGCCACATAAAGAAAATGGAGACATCTCACAGATAGACTTTAAATGGCTGAAAGACACTTAAAGAAATGATCAACATTCTTAGTCATCAAAGAAATGCAAATCAAAACAACTGTGAGATTCTATCTTACACCTGTAAAAATGACCAAGATCAAAAATACTGATGACAACTTATGCTGAAGAGGTTGTGGGATAAAGGGAATACTCCTCCACTGCTGGTGGGAATGCAAGCTGGTACAGCCACTTTGGATTTTGGTATGGTGATTTCTCAGAAAATTAGGAAACAATCTTCCTCAAGATCCAGCAATACCACTTTTGGGTATATACCCAAAGGATGATCAATCTTACCACAAGGACATGTACTCAACTATGGTCATAACAGCATTGTTTGTCATAGCCAGAATCTAGAAACAACCTAAATGCTCCTTGATCAAAGAATGAATAAGGAAAATGTGATACATTTGCACAATGGAATACTACATAGCAGAAAAATAATGACATCTTGAAATTTGCGGCAAATGAATGGATCTAGAAAACATGTTAATGAGTGAGGTAACCCAGACCCAGAAAGGCAAATATCATATGTACTCATTCAAAATAGCCTATAATTCACAATCCCAGAGATTGTAAACAACAAAGAGAACCCTAAGAGAGATATACATGGATCTAATGTACATGAGAAGTAGAAAAAGACAAAATCTCCTGAGTAAATTGGGAGCATGAAGACCCTGGGAGAGGACAGAAGGAGAGGGAAGAGAAAAGGAGGGAGCAGAGAAAAATATATAGCTCAATAAAAACAATTTCAAAATAATAATAATAATAATTTTCTTGGCTTGTTGCCACATGACCAAAAGGTTTTTTTTTAAACTTTGCTATGGGCATAATGTTTTTCATGAAATTATGAGGACTCCAATACATTTCTAGTCAACAGTTGATCAATTTCTTCATTATCTTGTTCTAGAGGTCCTGCCAAACCTGTATGGAATCAAATATGTGTTATGTATATGGAATGATTCCTATTCCTGATTATTTCTTGTAACTGAGTAAATAATAAAGCCAGTTCTGTATCATCTGTTATAAATTCAGCTGTTTAAATATGCAAATCAACTCTGTATGTTGCAAATCCATAACTATGTTGAGAGATTCCCTAAAATCCAGGAGTACCATGATAATAGCATATAATTCGGACTTCTGTACAGAATCATAAGGGCTTAGATCTACTTTACTTAAATTTTCTGATTTGTAACCAGCCTTTCCTGATTTATTTGCATCAGTACAGAATGTAGGGGCTCCAGATATTGATGTTTCCCATACAAGGTGAGTAAGGATCCAGTTAGTTCTTTTTATTATAGGTTGAATTCTCTAGCTTTGTGAATATTTGTTGTTAAGCTCTCCCAAAAGAATTACTGTAAGCTCTTTGACAGGATTCACTTTTTGCCCATAATTTGTTAATTTTATCATTATAGAAGGTACTACAATTTCTGCTGGGTCTATTCCTGCTAATTTTCCTTTTAGAATTAACTCAGAGAACTTTTTCACGTAAGTTTTTGATTTTTTACTTGATTTATGTGGTAAAAAAGATCCATTCTAAGATAACATCTTCAATTTTCATTAAAATTCCTTTAGGATAATGATTAGTGCATAATATGACTCTAATATATTTAAGATTAGGATCCACATGATCCACATGTGTTTTCTGTAATTTCTCTTTCACCAAAGCAAACTCTCTTTCAGCTTCAATTGATAATTCCCTGGGACTATTTAAATCCTTGTAACCATCATCTAAGATTTTGTTTATGTTCATCAGGTTTTATCCCAATAGTGGGCTGTAGGTTGGGAATGTGTCCTAGCAATCTTTGAAAGTCATTAAGAATCTGCCATCAATCTTTCCTAATTTTCACCCTTTGGGGACTAATTTTTTGTAAACCTATTTTATAGCCAAAGTGATTAATAGACTCTCCTCTTCATATTTTTTCAGGAACAATTTGTCATCCCCCAACAAGGCAATTTTTTTTACCTCTTCAAACTTTCTAAATTTGAATCAATTTGTAAGATGTCATTCATGTAATGATAAACTATAGATTGAGGAAATTTATGTTTTAAATTACATATTATTTCCAATGGCTCAATTTCAAAATATTGGCATAAGATAGGGCCATTTAACATTCCCTGTGAGAAAATCTTCCATTATTCTTCCATAATTGTAAAGGGCTAGAATTATTATAAATAGGCACTATGAAGGCAAATTTTTCTCTGTCTTTTTCTTCTAAAGGTATAGTGAAGAAACAATCTTTTAAAATCAATAACTATAAGAAACCATCCTTTAGGTAATAGAGAAGGCAAAGGAATGCCAGACTGTAGAGATCCCATTGGCTGAATCACCTTATTAACAGCTCTTAGATCTGTTACCACTATCCATTTTCCAGATTTCTTTAATAACAAATGCAGAAAAATTTCAAGGGCTGGTTGATTCTTCAATATGCTGAGGATTTAACTGCTCCTGTACCAACTATTCTAAGGCCTGCAGTTTCTCTGTTGTTAAAAGATATTGTACAACCCATATAGGCTTGTCTGTCAACCATTTTAAAGGTAGGGCTGTTGATGCCTTTGAAATATCAGCAGCTGTTGCGCCCTGTTCTTGTACTGAATGGTCAGTGACTGTCCTTTATATTACCTTCTAATATTTTTCCCAGAAACATACATTAAATTATGGTTTGTTTCTGAGATTGGAAGAATGTTAATCTGAGTATTACATTGCTATAATAAATCATATCCCCATAAGTTCATCTCTACGTTAACCGCATATGGCTCTAATTTTCCTTCTGGCCCTATACATTCAACCCATCTCACGCTCTTTTAGTTATGATAAAGTTCCAGTCCCTAAAAGTTGAATATTTACCTCCTGAAGAGGCCAATTTGAATGTCAAGGTTCAAGTGCAATTATTGTGACATCCACACCTGTGTCTACAAGACCTTCTATGACAACATAAAATTATTTATATTTTTAATTTTGGTCTTTGTTCATTAATAGTTTGCCAAAATATTTGCTTTGTTGTTTCTCCTGAATTTTTTCTTTTCTCCTCTATAACTTTTCTATCATCCTAAGCAATATGGCTTCTTTTATAGGCATTAGGTTCTTAAATTGCTCTGGGGAAGAGTTTCTTCCATGGTTACAGACAATGACTGAACTAAATTTGGCATGTCCCTTGTTTACCTACATTCATTGATCCAGTGCCTACCTTTGCCACATCTTCTCCATAATCCAGAAGGGAGGGAGGGGAGTTCTGTTTGAATTATGCTCAGATAAAACATTGTTTCTAAGAATGTCCTGTTGACAATCCCTTATTAGGTGACCATGTTTGCCACAACTGATATACTTGACATTTTGATTTTTCTTCAACCCTTTGAAGATCACCTCTTCTATCCATGCATCATCATAGTCATGAGATGAGATTCAATATTGATCGTGTCTCAGATTCATTTTTCCAAGGGTTTTGATCTTGCTTTTAATGGACTAATTACCCTTTTTGAATTGTGTGCATTAGAGTTTCCAAAAGCCAGAGATTTAATTATTATTTGTCTAGCTTCTGAATCTGGTATCATTCTATTTACTGCTGAAGTCAGTCTTTGTAAGAAATCCATGAAGGTTTTCCTTTGGGCCCTGTGTAACTCTAATAAATGACTTAATTTTATTTCCTATTTTTCCAATTCTGTCCCAAGCATTCAAAGCTGCTATGCAGCATAAATCTAGGATGTGGTCATCATATAGAGATTGCCTTTATACATCAGCATAAACTACCTCTGTCCAAGAAGTTGGTCTTGGGAGATTTCTTCTAGCCCTACTTCATTGTTCAGTGGTATTAGTCTCTTCTTTCCACCGGGTTGTACATTGTGATTGAGTACCAGACTCCAAGACCACTTTAACCAAGTCTCTTCAGTCTCTAGAGATAATTCTATTAACAAAAGGTCAATGCATGCATGGCAGATGAGACTGTTGCTTCCTTGAATCTCCTTAAATCTAACATTTCCACAGGAGTCCATTTAACTCTTGCACAGACTTGGGGATATCTGTCACTTGAAAGTTGCTCAAGGTGACTGGATAAATTAAAGTTGGTTGTTTGATAACCTTAGGCTGTTCCTCTCTAACCTTATAATGCAGTGCTGAATTTGGTTCTTCATTAAATTCTTTTGTCTGAATCTGAATATTACTATGATCTGTTTTATTAAGTTTTTCTAAAACTTGTATCTTAGCACTCATATTAACCAACATTTTTAGTGATAAAAATAAAATAATAAAATTGATAATGTTTATAATGACATTACATAAGTCCCATCTATATTAGTCATCCTTTCATTTAATTGCTCCATTTTTAAACTGTCCAGCACATTATCATACAAAGACCTATTTTGGGGACCCTTTTCCTCCTACTGGGTTGCCTCATCCAGCCTTAATATGAGGGGATGTTCCTAGTATTTTAAGATTATATGCCATGTTTGGTAGATATCCCTGGGAGACTTGCCCTTTTCTGAAGGAAAAGGAGAAGGAGTCAATCTGGGGGAGAGGGAAGGGGAGGAGAGGGACCAGGAGAGGAGGGAAGGGAAACTGCAGTCAGGGTGTAATATATAAGAGAATAAATTTTTTAAAAAGAATTTTCATCTGCCAAGAGAAAAGAAAGCAAATGGTAAGATAAATGAAAGATCCAAGACAAGATAAAGATGGTGAAGTGAGGTGTAAAGATAGCAATGAATGACTTGAACCAAGCAGCCAGTGTTCTCTAGAAGCTAAAAGAGAGGGACCTTTTGGGGCAGTGCCTACTAAAAATTACCTGAAATATAATCTGATAAGCTTGTGTGCTAACTGAATTTACAACGTTTACATTTTCAAAGGCATTAAAAGATAAGGAAGGTAAGAAACTCATAGCTTAAAACAAAAAAAAATAGAAGCAAATGAAAACCAAGAAATGGAAGAGTAGAAGGATGGAGCCAGAGAGAGAGAGAGAGAGAGAGAGAGAGAGAGAGAGAGAGAGAGAGAGAGAATGAATTAATGTGAATTAATGTCCCTAGGGAAAGAAAAATGTGTGACATAAATCTTAATCACATGACTTATTTAAAGCTAAAGTTACCAAGCATACAAGTAATGAGTGAGTAAAGAAGTTTTATAAAGTAAAACTTGGGCTGGGGTAGTGGCTCAGGAAATACTTTGAAAATTTTCTAAGCCTTGTAGTATTTAAATATTCATCTACATCATTTATTACCATTAAATGATTCAGCATTTAGTGATGCACAATAGCTATTAATCAATTATTTTTTATTTTAAGTAACATTTTAGAGAATAGCATTGTAAGTAACATTATAGAGAGTGTTTATTCTTTCCCATCTCTACAACAGTATGCCTGACAGGACTGGTCTAGTGGCTTCATATGAACATCATTTTGTCTAGCTTTGGCTTTCTCAGAACGATTGTCTACTCAATAAAGGCTTTTAGGTACCAGTTTTCACTATGAAATAATGTCCATGTACAGATGGGACAGATCTTGAATGAGCAAGGCTCTACTAATGTTACCTGCATTGGGGAGCTACGCACTGAATAACAGGTACACTAAAGAAAAAGAAGAGAAAGGGAAAAAAAGAAAAATATGAGAGAAGAGGGGAAGACGGGGGAGTAGAGAGTAGAAAGGAAAATATTCCTCTGTGAAAAAAGTCAGACACAAAAAGTGTAAATCCTGTGTGATTAGAAAGAAATATCCAGGACAGGTAAGTCCATAGACTTACAGATAGTCAGCAGATAGAATTCTTTGGAGGTGAGGTAAATATTTTAGAGTCATGTGGAGGTAGTGACTGCATGTCATCTTGAATGCACCAAGTGCCACTGAGTTACTCAGTTAAACTGGCTAACATTCTTTGTTATCTCAACCTTTAAGTTTCTGAAAAGAGTAACTCAAACAAGGAATCAAGCCTATTCTCACTTGTCATGTATTGGTTATTATTTCTCATGGGAACATGGGCATTGAGAAAAAGACTAAAACATACCCATGTAGGAAAGAAAATGATGTTGAGGAAGAAAATTGCTAAAAAGAAACATGTGTGTGTGGTGTGGGGTGGGGGGGGGGAGTGGAGTGTGTCTGAGTGTGTGTGTGTGTGTGTGTGGTGTGTGTGAGTGTGTGAGTGTGTGTGTGTGAGTGTGTGAGTGTGTGTGTGAAGTGACAGCTACAAAGAAAGCATTGTATTGGTTTCTTCACCGCAGAAACCTATATTTTAATCAAGAATGCTTTGCATATGAGGGAAAAGGAACACACTTGTCAGTCCTTGACCTTGGAAACTACCAAACAATCAAAAACTAGAAGCTTCTAAACCAGAACTATCTATAAACTAGAACCTTCTAAAAAAGACTGCTTTCTGGTCATGGTCTTCAACATTAAACAGTTTCAATGGGAAGAAATATATTAACCTCAAAGACAAAAGAGCAAACATAAAGTACAGGTTTGCCATGTTTGGATGCACTTTGTTCAAAAAGAGAATTTCACTTAGAGAATGAAGCAGGCAACCTGATAAATTCTCATGAACTCAATCTCATTACAGTCATTACTTCAAAGCAGCAATATAAGGCCAACAATACTGCATTTCTTTTTAGACTGCACTTATCAGTTCCAGATATTAAAATCATTATTTGAAGCTGCTATAGCCCGCAGGCAAAATGTAATAGCCTAGTAGCTACATAAAGCTTTATGAAACAAAACAGAGAAGAGTAAACTGACATATCACTTGCCCTTCCAGGTCAACGGGCTGATCATCAGGCAGGAAATGCACCCCAACGGGAGAAGCATTCACGTTTCTATAATGCAGAGTTACTCCTGCACCGAAAAATCTTGGTGAGAGGAAACTCGGTGTATTTCTCACCCCAGACAATTTCTGAGTGCTACTCTGATGTTGACGTTTCTGATGCACAGAAATTAAACAAAAAAAAAATATATACTTCCACAATATAATAAATGCTTGGGGGTAATTATTCTACAGAAATAAAGTGCATGATATTCTAGATAATATTAAAAGCAATGCAATTACAGTTATGGTAATTAATATAGTTCTAACGTGATAGCAATCATAGGTCAAGAGTTGAAAACATAAGGCCTGGCGATGGTGGCACACGCCTTTAATCCCAGCACTCGGGAGGCAGAGGCAGGCGGATCTCTGTGAGTTCGAGACCAGCCTGGTCTACAGAGCTAGTTCCAGGACAGGCTCCAAAGCCACAGAGAAACCCTGTCTCGAAAAACCAAAAAAAAAAAAAAAAAAAAAGAGTTGAAAACATAAAGTAGACATCTCGGACAGCGCTTCTACAGTCAAGGGAGTTGGGTCTTGACAGGGCTAGGGCATACCCCTCAGACCCAGCTGCTCCGAGGACAGTGACAGGTGTGGCTTAGAAAATCCATGTTTCTTATTTCATTAATGCTCTTATCTCCCTGCAGCCAAACTGTTCTTCCCTCAGGAAGCCAGCATAATTCTTAGCTATCTGGGCAAATGAGAGGGGAATGTAACAGGGTAAGTTCATTCCACCGTTATTCTCAAGCCTCGGTTTCACTCCTGTTTTATTAGCGGCCCGGGCTTACGTCATACATTAAGTAGAATCCATAGGTGAAGGCAGATAACTAAATAATCTCTTCATGCAGAGTTCCAGCCTCTTATAAAATCATGGGGAGCCCACCAAGCCCCGTGGCTGTTCTGGTCCTGTTACTTGCCTTTGTACTTCAGATATGTAACCCTGCACTTTACTTTCTGAAGTGTGTAGCAGGATGTGGTGCAATTTAATTAGACTATTTGGATGGTTCATTTACTGGGCTATCTATGACCTGAGTCCGTAGTAGCCAGAGAAATGAGAAAGATGTGATGGATAACAGAAAAGTCTGAAGAAAAACATCTTGATAACCTCGTGATGCAAGGTTAACATGCCTGTTAAAGAGAAGACCATCACAGAGTCATTAAAGGTACAGCACTGTTATTTCTATGAACAAAAAAAAAAAAAAAAGCTCCATGACCACAAAATGTTAAAACATTGGAAAACTTAAAAACCAGTGCGTATACAGGAAAATGGCAATAGCATTGATAATCAAGATTATTATGGGGAGATGAGATTATTTTATATTTTTAATTTTCTCCAAATAAATATATATTGCCTTAATAGTAAAAAAAAACAATAGTAATTTGGTCCTTTTTCTATTTTTAGTTTTTGAGAATTTTATACAATGTATTTGATCATATTCTTTGACCTTCCTCACTTCCCTACCTATCCAATGTCAAATTCCTTATCTCTCTGAAAAAGAAAACCAAATAAACAAAAAAGAGCACACACCAAAAATCAGGAGTCAAATTTGTGTTGATGAACTACTCCTGAGAGTGGGACCCATTTTGGAGTGTGGTTATTAAACCTAATTGTCACTTCATCTAACAGAATAGCTTTTCCCTCTCCTAGCAGCTATCAGTTGCAAACAGCTTCTTGGATAAGGGTAGTTCTGTGTGTCCACTTCCCCCTTTCTATGCTGGGGTCTTGTCTGGCTTGAAGTTGTGCAGATCTTCCGCCTGTGATAACACATATGTGTGTGCAGCAGTCCTGCTGAGTCTGGAAAGCGTTGTTTCCTTGAAGTCATGCTACATCTCTGTCTCATAATCTTTCTGCCTCTAGTCAAATAGATCCCTGATCTTTGAGGAATGTGATAAAGACATCTAATTTAAGGCTGAGGGTCCCAAAGTCTCTCACTCTCTGTGAATTGCCCAACTGTGGGTCTGTATGTTAATTCCCATCTATTGGAAGAGGAAACTTCTCTGATGAGTAGTGAGTGATACACTCATTTATGTGTATGGCAAAAATGTCATTAGTAGTCATTTTATTGCTACTCTCATTAAGCAGAATTATAGTAGCAGGTTTTCTTCTAGAGTTTATGACCTATCTAGTCTCAAGTTCTTGGCCTTATTAGCAATGTCAGGAATGGATTCCAGCTCATGGGCCTTAAAACACATGTTATAAAGTGGTTGGTTATTCCCATAACATTCATGCTATTACTGCAGCTCTTGGCATAGCTTGGAGACAAGATAGCTATGGTAGCATGAAGAGAGTTCATAGTTGGGTGACCGTGGTGATTAATTTTTCTTCTCTAATAGTGCCTATAACACCTATCAGCAGAATGAATGCCAGCCAATAGGGGTAAAGCTTCTAGTTGAGAACCAATTCAACATGTTCTGTGTTGTAGCTATATGATGTCTTCAGCAATAGGATCCTACCAGCAGGTTGTAGAGGTTAAACTATAGCTGCAACAATAATCTGCAATTGAGGATTCTATGGGACCCCTTCAGCCAATAACTCAAAAAATGCAGCCCCTTTCTGGGGGTTTCCATGTGGGAGCATATGCTGTCCTGTTGTGATATTGTCTTCTGCAATATATGGTAATTCCACTTAAAATCCTTTTATATGTGTATATATTTATATGTGTGTGGTCATTTGAATGAGAAAGGCTCACCTGTTTTAATACTTCAACACAGGTTGGTAAAACTGTTTGGGAAGGATTAATAGATGTGGGTTCATTGGAGTAAGTATATCACTAGGGGAAGGGTTTCAAAAGACTCAGTGCCATTCTCTTGCTTAGAGTTTGAGGTGTGAGTGCTCCACTGTTCCTGCTGCCCGCCATGGCCTCTAGCCCCTCTGGAACCAAAAGATAATGAAATGCTTTTTTTTAATAAGTTGTTTAGGTCATGGTGTTTTATCACAGCAGTAGAAAAGTACCTAATGTAATATGTATCTATATTTATGTATATATATTTTTAATTACCCCAAAAATACATGGTATCTTAATAAGAAGAAAAAAATCAATAATTTTTGTTTTTAATTTTAAAAATTAATAACATGTTCTACTGAGCTGGAATTTCTATTTCTTTACATGTCAAGTCCGCAGGTGTTTATACTCCTTGTCCCAATGTTTTATTTTTTTGTTAAAATTTCCTTTATAAAATGGTTCTGCTGATTTTCAATGGAAGACTTTGAGGCTATTATTCTGTTTCCAATTATTTCTTGAGTTTCCTAGGTAGAGAATGCCATATAAACATTCTGAGTGTCATGCCGCTACCCTTCCTACTTGTAAAGAAGCCTGCTTCTGTTCTTTAACCACTATTCTTTCCTTCCTCTCACATGTATAAACCCCAGTCCCACTGCGGTTTGTTTAAAGCCCTTATTCACAGCAATTCTATAGTCCCCAAAGTCGTAAAGACAGAGAGTGGAGATGTCACATGGCTTCACACGTAGCATCCCTGAGTACATGGGCGGGAAGAGAATGCCCACTGAAGACATTGGGAGCGAGAGGAGAAAGGGAGTGTGTTTAAAAAGCTGTGCTTTGTTGTTCTTTCAAAGCTTCCACTTACAGTGTTCTTGAAATGAATTACACTTTTTCTTTTCAGGGCACTGCTTCTGTGAATTTTTGCCTAATAAATGATATAAAAAAATCATTGTGTTTAAGGTTCCAGTCATGACAAATGAAGAAAACAGAACATTGAGCCCATTAATGACATTAAAATAAAATAAAATAAAAAACACCTGAATGTTTGTTTTGTTGGTTGCTTGGTTGCCTGGTTTGGGTTTTCTTTGTTTCAGAGATAAGGTTTCACTCCATAGCCATTGCTAACCAACGTCAGTTCACCAGTTCAAGTTAGCCTCAAAATTAGTAACGCTTCCTACCTCAGTTTTCCAAGTTCTGAAATTATAGGTGTGAGCTAGCATTATCCGATATTGGTACTGTTGATAGACTTGTAAGACAAAATCTTGGACTCAACCCCAACAAGGTTAGGCCAGGCCAACCATCCCAATTTGCCAACTAAACACATGAGTATGGTGAAAAGCAAAGATAGGAGATTTAATGAATGTGACACGTTAAGGAGAGGACCCGATACTGAAGTTCAGTTGCCCAACTTCTTCTTTAGGGTACTATTATGAGGGGTAAGTCTAGAGGAAGAAAGCACTGGGGTGGGGGAGGGGCCCCATACATGAGTAAGCAGTCATTGTCTAGCTGATCATTGTCTCATTTGTGGTTCTTAAAGACAGTTTATTGCTTGCAGGGACAATCTAGTGCCCATGAAATGATAACTCCTGCTTCGCAGTGCAGCCTCACCATCTAAAATAATTCTCCACATTTGTGGACTTGTCTAACTTAGAATCCTTGGTGACCATATGTTTAGGTTAATGAATGTTACCTTTATGCCTTCGGCCTTTAAAAGAGATACAGATAAATATCTCCAGTCTATAGATGGGTGCAGGACTAGAGAGAAGGCTCAGTTGGGTAAATGCATGTTTCAAACAAGCATGAGGACCTGAGTTAGAATCCCCAGAACCCATATAATGCCAGGCATGGCAGTGTGCATCAGCAATCACAGTGCTTCTGTGGCAAAATGGAAGGCAGAAAGAGAAGAATGTCTGGAAGTTTGAGGACCAGCTAGCCTGGCGGGAGCAGCAAGGAATAACAGAGACCCTATCTCAAGATGGAAGGTGAGAAAATTGCAAAAAGCCACAACCAATCAAAATGCAGAACTCCAGTGGATATATTAAAAAAACACTCTTGTATCTAAGACTCAGGGTGCATAAAGAAAAATGTTTGCAGAAGAGGAAACAGGAAAGATTGTAAGGGCAAGAGAACCAGGAAATCTGTTGTGAGGCTGCATCTCCTATAATGTCAGAAGCTACACTCACAGATATGTAGTTCTGAGAGAAGGCCCAAAAGGACACAATACTCCACAAAGAACTATGGGCAAGCAAGGAATGCGAAAAGTGGAAGAAATAGTCTTCCCTGGGGAAGAGCATACCAATTGGTTATCCAATACCAAATGGCCAGTCCTGAACAATTGCATATAAGTAACATTATACAATTGAGCATGTTATATTTAGGAATATCTATGTATACACATCCAGTTATAGGCAACAACAGCACTTGATGGAAAAAAGAGGCAACGAAGTTAAAAAGAGCAAGGGGAGATATTTAGAAGGGTTTGGAGAGAGGAATGGGAGGGGTAAATTCTAATCTCAAAAGTAAAAGAATAAAAAAGATGTAAGGTGAGGACCAGGACCCAAGACTCTCATCCGACCACAATACATGCATACCACAGTGTGTGCCAACCTCTTCACACACACACACACACACACACACACACACGAATAACACCCATATGCAGAGACAAATAGTCTAATCCAAAGAAAAGGAAATGTGGAAAACTGGAGGTAGAGATGCCAGGATTTTATCCTGCTTTTAGTTACCTCATAGCCCACGTGAAGAATCAGTGTTTCTTCAGCAAAAGCATTTCCCCCATAACTGTATAAAGACCAACCAACTGTATCTGTAGAACATGCTAAAGGCATTCACAGGCACAGGTGCTCAATGTAGTAGTTGTAGTAGAAATGAGCACAGGAGTCACAAAATTCAGGCCTCTTCCCTGAAAAGATGTCCAAAGTCCATCAAACTGAACATTAGCGTCCAGGTGGAAGGGTTTCACCCCAGATCCAAATGCCCACACGTAACAAGTCACTTCGTTGTCAAACATTAACTTGTGTCAGATCCCAGTCCTGAGAGGGATGACCCACAGTCAGGGTCATTCAAGGAGAGATCAAGCTTGAATGGCACTTGACATTTGGTAAATAAAAATCTCTAGACTGGACTCCATACAGGGCTAGGCTTACACCTAATCAGTAATTATTTAGAATGCTTTGAGAACATAGTTAAAATACATTCTATACCAAATATAAATATATAAGAGAAACCCATATCTCTGAGGGCTTTCAGTTATCTAACTTGTCCTCCTTACTTTAGAAGATGATTCTACCAATGGCACTTTTGTTTTTTAGCATTAGAAACCTTCGTCAAACTGAACTTTCAGGTAGAAACTAGATTTATTTAATACTCTATATGGATATAACTTAGTTAATCAGACAATAAATATTTACTCTGTGCCAGATGTTATTCTGTTGTACTCAGGACTCAGAAGTGTACGCAATGGGAAAAGAGCTCAGAGTTCATGCCTGGCTTGGAGGTGTATATGAGCTAACAGAGCAAGGAAAAGTGTTCCGGGGCTCCAGCATGAGCTAACAATCGCTTGGCACGTGCATGCAAGTGCTGGTTCCCCTGGTCTCCATCCCTCTAGAGTCTCACTCTGTAGGCTTCCAGGAAGGAAATTGGAATGGTTGAAAAGTAATCCAATGTAATTAAAGGTGATTCTGACTGCACTGAAGAAAAACTGTTCCAGAAGTTTCCCAGGACATGGTTTACAGACTACATGCCTGGACAGTTTCTCTAGGGGCTAGATTTTCTGTTCTGATTCTCAGATGGAGAGCAATTACCATTCTTGTTGCATGTACCTCATGAATTAGAAACTGAAATGTACCAAGTTTAAAAGAGAAGCATTTGTTGAGCACAAGCTGTAATCAAAAGCAAAGGGCTAGATTCCTAGAGGAGTCTAAACCACTTTTTTAATCAGAAGGGAATTTCGTCATTTGCCCCTTCCCTTTCTTCCTTCCAACCTCCCCCATAATCCCTCTTCTGCTCCCCATCAAATCATGGCTTTCTTTATTTGTTATTGTTGCAGATATGAGTACAAGGCTAAATATTTCAATGCAGCCTGCTCAGTCGTTTGGTGTTACCTGTATGTGTATGATTTCAGCGCTGACCACTTGGTTTTGGGTCCCCAATTAGGATGCTCATCCCAGGGGAAGATTGTTCCTCCCATTGTTAGGGTTCTTACTCACCCATATTTTCTTGCCTAGGGTTGGGGCCTCATGGTATTTTCCCCTTCCATCTTCACATGTATGTTGGTTTCATACATTTTCAGGTTTTGTTTAGGAGTCCATGTTGGTGAGACTTTATGGGAGAAACTTCCCCATCATTTATAAGTGACACCCTCTCACAGCAATTTCCTGACCCTCTGACTCTTAGAAGCTTTCCACTCTGTCTTCCATGGTGTCGCCTTAGCCTCAAGGTTCTGTTGTAGACATTCAACTGGGACTGGGCACCGGGTGTTTGGTTGGTCTCTGCATTTATACTAGCTGCGGTTTTCTGTAATCGTCTCCATCTGCTGCAAAGATGACTTTCTTTAATGAGAGGTGAGGGCTACACTCACCTGTGTGTATAAGCATTTACATTTAGAATGAAGTTAGGAATTATGCTGATCCAGGAAATGGTGCTAGTAGGTTATTCTCTAAACTACATGACCTCATTAGCCCCAGGTATTTGGCTAGGTTTCCAAAGCAGATATGATTTCCCTCCTACGGAGCGGGCGCTGAGTCCAATTAGAGAGCTGTGGTTACCACAAAGGTCTAAGTAAGTGTCGCTACTGCATCCTTAGGAATATCCATGGTCCTTGTGATTCATAGGCATCACAGTAGAGTAAGACTATTGGTGGCTTCTCTCCCTTGGCAGCTTGTGTAGCACTTTCTGGTACTATTAAAGCTAGTCCTCAGCGGTGAGGTGTTCATATCAGATCCAGCTCAGAACCTCCAGGTCCTATGTCTGAAGTGCGTGGTATCTTCAGTCATAGGAATTTACCTTCCACCTCTGGAAAACAACCAAAGACAACAGCAATAGCTTCTATTGTTTGGAGAGTCTCTTGGACGCCCCTAATCAACATCTGAAAAGGGATGTCATGTTGGGGTTTTACTAGCTAGTCTACGGTTCTTGGTGGGAGCATTGCTAACCCAAATGAGACAACTTTATTTAAATTATATGTGTATATGTACATGTATATGCGTAGGTATACACAGACTTATATGTATTTCATTTAATTATGGGTCAATAAGTAATGGTATAATTCCTTATGGCTTTTTCAGACATCCTCAGTGCTATGTTCTCCTCCTCTCTCCTTTTCTTCTGAATTGACCTCCCTCCTCTGTTGCCAATTAAAGCCCTCCCCATTTTTCCCATTTCCTCCTACAAAAATAATCAACACTAAACTTATGAGGACCTGTCAGTTGCTATTCAGAGGAGGTCTCAGAATGTTTACCTATCCCTCTGCATATTAACTTAAGTATTTGTGTCATTAATTCCTGTGCTTTAGTTACTCTTGAAAGGTGAACATTGTGATTTACGTTAGACATTGTGTCTATTTCTGCCACCACAATAGTTATTGTAATAGATGATAAGTGGTTTGTAAGATCATTGTATAAATGAGAAAATAAACAGATGAACAAGCAAATTATCAAATATATTGACTGGTATCTCTTGTGTCTGCTTTCTTGCTTCCTTCCTTATCGAGCAAGCGATGAGTCTCTCTGCAACAGCAGCTCCCCTGCCAGGTTTCTAATCCTAATATTAAAGAAGGATTGGAGTTGGGGAGTTAGGCTTATGGTTAGGGTGGCAACGAAAAGAAAGCCAGCCAGATGTTGACAGCTGCTCCAAAGAAGGGCAGAGTGCCAGTTTCTATGTGACTTCCTGGATAATAAGGCCTAGATTTTGTCTTCATTTCAAGTCAAATCTAGAAAAGATTTATTAAAAGAAAAGTTGGATGTAGCCGACTTATATAAAGTTTGTCCATCACACCCCAATCCCACAGCAAAAGCCCTTCTTCATCACCACCATCGAATAAGACTGTGAACCAAGAGGGCAGGGCTAGGCACCACCGTTTACTTAGGTACCACTGCCCTCTGCTGGACAGAGTTAGGCGCTTCCTTGGGAAAGAATGTGATTTTTCAGAATCTCTGGATAGGGACTTTTACAGTTATTTTTAATCTAATCAAATCTAGAGCTGAAACTAGGTTCACTGATTTGGATTTGTGTTGTTGTTCTTGTTGTTGTTTTGACCTAAGGCTCCAGCATGACAACACAACACTGCAACGTGATTACTGTGGATCTCTTTGTATGTTGTTTTAAATTGGCAAGTAATAATTCCACATATTTATGAGGTGCAATGTGGTGTTTCAGTACTTGAATATGTAATGTAGCAATCAAATCAGAGTGGTCAGTAGCATGTCCTTTAACATACTTATAAATTCTTTGTGGTAAGAACATTCAACGTTCTTTTTTAAGCCACTTTGAAATATTCAAGGCAATGCTATTTCTTGTCATCATCCTATGTACAACAGAACATCACAACATACTCTACTGATGTAAATGTGCCTTGTAAGATGGCTTCGTTTCTATCGTGCCTCCCCTAGCCTTCACTAACCGCCATTGCCACTTTTATAATGCTCTTACACATTCCATAAATAATTACAAATCCCACCAATATGGGGTTATATATAGTTTATATAATATATATCATATAATATAAATTTAATGAAGATAAAATCTACAAATTATACGAAAGGCACTGGAGTAAGATCTCAAGAGGATTAAAAAATTAAGCAGAAAAAAATTAGCAGAAAACCTTGCCCTCCTGGATCACTAGTTTATAAAAACTGAGTATTTAAGAAACAAGTATGAAAATGATCTCCTAAAAAACCAGGTTTAAAAGATCAAACTTACTAAGAGAAGAACCAGATAAACAAATTTGTAATCTGTGTGAAAGATGTGAAAATCTGCTCACAAGAGGTAGTGGGACGTCACCTAAATCTTGAAAGGATTAAACATTAAGAGCTAGGAAGAAGGAGGGAAGAGAAGATGAAACACTATAAAGAAAGGTGTACATGTGTGGGTGGCAGGGATGTTCTAGATTGTCTACAACACAGCACATACAAGATCAGAGGGACCTAGCAAAGCAGATTCAAACACAGGCACAAGTGCTCCCATGCCAAGCAGAATGTTCTGAATTTGTATTTCCCACTGGAAGGAACAATCGACCTGGAGATATCAAGAGCATTGACAATGGATATGCTTTCACAGGAAGAGAATGGGTGTTTGTAAAATGAAGGAGTCAAAAGACCACCAATGCTTAAGGGGCGTGAAGAGGAGAAAAAAAAGGGAATCGGCGAAATTTAGGAATGGGAGGGAGGAAGAGATGAGAAAAGGATGCTGGTCAAGGGGGCACGGGGAATTCAGGGCAAGGCATGAGCAATGGTGCTGACTGCAGAGAGACAGTGACTCAGAGAGATGCTGAAGGTCCCAAGGGAATGGAAACACAAGAGCAGGAGAAATAAGATGAATGCATGTTTGCCATTTTTATACAGATATTATGTTTGTTTACTAGATGTAAATAGTAAGACGGTTCATTGCTATAAGGCCTAAAGAGATGCTTTATTTGTGCAATGTTATTTTCTTTAATTAGGCAGTTGCCAGGTTAGAAATGAAGCCACATTTTAACCTTGTGTGTTTTACTAAAATTGGGTTTTAATGAAAACGATGCCTTGTGAATCTCTAGGTTTTTCAAACTGTTAATTATTAAAGTTACTTGAGAGTAAGGATAAACACAGTCTGACAGCAAGTGTTGTCCAGGAATGTAATCTCTCTGTATTATAGCACTGGTTGTAATTTACTGTGGTTTAAGAGCAATAAGATTCTGCACATTATTATAATCCCAAATTGATGTTGATTCAAACTCTTACTAGCCTATTGTTAAGACAAAGAGATCTCTAGATTATAGTAAATCCCGGAGATGCTAACTCCTCTTCCCCACTTTCTTCTCTGCCAGTGACCAGCCCAAAGGGAAGTGCCCTCAGCCAGTAGCTCACATGATATATGCCTAAGAGTGTTAGCTCTCTCCTGCCACCCAGTCCCAAATGTCTTAGAAGATCCTGTCACTCAGCCATCCCTACAAATCCCAGAACACAGTCCACCAAGACACCTAGCCTTCTTATTGTCCCTCTGACTCTCTTTTCTTCTCAGCGTCCAAGCCCTCTCCACAGGAGGACAAGTTGTCAGAATCATCTATTTTCACAATTGGCTTTTCAAGCTCTTGAGTTCAAAAGCAATAAAATTAAAAATTGTTTTCGTTTTTTCATAATCTGCTCCCTGTCAACTTGACCCCATTGTACAAAGGTGAATTTCAAACTCTATTAGACAGACAATGGGGTTGAAAGACTGAAGGGGCAAAGTTTTAGTTTGTAGATGTAAACATCATTTTGCCACTTAAGCAAAGAGAAGAGCGGGAGGAAGAGAGTGGAAAAGGGGGAAAAGGAGAAAAAAGGAGACAGCAATCTGTCAATCACCCATCATGTCTCATCACAACAACTGGATGAATCCAACTTTGCAGCATATATTGTCAATTCACTATTTATATGAGCATGTCCACGTTTCTACTGTGTCTGCCTTAACTGCCCAAAGGCTGCAGCCTGCCTTTTATAACTTCATCAAGCAAGGTTTTTCTTACTATCTTAGTCAGTTAGAAAAAACCTTGTTCGATGATTTTTTTCATTAATTTTAGTAAAAATATTGACATTTTATTCTAACATAATTACCAAAATAATTTTCACTGAACAAAAACAAGTTTAGATAAGAAATTGAGACCCATCCTTGAAAACACCTGAATGTGATTTTGGACAATGGCTAGCATAATACCTCCTGTATTTCCACAGTGAGGAAGGGTTCCGAGAGTGAGTGTTCTCATTCTGAGGGACTCATTCTTTTGAAAAACTAGAATCTCTATGCATCATTTCATCGACCAATTTCTGGAATTTGTGGAAATGGCTGTTGTTTGCACTCAAAGATGTAATTGTACATAGAAGGGAAGTCAGAGGACCCTGAGGCAGAGGACTGAAATCCGGGAGGCCAGAGGAAATGTTGCCCTGACCGCCCCTCTCTTCTCTCCTCTCCTCTCCTTTCTTCTTCTCTCCTCTCCTCTCCTCTCCTTTCCTCTCCTCTCCTCTTCTCTCCTCTTCTCTCCTCTCTCCTCTCTCCCTTTCCTTTCCCTCTCTCTCCATGATATTTCTGTGTAACAGTTGTTGCTGTCCTGGAACCCATTCTGTGGACCAGGCTGGCCTTGAATTTATAGAGATCCATTTGCCTCTGCCTCCCGAGTGCTGGGATTAAAAGCACACGCCATCACCACCAGGCTTAAAAATTAGGAACGTGTTGTTTTGTTTTGTTGTTTTGTTTTTCAAGACAGGATTTTTGGAACTTGCTCTGTAGTCCAGACTGGCCTCAAACTCAAATATCTGCTTGCCTCTTCCTCCCAAGAGCTTGGACTAAAGGTGAGCAATACAAACACCCTTGACAGCCCTCCTTGATGTATGGGAAAGACCAAAGTTCCATGCCATTATCTATGTGACTGTAACTCCACACTCAACAGCTGTTTTAGAATCACCCACTAGTGCCCAACCTCTGTGTTACATTATACAATCAGAAACTACTGTATTAAGAAACAGAGGATCAATTTGTTTATGCACCTAGCCTAAACTCAAAATTTTTGACTTAGGGTTTGACTTAGGGTTTAAATAGACGTCTTGATTAAAAGATAATTACTTTGTTAAAGTACTCTGGAAGATACAGAAACTCTTAAGCGGTCCAATCGGAGAAACAAAATCTCTGAGAAGCTGCCCTCCTTTGCTTCGCTGCTTCTGTGATAAACACTAAGATCGAAAGCAACGTAAGAAAGAAAAGGTTTCTATAAACTTGCAGGTTGCAGTCCATCGTGGAGCGAAGCCAGCATGAGATCAAAGCAGAAACCTGGAGCAGGAACTGCAGCAGAGCCCACAGAGGAGCGTGGCTTCCTGGCTTGCTCTCCATTTGCAGAGCTACCTTTCTTGTACAGCTCAGGCCCATCTACCCAGGAGTGGCACGGCCCACAGTAGGCTCGGCTCTCCTACATCAGTTAGTAATCAGGAAATTGCCCCCAGATACATTCTCACTGGCCATCTGAGGGAGGCATCTTTTCAATTTGAGCTTCCCTCTCCCCAGGTGACTCTAGTTTGCGTCAAGTGGACAAAATAATTAACCAGCGTAGAAGATGTATGTGAAGCAAACCTGTACCTGAAAACTTTTGCTCCGGTATATATGAGTCTATAAAGTGTTTTAAATGGCTTAATAAATTGTGCCGTTGTGTAAATATACCATACTTCATTTAAAGAATTCCCAGGTGTTGGAATTTAGTGATTCTTTTCCCAGCTTCATTTTTGTAACAATATTATGAATGGATGTCTATGTAGCAGTCTCCTAGGAGGTTCTTGATAGTAAATTTTTATCTGTTTTACTCATAGCTAGTTCTTGTCTTTGGACTCTCATTAATATTTTATGCCTAGAAGCAAGTTAGAGAAACTTGGATTACACTTGAATTTTAGCCATAGATTCTACGCAAACACAGAAACAAATATATAGACTTTTTTTGTAGTTGCCCAGTTCAATGGAGTGCAATTCTTATTCCAAATGAACATCATTTTATTAAAAGACATGTTTTTGAAGGCACAGAGTCCAAACATCAGTTCTGACCCACTGGCATGACTTAGATGGAAATCTCTTTTGATGACTCAATCATTGCAGGTGGAAGTTCCTCTACGGGTGGAAAAGGTGCTGAAAAGGAAACAAGACTTCTAATTCTAATTCTTATCCTTCCTATCCTTTTATTGACCTATAAGGGATATTAGTAAGGAAACGTTGGTTAGCTGTAGGGGCATGCTGCACAGCTGGACTCCCTCACGTTCGCTTGGGTTACCTGGGAAGCTCTTTGAAGGAATCAACTTGTAACAAGTGTGATGAAAGCAAGACCCCATGACCCCTGAACACTCTAATAATCATGGCTCCAAGAGTAAGTCTGGCTGTGTTTCCACACTGGGGTAGTTTGAATGTAAATCTCATAGGGAGTGGCAAGGTTAGGATGTGTGGCTTTGTTGGCGTGGGTATGGCCCTGTTGGAGGAAGTGTGTCACTGTGGGGTCAGTAGACCACTCAGTCAGTATCTCATGCAACTTCCTGTTGCCTGCAAGATGTAGCAGTATCAGCTCTAGCACCCCATCTGCCTGCATCCTGCCATGCTTCCAACTTTGTTGATAATGAACTGAACTCTGAAACTGTAAGCAGGCCACCCAGGTTAAATGTTTCCTTTGTAAGAGTTGCTGTGGTCATGGTATCTCCTCACGGCAATTTAAGCCTAACTAAGACTCATGTACAGAGAAATAAATGCCTTCAAGTTTCTATTTCCAATTTAGGTGTGACATTTTCCTGACAATGTACAGGTCTTGGCCAAGTGGAATGCTGAGTGGCAATCGACAAGTTTTCTGTAGATGCCACCAGTGCCTTTCAAATCCAACAAGTTTTCTTAGCTTCTTTTCCCTAAAATTTATCTAGAACATGTATGTGCGGTCCTGGACAGCATTCTTAAAGCACAGTCCCCAGGGTGGCAGCAATACCTGAGATTCAACCGGACTCAACTCTGGAGCCCACTACGTGTCTTAGCAGTCCCTGTGGATGGGTTGATACATAATTAAGCTCGTTTCCTAGAACTGTTATGTGATATTTCCAGAAACCGTAGCTTAAAACTACAAAAATCTGCTCTCCCATAGTTCTGGAGCTGAAAGTCTAAAATCAGGTGTTGAAGAGCTTCCCCATCTAAAATTCTTTTCCCTTGCCTCTTCCTGGCATGCTGGCTGTTCGTACATAGTTAGAAGCACACACCTGCTCAATCTTTGTGTATGACTCCTTATAATCTGGCTTTTATGAAGACACTCGGTACTTGACCTCAGGCCCACTTGCTGATTTCAAATGATATCACCTTGACATGCTTAGCAAGTTTACAACCTATTCTATGTTTTATAAAGAGAAAAAAAAAGAGATGGATAATGTCTCTAAACACCAAGAAACAATAAATACATTAGATGGATGAGGTTCTTTCCCTGACCTCTTCACAATACATTGTACTGTGTTTAGCCACATTGTACCCCATAAATATGAACAACTATTACGTATTAATTCATAAAAATAGCAAAACTGGTTTTTAAAAAAAGTTGCACCTGTGACCCAAAAGCTAGCTTAGCAGGTCAAGGCACTTACTTTCCATCAAACTTAACAACCTGAGTTCAATCTCCAGAAGTCACCCAAAGGTAGAAGGAGAAAACTGATACCCCAAACTTAACCTCTGACCTCTACATGTGTATCATAGCAAATTACACACACACACCACCTAAACAGACGCACCTGAACAATCACATTTGTAACAATGTCCTAGGGGCCATATCTTTATCAGATGCTACAGTTTGGATGTTGTGTTCCTCTAAAGAGCCAAGTGTTAAAGGCACAGTGCTCGCAATGGTGCTATTGAGAGGTAGTAGACTTACGAGAAGGGCTTGGCAGGATGTTCTCAGATCATTTCAGTGCAGATGTGTACTTGAAAAGGGTTATCACACACACACACACACACACACTCACACACACTCACACACACACACTTCCTGGTAATGAGGTAAGTACTTTCTTATATACTCTACATTACTGCTTTCTGGTAGTCCCAGCAGAAGCCCAAAGCAAAAATTCTGCCAAACCTGGCACTAAGACCTGACCTGAGCTCTGATAATCCTTTTCTCTTCTAAGTCAATTGTCTCAGGTATTTCTTTATAGACAGAAAGCTGACTACCTGGGGAGCCACCATTCAACCTGTTACAGACCTGAAAAGTCTCAGCAGGGACAAGTGAGGGAATTTCACATCACAATCCTTTGCTTTAATATCGTGTGAAATTTCTCTTCTCATTTCCTCCTTCCGTATCTTGTGTATTTCATTCTCTTCCTTTTGTAAACTTGCTGTATAATATTTCTATCATATTCTATTTCTCTTTCCACTATTTGATCGTCTCTCTTTCCCTTGAAAAAGACTGTCTCCAACACACCTTTATTCTTTTTATACACTCTCCTGTAGGAAACTAACTTTGCATTTCCATTTTAGCAGAAAATTCATAGTAAACAAGGCCCTCCTTCTTAAGATGAATATAATAAAGTCACATTGTACATATGATGTGATTAGATATGATTTCAGAGTTAACAAGTGCTATATAAATAAATTTAGTAATTCTTTTTTTAAGTCATTGAAACCAGTGTCGCCTGATGGCCAGTGGGGGAATTTGTGACAGATATTGGAGATGTCTATAGGAGACACCCAGATATGAAGTGCATTCCTAGCTCTTCAGTAGTTCAAAATTTCCTGTATTATTTGAGAGATGTTACAACATTTGGTCAGAATATTATTTGATCAAAATAATAGCTATTTTGTTGAATTCTATGAATACTGTTGCAAGTTCATAAGCATAACTAAGCAGACTTCCTAAAGGACAGACATAATTTTTTACCCAAAAGAATGCTTCCAGAAACTTCATATGCATGTAAATACCGAAACATAAAATAATAGCTAAAAATCAGACACTCAACACATGATGAATTTTGCATCCTGGTAAGTACATTTTCTTTCTGAAATTTCTTCAGCTGTAATATTGATTATTAATTTTATTCTTCCCTTTGAAATTTCAGCTGGCTCAAGGCAGCTACCTGAGCACACACATTTGGCTACCCTCCCTTCTAAGATCATTTGGAAGCAACAAAATAAATACAAGCATTATGATGCAGCTATAGAGGAGATAAACGGTGCAGCATGGGCACAAAAGATACTGAAACTGCCAAGATGCTTGAGACAAGTGAAGAGCATATCCATGTCATAGTGAGACCTAGTGGTTGCTGTAGATTTCTAGGATTGTGTTCAAATTAAAACGAAGCAGAAGTGGTTAGGGCAGGAGATCTCAAGGCAGGAAGGGAAACTGAGACAGTATTCAAATCAAGACTCCAGTACCCAGGACACTGTCCTCTTGAACCTTGAGAAGAGTCCTTTCGGTTCAAGTGTTAGACTTTCCAATTTCCCATGCTCATGGATTGGTAGAATTAAAATTGTGAAAATAGCCATCCTAACAAAAACAATCTATATATTCAATACCATAACCATCAAATTCTAACATTATTCTTCATAGAAACTGG
Source organism: Alexandromys fortis (assembly GCF_014885135.2). Taxonomy (NCBI): domain Eukaryota; kingdom Metazoa; phylum Chordata; class Mammalia; order Rodentia; family Cricetidae; genus Alexandromys; species Alexandromys fortis. The sequence goes on from NW_026067895.1 coordinate 4,101,984, forward strand.
AAAAAATCAATCTCCAAATTCATATGGAAACAAACAAAAAGCAGGGTAGCTAAAACAATCCTGAATAATAAATGAACTTCTGGGGGTATCACCATTCCAGATGTCGACTTGTATTACTGAGTTATAGTAATAAAAATAACATGGTATCAGCATAAAAGCATACACATCAATCAATGGAATAGAAATGAAGACTCAGACAGTTCTCATACACTTTGGGACACCTGAGGTTTTGGGGGGGTTGCATCAAAAATATATACTGGAAAAAAGAAAGCATCTTCAACAAATGATACTGTTCAGACTGGGTGGCCACTTGTAGAAGAATTAAAATAGATCCATATTTATCACCCTGCACAAAACTCAATTCAAAATGATTCAGAGAGCTCAACATAATACCAGATACCATGAATCGGAGAGAAGAAAAGTGGGGAGTAAGCTTGAACTCATTAGCACAGGGAAGGACTTTCTGAACAAAACATAGACAGAAAAGGTCTAAGACCAACAATTCATAAACAGGACTTTGTGAAGCTTAAAAGCTTCTGTTTGTCAAATGATATCATTCAAGCAAAGCAACAGATTATGGAATTAGAAAAGATCTCTACCGATTATACATTTGAGAGAGGATTAGTGTCTAGAAACCTTTTTGAAATCTTTTTTAAAAGACTGAATATGAAGAAAACAACCCAGTGAAAAATGGGGTACAGACCTAAGCAGAGAATTCTCAAACAATGAAACACAAATGGTTGAGAAAGACTTCAAGAAATGTTCAACTTCCTTAACCATTTGGGTAAATGCAAATTAAAACTCTGAGATTTCACATTACCTTAGACAGAATGACGAAGATCAATAAATAAATGACAGGAACACTGTGAGGTTTCAGGGATGGAGGAACACTTATTCATTATTGGTTCAAGGGTAAACTGATACAGCTAATATGGACACTAGTATGGTTTTTTCTCAAAAAGCTAGGAGTAGATCTACCTCAAGGTCCAGCTATATCACTCGTAGGATACGCCCAAAGGACTCAGTATCACTTGTTCATCCATGTTCATGGCTGTTCTATTCATCATAGCAGATTGGAAGCAGCCTAGAAGTCCATCAGCAGATGAATGGACTGGAGAAGTGTGACACCCTTCTCTCCATTACTCAGTCCTTCCTCCTCAGAATAGCCATGTCCCCCAAGTGGGAGGGAGCAGAAATTAGTGAGCAGGGTCCCATAGCTTGTAAGCTGGTGGGGACAGCTCTCTGGGGACACAGTTAAGTGTTACAGTTCCATTTTATTCCAGGAAGAAAGGGAAATAAAAAGGCTGGGGACAGTGGCAGGGACATCACCTAATTTGCATTAAAAGGCACACTCCTATCATAAGGCTCATAGTATGTGAAGCCAGGGAGCCTTCCAGCAGGGATTTGTGTCAACAATCAAGCTAAAGATAAGTCAGGCATCTGTTTAAAGACAGTTTTCAGATAAGGTCAGACTTCCAGGCCCAGGGACATTCTCCAGATAAGGGCAGGTAGAGAGCGGGAAGGCTATTTTGGGAAGGGAGGGAACTCCACTCATCACTAAGCTTATTGAGATAAGCTGCCAGGCCGTGAGGTACTGTGACCTCTAACCAGCCAGCAATATGTTCCAACATCTCCCCCTGTCTTATTTTTAAATGAAGAGGTGTCATTGTAAGCCTTGAGGAGCCTGTCACCTGTGTCAGAAGGGTCCTTGGCCTGGTATTGAACCATGACCTGATCCGTAGTAATTTTAACAACGGAGATGATCTATTGCCAGAGAAATTGAATAAGGCAGGGGGCAAGCAACAAAATAAAACATAGCATAATCAGAAGACTGATCATGGGTAGGAACCAAGAAAATAAAGGCGTATGGAACCAAGATAACGATTCCTGGAGCTGAGACCAGGCAAGGAGATCTTTGCAGAGGGCTTTAAGAGTCTTTACATTTTGTTCCATTAAACTGGACTCATTGACAACTAAACAACATTCTTCTCCCAAGACCACACAAGGGCCCCCATGTTCCACAGTTATTAGGTCCACTGCTCTTCTGATTTGGAGCACGACCCCGACAAGAGAGTTCATCTGCCTTTGAAGTGATTCTAGGCTATGGGTTATAGGTGCCATGGCTTGATCATGTTTGTCTCCAAAGTCCCCTGCCAGGTGATACATGTACAATGGTAGCAGCTCTAGCTCCTCCTGCAACGAGAGAAAGGGTGAGCCCAAGTCCCACGAGCAGAGGGATGAAAATCTCTCTGTGTGAGCAGTTGCAGAAGAGGAGAGAGGCTTCCTCTTTCTCTTTCTCGAACAGGTACACCTGGGAGTATATTCATCCCAAGTATGCAAAGGATGGATAAGAAAGAGGTAACACTTAGGGGAGCCTTACCCTTGCATCAAAGAAGGAAAAGGGTGATGTATGTTGGCCTAGAAACAGTAGTGAGTGAGACTTTGGTAATGATTAGGCTTGTTCTTACTGGAAATACAAACTAGAGAGTTGAATAACCAAATACTGGAATATCTGACAGGTGAGAATCAGTGAATTTTTTTGTGGTCCCGGGGAAAAGGAGAGTGGTACTGACGGGCACAGCTGCCAGCAGAGGTCTATTGCTAGATGCACAGAGGAAGCAGTTAGAGGCATTATGATGGGTGGTGAAAGGGAGAAAGTCAGCCACGTAGAGTGTGTTGTTTCCATGCGACAATGACTTTGATCTGTTGATGAACCTGTTTTTCATAAGAAACTATTGTGATGTGTTAAATGGATCAGGATGTTGTGACACGCTGTTGGGATACATGAAGATCAGCCACAGGTGTCTGAGTGAAGCCTAGAGTTCCCCCTGAACTCTTACCAGGCCAGTGCTCGTTCCAGAGATCAGGTTTTGTGAAGCAGCAGGTTTTCCTTGAGGAAAACATGGTGTTTAAATTTCGAGATGCTTCCATTTTACAATACTGTCTCCTGCATCCCCCAGAGGTTTCTGCCTCAGCCAGGCATTCTCGGCCGAATCTGAATTGTCAGTACGGGAAGTAAATGAAGGGGCATTTGAACATTAGGTGGAACTGGGGTAGGGAACGCTTCCTCTTCGTCTTCTTCGTGATTGACAAGAGTGCTATCTTTTTGACTGGAGGAGTCATGTCTGACATAGTGGACTGGTACTCAGACAGGACGAGGTTGATCCTGTGGGAAGACACAAGCAAATCTTCAAGTTTTTAGAAGGGGATCCTGGCCCCTTCCATCACCTGTCAAGTGGGTCCTTCCGTCGGACTCAAAGGGATGGTGTGTGTGGTGAGTGGCTGCAATGACAGACAATGAGCGGACTGTCCTGGGTAGCATAAGCATTCAGCACATAGAGTGTGAATAGTGCCATATTCAACTGACTGGTGTTGGGAGCTCTGTGCTTGTTTGACTAATTGTTTTCTGAGTATTTGGTGTGTTCTTTCAATAATGGCTTGGCCCTGAGGATTATAGGAGATGCCAGTGTGGTAGGCTATTTTCCAAGTCTCGCCAAAAAAAAAAAAAAAAAAAAAAAAAATTAAATTAAATTGGTGGTTCTTAAAGACTGGACAGTTATCAGTTTTGATCTGGTGGAGAGAGCCCATGACAGCAAAAGTGGAGAGCATGTGGTTAGCTTTTTTGAGTTTTTGCCAGTCTGTGCCATGACACAGGTAAAATGAGAGTAAGTCTCAATAGTTACAAATATGAATTTCTGTCTGCTGAGTGAGTATGGGTGACATCAGTCTGCTAGATGCCATTGGCTTTGAGGCCTCTGAAATTGGTGCTCAGTTATGGTATAGAGGAAGTGTGGATTAGGGAGGAACAAGTTTTGAGAACACATTCAAGGTGTTTTATGGGGGAATTGGGGAATTTCTTATTAATTCTTACAGCTTATATTAGCCCATAACTCTGAGTTAGCCACGTGGCTGGGTACCTTTTTCAGTGAGGTAGTCATATCTTGTTTGCTCTGTGTCTGGATTCCTCTCAACTGCAGACTTACTATTTCCTCTTCCCAGAGTCCTCTTGTTCTCATTGCCCCACCTATACTTCCTGCCTGGCTACTGGCCAATCAGCATTTTATTAAACTACAATTGACAGGGTACAGACCATTGTCCCACAGCAATGGTAGACAATTTCTTGAATTGGGGGGAATTTATCTTGAAAAAAGAAAAGATGGGACTCAGTGTCATTGGTCTCCTTGATATATTGTCTATGCAGCCCTTTGTTGCCCCCGTCTGTGAAAGCCATAGGGGCCAGCAATATAGGGGACAAAAAGAATAAGTGGGGAGGGAGCCACTTAAAGAGTGGTATGGTTGCCAGAAACTTATCCTTGGGGTAGTGGTTATCCATTTGTCCTATAAAGCCGATGGGACGGCTAGTAGAAGAAGTGTGGTTTCTTGGGAACCATTGGATGCCTGGGAGTGGATAGAACAGAATAATCATGTCAAGCTCTTTCCTATGATTTATAAAGCGCATTCCTTTCCTGTTCTTATCACTTTGATAAAGTGTCTCTGTTAATAGTTGAGGAGCTCCCCCTACTGTTGTATGGAGCCATACTAAGATTTCCTGAGGCTGGTATAGATCCCAAATACCGTAGGCAAAGAATTAAATATAAGGACTTGAATTGGCTGTTGTAGATCATACCTGGACAGGGAAGCTTTTTTTTTTTTTTTTGTATAATCACTAGTAGAACAAAGGGTCTCTTTAGCATTTAGTGTCAGGGAGCGAGGGGAAGAAGGGTTTTGTCACCCTTAAGTAGATCAAATAAAAACTGCACTTGGCTGGTGGGGAGCCAAGGCCTCAGCCAGTTAATATTCCTAGGAAGCTTTGAAGGCTATTTAAAGTTAAAGGTTGGGGAAGTTAATAACAGGTTTAGCTGGCCAGACTGAGGTTAGGGTAATTCTGTCCCCAGGAACGTAATAGGGGCAGGGAGGAGAAGTTGGATCCTATCTTCTGCTATCATAAAGCCTCTTTCATTCAGGGCCTTTGTGCTCATTGTTGTTAAGGATTTTCCAAGGTTAGTTTGATCCTGCCTTTGTCCCATCTCATTAATTGGTCGTCCATGTAATGACACATGTGGAGACCTGACTTGAGAAGGGGCTTTAATGTGTGGGTTACAGCTTCCTGAATGAATTAGCCATTCTTTGAGGAAGTATAGTCTGCTCATCTCTATCAGCTGTCTCTGGCTTGTTGATTTTAAGTATTGAAAAGGCAAAATGCTTGCTATCTTGGCCATGGAGTGGTACTAAAAAGAAGCAATCTTTAATGTATGAAAATAATATTGGTGTATTTGCTGGTATGGCAAAGGCAAAGAGGAAGCCGCATTGAGGCAAGCCCCAAATTTCCATGGTCTAACTAACTGCTTTCAGATCCTGGAGGAGCCTCCAGATCCTGGTCTTCTTTTTTATTTAAAAAAAAAAAAAAAAAAAAACGGGGTGCTCCAGGGGATTCAAAAGGGACAAATGTGTCTGTCCCGTGTCCAATTAGTTGTTGTAAAATAGTTAATTTCTCCTGTTTAAAGGCATCTTTTCTGCCTAGATAGAGTCTTCTGTGATCCACTCTAGGCAGGGAGTGAAATATTCAACAGTAATCTTTAGGATTTGATCTCTGTATTTCTGGTCTTTTATTTGGAGGTATTCTCCTTCTTTCATAGCAGCAAAGACCACATTTAAATCTTCTAGGACATCTCTTCCTAGAGTGGCCACATCAGCAACTAGGGGTCTAATGGTCCCAGGCATTCCATCTGGGTCTTTCCGTTTGTCAAATTCTTGGGCAATAAATGCTCAGGAGAGATCTCCTACCCCATTAGTTGGGGTCCAGGTAGGAAGGTTCAATGTAAGAGAACCTCAGCTTATCTTTGGATAGTTTTGTCTGTGCCTGTGTCTATCAAACATTTAAAATTTTTATTGTCAATTTTAATCAAAAGTTTGGGGTAAGAGTTTTTAAGTATGTTAGTGACTCACTGGTAACTAACTAGAGGGCCTTTCATTCTTAATGGCCAGGACCTAGGGCTGCCCACTGTGGAGATTAAAGGCAGTAGGTGGCTGCCTTTGTCAGTTATACAGTGCTTCCTCCAATGAAAGCCTTACCTACAATGGAGTGGAGGGATGGTTTTAGGGGGTTCAGAGGCAGTGGAATTATGCCTTGGGCCCACTCCTGTTGTCAGAGGCTGCTCATTTGTTCTGGGCTGCCCAGACTTGAAATAACCACACAGAAGCTGTATTAATTAAATCACTGGCCTGATAGTGCTAGATTCTTATTGACTAGCTCTTATATCCTAAATTAACCCATTTCCATTATTTTATATTTTACCACAAAGCTCATGGTTTATCGGCAAGGTTCTGGTGCTCTGTCTCCTGTGGCAGCTACATGGTGTCCCACTGACTCTGTCTTCTTTCTTCCAGCATTCAGTTTAGGTTTCCTGCCTAGCTCTACTCTGCCCTATCATGGTTATAAAAAAAAATAAAACAAAGTCTTTAAAGAGACAGAGTACAGACAGTATACATTAAAGGAGTACAGAAAAATAAGTCATATAAAGATGGAATATACACAGAGAATCTGCTTTATGTATATTATTGTGTTTTCTTTTAATTTTTTTGACTGTGAATGAGGTAAGTACAGAGAGACAATTCTTTGTACAGGATGCTAAGATAAAGCATCATATATACTTTAAAGGTATCTTGACTTCAAAATTTGGGTCTAAGGATATGTTATTTTGGAAAAGAGGTTCTGCTCTTGTTTCCACGGAAGATGAGAACCTATGGATTCCTTCTAGACTAATGTGGTTTGATGGATCAAGACCACCTGAACAGTCTCCATGAAAACCCCCAAAAATACTTTGACCAACAAAAAGCAGAAAGCAGTTTGGAGAGAATTACACCCAAATTCCCAAATATTATTTATAAATGTTTGCTAACATTTAAAGGAGGATATGCTATAGAGATAAATACTTTGAATTGGTATGGGTCTTGGTCTATTGATAGAAATTTAATGTCAATTTTATTATATGTATATTTTTGCTCTTGATTAAGGCATTGTGTTTGTGCAGCTCATTTAAAAATGTAATGTATAATTAAGAAATACAGATTAATAGTCTATAATAGTCAAGCTTATAGTCATTTTAGTTAAGTTTTCTAGATATATAGAAATATATTTCAGTTAGATAATCTTCAGACCTTTCAAAGACCTACAGAATATAACATTTAAAATGTTTTAAGAAGTCAGAACTTTCCATGACAATGAGATACATCTGCTCCTAGCAGCCCTAATTTACTTCAATAGGATGATAGACATTGAAGAGGCTCCTCATGGAGTTTGCTAGCCATTTGGGCAAGAAACTGCTCTTGCCTAGACTGCTTGATGTTTTGTTGTTTGAGCTGGACATGCATGACCCACAGAAAAATGACTGCTGAATTTGCCTAAAAGTAAGACAGTCCTTCAGGGTTCTTGCTTCATGAAAGAATCTGCCAGACAATCTGCAGGACACAGAAGAAAGTGACTGACAAACTGCCAATATAGATGGAACTGTCTTTGAAATTTCTTGCTTCATGGGGAAAGTATGCTGAATACTATTGGCCTGTAGGCTGAAAATAAGTGCCCCAATCTTACAAAAGAACTTTGGGTGACTCTCCAGGCAGTGAGCTATCACTGTCAATTCTAGGGTTTTTGAAGTTGCTTACAATGTACTTCCTGTTAACTTAGGTAATATTATATCCTCTGGAGTCTTTGATGGAGTTGAAGAATAGATAGTTATAGTTTTCCTTAGTTATGATAAAATATAAAGTAGATATAAATATTGTAACTATAATTCTTACTTGATACCTGTTTTTGTTATATGTAATTTTACTATGTTAAAGTTAAAACCTTTTTTATTTAGAAAAGGGGAGGTGATGTGGGAGATCCTTCGGTATATGTGTTGCTTTTATTGGTTAATGAATAAAGAAGCTGCTTGGGTCTATTACAGGGCAGAATAGAGAAGGGCAGGAATTCCAAGCAGAGATAGAGGGAGAAAGTAGGCAGAGTAGCGAGAAGTCAGGTAGCCACAGCAGGACACAGATGCCTTTGGAACCTTGCCAGTAGGTCACAACTTCATGATGATGCAAAAATAGAGATGGGTTAATTTAAGATATAAGAGGTAGCTAGAAATATGCACAAGCTAATAGCCAAAGTAGTGATTTAATTAATACAGTTTCTGTGTGACTATTTCAGGTCTGGGTAGCCTGGAATGAATAACCAGCCTCTAACTACACCCCCCTTTCCAATTTCCTATCTTTCCACATTTATTTTTTTTGTAATATAATTTTTTATTGAAAAAAAAATTTCCGCCTCCTCCCCGCCTCCCATTTCCCTCCGTGTCTCCCTTTTCCCTCCCCCTCCTCCCACTCCTCTCCCCCTCCCTCTACAGTCTGAAGAGCAGTCAGGGTTCCCTGCCCTGTGGAAAGTCCAAAGTCCTCCCCCCTCCATCCTGGTCTAGGAAGGTGAACATCTAAACTGGCTAGGCTCCCACAAAGCCAGAACATGAAGTAGGATCAAAACCCAGTGCCATTGTCCTTGGCTTCTCAGCAGCCCTCATTGTCCGCCATATTCAGAGAGTCTGGTTTTATCCCATGCTTTTTCAGTCACAGTCCAGCTGGCCTTGGTGAGCTCACAATAGATCAGCCCCACTGTCTCCGTGGGTGGGTGCACCCCTTGTGGTCCTGACTTCTTTGCTCATATTCTTCCTCCTTCTGCTCCTCCTTGGGACATTGGGGAGCTCAGTCTTTCCACATTTAAAACATCTTGAATTAGGCCATGTTGCTACTGCAAAGGCTTAGACAAGAGGCCTGATGTGAGGCAGTCCTAATGTCATTTATGATAATATTCGTATTTTAAGCCATGAAAAGCCTATCTAGGGTCATTCCTTCCCAGACAAGATTGTTTAGGAGCATTGCTTTGGCTGTGGGGTCTGTTATTTTTCTGTCTAGACTGGCTTGCACTCTGAGTATGAAATCTGGGAGAGTTTTGCTTGGTTTTTGTTTTTAAAAGTCAGAAGAAGGGGCCTATTCAGGTCCTGTGGATAGGAGAATCAAACAGTCTCAGGCTTGGAGCACACATAGGCAGACCTGTTCAAAGCACCCAGCAAAGATGGAACCTGTTGTAGTCCTGTGGAAAAGTTACCCTGGCCCAACAATTTTTCATAATTCCAATTTACTAATTGAATGGGAGGAGGTCTGTTGTCCTTATTGTAGTCCTATTTGTTGATTACGGAATTCATTTTTCTATCCTGAATTTGACATTCATCTCTAAACTAGGCTTCCCATTGTACAAATAGAAGGCTTGGAAGAGTGGATCGACTTATATCTTTCCAGTCTTGGGGAGTTAAAAAGGTGCTGAAATTCTATAGAATAAACTTGGCATAACTCTTTTAAATCTGTTACTGAGAGGGGGTACCAGGCTAATGGTTCAATTAGCAAATAGACCCCACAGCCAAAGATAGTCATGAGTATCGCCCACTTACAAACCTTGTGACCTACAGCAGCAACCTGCCTGCAATATAAACCTTTGAAGCAGTGACACAGATGTTATAGGAGTAACCAATCATTTTTTAAAATGGACTTAAGGCCCATTCTGCGAGATGGAACCTATATAGGATACCACTAATGTGGCCAAGAACCTTTGCATTAGGAAAACCTACTACTATTATTTTGTTAAAGGAACACAGCAATAAAATGGCTCCCAATGACACACTGCTATACCCATTATTCAGTGCCTCAGTCGACCTTATAGAGGCTTCCTCTTGTAGTAGATAGGAATTAACACAGAGACCCACAGCTGGACAACATGTAGAGAGTGAGGAACTTTGAAGCATGCAGTCTGATTTGGGGTGTTTTCATCAAAACTTCTCCTCAAGGCTCAGGGATCTATGAAGAAGTGGACGTACAGGTTCAAGCCAGACCAGGTTCCAGCACTTAATCAAAGAATTATTTGCAATTGATACCCACTGGATATCAATTCAAAGGGTAAAATCAGTTTTGTACAATGGAGTATCACACTAGGTATATCAACCACACCCTAGTGCAGGCCCAATCCCCAGGAGTAGCTGACCAACATAAAACAAACTCCATGGGGTTTTTTTTGTTTGTTTAATTTTGGTTTTTGTGGAGGCTTTTTATTTGTTCTTATTTTGTTTTGGCAATTCATGTCTTACCATTTTCTTTTAGTTTGTTTGCTTGTTTTGCTTTTCATTTTTATGTTTTTTTGTGCTTTAAGAAAAAGAGAATAAAGTTGAATGGGTAAGGGAATGAGGATGATCTGGGAGGAATTGGGGGAGGGAATAAACATGATTAAAATATATTTTATAAAAAATTTTTTACTTAAAAAAGTTAGTCTCCCTTTTCTACTCTGTAATTTCCTCTTTTCTCTCTTGAGTAGAAATGTAAAGATTACCTGAGCAAAAGAAAAACCAATAAGGAAGGAGAAGGGGAAGGCAATGAGGAGAGAGGGGAAGACAGGACAATAGAGTAAAAACTACCAAAGCAAATGTGTGAATATGTATATGCCAGAGAAGTTTATTAATTTGCATAGTTTATTAAATTACACAATAATTTAATATTTGTATAATAAAATAATAAAATATTTAATGTATAATATCCAATATTATATTATAACATAATATATTTGTAGAATATGAAATATAACAAATACTTTTTTAAAAATAATCTCAGTCCTTCAATAGATAAACACTATTATCATAGGCTGAACTATGTTCTCTTCCCCACATTAAAAAAGGATGTGTCATGAGAAAAATTCTGTGGACCTCAAAATACAAGATGTCTATGGAGACAGGGACTCAAAAGAAGTAATTCAAATGAAATGAGATTACATCCGTGAACCCTAATACAATATGACTGCTGTTTTTATTAAATAGCAACAAAAAAGGAGATTAGGACTCAGATGAAAATCAGACAGATGGAACAAATACGTGTTCTCCTTCAGAGCCTGGTAGTACGATCAAATTGAACAGTGCACCTCGTAAAAGGAAATTCCAACACTCTCCCACTAACTGGAACTGCTATATGGGATACTTACTATTTCAAGACTAGAGACCATAGCCACACAGGTAGTCTACAAGAAAACAAAGAGGTTCAGAGGTATTCCTGAGTAGACAACTAGAGAAATAGGATTGAACTATTCTCACTACAACAACAACTTTATGCTCATTTGCTTCAGCCATTACATAGCAATCTCAATGTTAAACCTATCCTTAACATCAAATACATAACTTTAGAAATAATTTTATTATAAAATGACTGAAAGACAAAAGGAGGATGTCAGAGTGTTCACAAGGGGAACAGAGAAGTTTATGCAAAGAAATGCTAAACAATCAGACATTCACAGCCTGCCATGCATAAAAAAAAATGAGTATCTAGACAGTGTTCTAACGGAAATGATTTAGAACTTAAAATCCTATACAAAGACAAATCATCTCTCCTACAGGAAAAAAAAGTTAGGATTTGAAGATGCCGTACATAACGCCTAGAAATAATTGCTAAATGATACACTCTTATGTTGTGAGATATTTTCACACTGTGTAAAAAATGTATCTCTGTGATTGGCATAATAAAAAAGCTGAATGGCCAATATCTAGAAAGAAGTTAGGGGACATTTCCGGGGACAGACAGGTCTCTGGGAAGAAGAAAGACTCTTTGCATTTGATGTTCAATGAGGGGCTTGAACCCATGACCAGTCAGTAGAGCATGAGACTCTTAATCTCATGGTCATGGGTTCAAGTCCCACGTAAAGAGTTTTTCTCTGTCCCTCCAGCTCCCAGATAGTGACACGGAGACTTCTTATCAATTATGAAAGTTTGGCCTTCAGTTTAGGCTTGTCTCAATTATCTCTTATAACTTAAATTAACCCATTTATATTCATCTATGTTCTTCCATGTAGTGTTACCTCTCATCCTGCACCTCATCTTGCACAAGTTTCCTCTCCATCTGGCTGGCAACTCTGCCCTTCATCCTAGAGTCCTCTCTGTCCCTGAAACTCCCACCTAACCCCTTCCTAGCTATTGACCATTCCAGTTTTTTTTTTACACCAATCAGAGTAGTACATTTTCACACAGTGTACAAATATCCCACAACATTCCTAAAGGACAAAATGACATTGGGAAGCTCACTAATAATGTGCTAAATTGGAGTGGATACTGGGTGACTGCTGAGTAAGTAGAGAACAAAGTCAACTCTCTTGCCATTGGTGGAAAGATGTGCTTGGGCTGTGAACCAATTCCTTACAAGAGGCATCTGGGCTCCAGGAGGAAGAAGGTACTCCGTAGTATGTGCTTTCTCTTTTTAGGATGCTGAAGTCATATAAACAGTTTGGGCTTAGCCACAGACAGTGTAAACATGAGAAACAGTTCTTTAGGTGATAAACACTGCCTGTTTTCCAACACAAGGTCTTTAATGAGCTCTGGCTCCATATTAAGATGATGATTTCAAACTTGATCCTCCCTTTCCCCACCAGCCCCAGGAAGATAAAAGATTTCAGCTTGTCTGCTGTCCAGCAATCTAGAAGAAAACCTCAAGGCATAGCCTCAGTACCTCCAACGTTTCTTAGTGAAATGACGGGTATCAGAGTACAGACACAAAGGAACTAAAGTAAGACAGTAATAACATGTAAGAGGAAATGTCAGTCGGAGTTAAAGAATTTAAAGACCATTGAAAAGGGAATTAAGAGTATAAATGTTAGGGTTCATTAAACCGTCTGATCATATACAAAATTAAGGATGAACATTAAGACAGTGAAAATAAAAATTTAACTATCAAACTATTAAAAGTGAAAAAGTAATAAAGATAATTTGATGAACACAATGAAATACAAAAAGCATGCAGTACATAAAGTGCATAAAATGACACGGAAGAAGTGAGCGCGTCTATCAGACACAAAAATTACAAGAGAATGAACCAACTCGTTAAAAGACAGAGTCCTCCGGGAAAGAATTATGAATTACATTCATAAAAGAGTTTGTGATGGTTCATCTTAATATCAAGCCTGACAGGATCTGGAATCAACTAAGGATGTGTCTCTGGAGGATCTGTGCAGGGATTTCCAGACAGGATGATCTGAGGAAGCAAACCTCTCTCAGAGTAGAGGGCCCCTTGCCACAGGGGACCCAGATAGAAAAGGATCCGATGTCAAAGCAGCACTGTTTGGTTGTTGTTGTTGCTGCTGCTGCTGCTGCTGCTGCTGCTGCTGCTGCTGCTGCTGCTGCTGCTGCTGCTGCTTCTGCCTCTAATAAAATCAGACTTCAGCCTCTTCAGCCATCAGTATGGACTGAAGGCCTGCTACTCTCCAGGGTAGTCTTCAGGTCTTCAGTACTAGATTAGAACTGCTGGGGCGTCCAGACTCATGAGCTGAGCAGCTACTGTGTTCTCATTCTCTCCAGCATGCAGATACTCACTGTTGGACTATGTAAGCCAATTTAGTAAATCCCCTTTTAAAACACACACACACTATTGTGTCTGTTCCTCTAGAGAACCCTTCCTACCCAATACAGGGATATATAATATTTAGTATTAAAGCATAAAAATGTAACAGCACAAGAAATGTATAGGAAAATATGAGAAAAGTTAATTCAAGTGTGCTAGTATGTTCTATGTTGCTATAAGAGAAACTCCGAGATTAGATAATTTAAAACAATTTACTAATTTGTGGCTCTGGATCACTTTAATTCATTCTCTTCTCTCAGAAAAATATTTATTGAAATTCCATTATATGGAAAATACTATGCCAGGTATAGATAGATGGATAGATAGATAGATAGATAGATAGATAGATAGATAGATAGATAGATGGATGGACGGACAGACAGATAGATGGATGAACAGATAAGCACACAGACACCAAAATATGGTCTCACTAATGAGGAAACGAGATCTGGAAGAAGATGGCATTAATCAAAGGATTATGTAAAACTATACTATATTAAATATTAATAACCTTATTGTTTGGTTGGAAGCATCACTCCAGCCCCCTGGCATCCACATATACAAGGAATCTGGAATGTTTGATGGAAAGTTCCAAGCCACCTACCTCCCCTGGGTCCAAACTCCACCTCCAAGAAAGCCTGCCAAATGGTGACCCCTCCCCAGAGAGGGTCAAGACCACTCCCATAGACTATTTAAACTGCCCCCCAGAGAACAAACATGTGGTCTCCCCTTTTCCCTCTTCCTGTTTTCCGGGGTGGGTGGGGGGACACCTGGAAGCACTGGCATCCCTTAAACCTGGGCTTCTTCTAATTCGGTCTGATTTGATTTGATTTGGATTATTGTGTCGGCGGAGATGTGTGTCAGGCCAGAAAAACTTAACATTTGGAGCTTCCAGTGAGATGGGCTGTTTTTCCCACTGGTCCCGGGCTACGCGTTGGAAAACACCCTTCTCACCCGTGCTCTTTGCCAGGCTAAGATGGGCTACGTCTGGGTGAGTTCGCCTTTTTCAAGTACGTGCCCCTAGGGTCCAGGGCCCATTTGTTGAGTAGTCTGCTGAAGTCACAGTCTCTGCCAGATTCCTGACCTAAGTGGCGAGGCAGTCCTCGCTGAGGTGGGATTTCATGGATCAGAGACGTCTGTCCACGACATTCTCACACTCTATTTTTGACTCAAGAGTCTTATCATGGTGGATGCACTGTGGTAGGCTTTGAGTCCCGAGACTTGGCATAGACTTGTAAAAATGGGCTCGTGCAATTCGAAGCCAGATCCTCTATCACCCTTGGGCTGACTTTTACAAAATTTCTTTTAAATTGGGGCTATCTAACGCCTAACGTAAAACAAAAAAAGGCTCCATATGCCCGTTTGTTGTTTGTCTCATGCTGGGACTCTCTACAATGGATCCAGATCCATTTTCCCCCTGTCCTTCCACTCTAAAACTGTATAGGTGTTCTGTGCTTTGTTTCTTTTCCCTCTTGCAGCATCTGCTAATCTGGTCCTCAATGGGACCACCTGTGTGCTTCCCTGGCTTCTGCCGCCTACATAGAGATTTTTTTAAGTTGGTCAGCTGACACAGGTTCCAAAACAAAAAATAAAAAAAGGTTTATTTGTCTGTGTTAAATTAATGTGGCCACACTATGCTTTTATGTTTATGTGTGTATGTGTGTTTGTTTCCATAGTATGCTTGTCTTATTTCTCTGTAAGTGTACATGTTTTAAGATCTGTAAAACTTATAACTCCAGATTACAACAGCTCTAAAAAAGCAAACATATGGGTAACCTCCATTTTGACCCCAACACCATCTTAGGTAAGAGTACCCACATGTGCTGGACCTACCAAGGAGACATTCCACCTCCAAAATTCTTTAACTTACTAAAATATTCCTTTTAATCTTCTTACATTTACTAGTCTTGGTAAACTGTAACTAACTGGGTAAAATTCATGTCTAAATTTAACTTATATGTCTAAATTAAATATAACAGGTAATGGTACCCAATTCTCAGGTGTCTTTACAGATCTGACAGTATGACATTTAACAAAAGAGCTTCTAACACAGAGACCTGCCAGCTCCTACAGCATCCTATAGCTCCTCCAAGAAGATGCATGGTTACAGAAGACCTTCCACCTGGAGGCTTGCCTTTGGGTATGCCAAAGCCACCAACATAGCAAAAAGCGGACTTCCACCTCATCAGCTTCCTGGACTCTACACCAGCAATGATCATCTCATCCTGCCAAGACAGGTAGACTAAATCTTCCCCCCACAGGAAAATCTTCGGGCTTCTTGGACTCAGCAGCTAACAGCAAACACTGCTTCTAAGGCTGGTGTTCTCCAAAGACTATGGAGGGACTTGTGATTGCCTGTGTAGCTAAAAAAGCTGTCTTGTTTCTGCTCATTTATCTCTCTTAAGATCTGTCTAATGGCATTTGATGACTTAAGGTACTGGTAGCTCATTACTTCATTTGTTAAGTTTCCTGCTAAAAATACAGACAAGTGTGCCTCTTTCACAGGCTTCATAATCCAGGATTAATAGGCTTCAGGTGTCTCTTCAGCGATCCAAAGTTCCCAATTCCCTTTAACTGTCTTCTAAAATGTTCCTGTTCCAGTTGTCTCATAGATACCTGCAGGTTCTTGAAAAAAGTTTTGCTGCTGTATCAAAAATTAGGTCTGTTAAAAAAAAATCTAACAATTTCCAGAGCCTATTTTAACCCCATTCATTTTCAAGCATATTTTACAGCTCACTCCTGCTGTCTGGGCCAAGATCAGCTTTCAAAGAGCCCTCCAGACAATGCCAACACCTGAACCAGCTCCTGGGACTTCACCATTGGCACCAACTCTCCTGGCTCAAAAGGACACCTATCATCTAAAATCTGGTTTTAAGAGTCAGGCGATGGTGGCGCACACCTTTAATCCCAGCACTTGGGAGGCAGAGGTAGGCAGATCTTTGTGAGTTTGAGGTCAGCCTGATCTATAAGAAGTAGTTCCAGGACAGGTTCCAAGGTTACAAAAAAAACCCTGTCTCGAAAAAAAAAAAAAATCAGGTTTTAAAAAAACATATCTACTCTCATGTCTCACTTATTCACCTATTCCTCTCCTGTCCAGGACACTTCTCTGTCCCATTCTTTCTGCCAGTTAGTGACCCTTCCCATGACTAGCCCCATTTATAGGACCAATAATAACAATATATTTTTTTCTCCTAGCTACCTGCCTTCTCATCTCCCTCAAGGAACAGCTGCCTGGGGTCTCCAGGATGGCTACTATAAGCCAGATGCCTCTCCAGCCACACCTCTCACTGAACATGAGCCCACCAACTCCCAGTTCTCCCCTCTTCCACATCACCCCATGCCCGCAGGAAGTAGCCAGACTTGAGCCGGTGCCCCCTTTATCCAAAGAGTTTGGAATGTTTGGTTGGAAGCATCTCTCCAGCCCCCTGACATCCATATATACAAAGAATCTGGAATGTTTGGTGGAAAATTCCAAGAAACCTCCCCTGGGAGTTATCTCAGGCCAAACTCCACCTATGAGAAAGCCCAGCAAATGATGACCCCTCCCCAGAGAGTGTCAAGACCACTCCCATAGGATAATTAAACTGCCCCCCAAAGAACGAACATGTGCTCTCCCCTTTCCCTCTCTGTTTTCTGGGGGTGGGATGCTGGCATCCCTTAAACCTGGGCTTCTTCTAATTCGGTCTGATTTGGTTTGATTTGAATTATTGCTTCGGTGGAGAGGTTTGTTGGGCCAGAAAAACTTAACATTTATGAAACTGTCAGCATTATCTTTATCAATATTCCTATTTTAGCACTGAGAACTGTGATGATGTCTTGTTTGTACAAATAAAGCTTGCCTGACAATTAGAGGACAGAGCTAGCAACTAGCTAACCATAGAAGTCTGGAGGTCTGTACAGACAGACAGGAAGTGATATGGCGAGGCGGAGAGAGGAAGTGATAAGACAGGAGACAGGAGATCAGTATCTTTTCAGCTGGAAAGTTGAGTAGATAAGGTGGCTATAGTTTGCTTCTTCATCTTTCTGATCTCTCAGCATTTTCACCTATATCTGATTCTGGGATTTTATTGTTAAGACCTGTTAGAACTTGTGCTACAAAGAAATTTAAAGCACAAAGCATGTTTAAAAAAATTACACAAAGTCAATAGAAATAGCAAGTGGTGGGATGGGGACTTGAACTCAGATGGATCTAGTAATGACTTTAACCATAGTGATTTCCATATGTAGAGACAGATAAAGCTATAATACTATGGGTGAGCACTGAGAACCTCCACACCAGGGATCAGTGGACATGAAGATTCATAGACATACATGTAGCCAAGACAAGAACGGTTCCAAGCAGGATGAATGGGTGATGGGTAATACCTTTACAATTAGAAGCGTGGGTACAAGGAGTAAAATAATGTCGTTGGTTGCCAGGGCAGAGGAAGAGTAGTGAGTCACTGGCTAGAAGGGAGGGTAGAGGCCAGAAAGAACAGAGTCCTTTAAAGGAATTTTCTTGTTAGACTGAAAAAGAAATGAGCATCTGTCGGTGGTAGTGAGAGTCCATAGGGCCCAGGGACAATCCAGTGGAGGGTCTGCAGGGACGCAGTGTTATCCATCAAAGGACAGCTAGGTTGTGATGTGGCATGGACAGGCTGGTGCTAAGAAGGAGGCAGCTTCCAGAGAGAGACTCCAGGAACAAACTGGTGATCAACTGGACATGGGAACCTGAGATGGTGACCGAAGAGGCACTCGTGGTCAAGAGGAGCCTCGGTAAGGATTTGAACACACACTGTGTGCGTTTAGAAATGTGCAGGGTGTTTCTAGCAGTTAGAGGATGGGGAAATTTCCCAGGAGAGACACCTCAGGGAGAGCAGCTGGAGATGACACATAAGGAGAGCGTGGACAGGGAGTGCCCCGAAACACTGCCAGAAGCCACAAAGGAAATGCACCTTTGGTGAAATCGGCCATAAACAACTGCTGTTGGTGGCATTTGGAGTCAATAAGACCATGTGCTGTACCGGTGTGGAGGAAAGATCAGGAGCCTCCTGGTCCAGGTGCTGATTCAGAAGGAGCAGGAGGTTAAAGCCTGTTTAACCTCTGAAAGCAGACTCTGCCACCAGGCACTCAAAATCGCCAACACCTGTTACAGCGTCATCTTGGCTGACACATGGGCGGGTGCCCTACCCTAAGTCTCTCCAGCCCTCTAGCCTGAGTTCCTTTCCCCCAGGTTCTCTGACTCCTGTATAACTCAGTCATTTTAGCTATGTCCTCTCTAAGTTCCCAGGTGATCTCTTTGCTTCCACTCTCTTCTCTTCCCCTCTCAATTCCTGCCTCCACAGACTGGACCTTCCAGATGCCTCTGACTGTATTCTCTCTCATATCTACAATAAACGGTTTCCCCCACCATCCCTAGGAGCTGTCATGTCCTTTCACCTGCTGCTTATGCCCTCCATCTGATAAAGGCTTAACCAATGTTTACTACACACTCAGCAGATTAACCAGAATTAGAGAGAACATCAGGAATGAAATAGAATTGCTTGATACTCGCAAACCCAAGTCAGCATACTCATGTGAAACAGCCTCAGTGGTCTGAAGACCTTGTGCCCTCCTTGTGTCCCTGTGGCATTTGAAATGCCAACCCCAATGTTTGGAAACGGACTTGGAAAAGACGATTTAGTAGAGGCCATTGTGGTGAGTTCTAGTGAAGTTTACTGCTTTTCTCAAAAGAAAGGGAAATGTGGACACACAGAGGGATGGAGAGGTGTGCATTCTCAGAGACAGAAGAGAACATAGTGGGAGGCAGCCCCTGGCAGTCTAGAGAGACGCCTAGGGAGAAAACCATTGTGGCCCATAGCCTCAGAACTATGAAAAAGTATGCCAGGAAAAAAAAAAAGGCATGCCTTAAGTGGAATGTCTCATTTAACTTTCTGTGCCCTGAGCTATGCCTTTCTTTCCCCTGCCATTAAATTCCACCCACTAAATATGACTAAAGGCAGCTGTGATCAAAACAGGATCAGGTGTATTCGCTCCCTCTGGCATGGGAACACATTCACGAGAACAAGGGTGCATCCCAAACTAAGGTCTCTAGGGTTTGAAGTCATTGTGTGGACTTAGAACAAGTGGAATGGGTTAGGTCTGGATGGAGACATCATAATTTGTGAAAAGGAGTCAGGATGGAATAGCCAAAAGTCACACCTCTAAATGGCAGGGTTTGTCTTAAACAAAAGGTGAAGGAGCTTGCCTTGCAAATGCGGATCTTTTGAGGGTAGGCAGCCTTGCAGGCCAAGGCTTGGTGTGGCTTGTTTTTAACATTCTGGGAAACAATTTTGCAACGTGTGGCTTCTGTTTTATTTCTTATTAAAACGTCTCTGTGTGTTCCTCAGTGATCTGACTGGTTGATACAGAGCAGTGAGCCCTCCCTCCATTAGTACCAAAGGAACAGGCTACTTTCTAGGTGTCTCCAGAATTTCTCAACTGCTTATAAAAAATCACGAGCCCAAGACTAAAAGGAGCCAATGTAACTTCTGAAAAACTAATGACCTAATACATTCAGCTGACAAATTTGTGTGTTCATGTAAACTGAAACCCAAATAATAAAATTAATTCGCAGTTCATCTCAAAAGTCTGATGTGAGCGACAGTGGGCAGACCTTGACTCAAGTCCCATCACCCTGACTAGCTAGCCATTTGGGCAAATTAACACCTTTGGGTCAAGTTCATTGCCATAGGAATGACA
The DNA here is from genome assembly GCF_014885135.2 of Alexandromys fortis. Classification (NCBI taxonomy): domain Eukaryota; kingdom Metazoa; phylum Chordata; class Mammalia; order Rodentia; family Cricetidae; genus Alexandromys; species Alexandromys fortis. Next base: position 4,122,153 of record NW_026067895.1, read on the forward strand.
TAACAGGACATCACTCATAGGGTTATTTTGAGAGTTAATATGACTTATGTGACACCGCACAACAGATAACAATTAACCCTAAAAGTTGGTGGCTTTTGCAATAGCAATTTTACTGTGCTTGTGACTTTCCGCTTCAGGATTCCAATAAGAAATTGCCTGAATGTTCACAATCTGATACCTCAGGGATTGAAGGACCCACATAGCCCTAGTTCCCAGAAGCCTTCCTCACTGCTGTCTGCCAGTAAAGTATGTCATAAAAGTCACCAGGGACTCCAGGAGAGACGAATTAGTCTCTTCTTCCTCCCCACACCCTGAGAAGAATGGTCTGTCTAAAATCTAACTCCACTTCGGAAGTGGTTGCCACGGTGACCACCACATTCTGTGAACTATTACAACGACTGGTTCTTACCGGAAAGAACACAGAGCCCAAGGTAGTCTTGTATCTTAAATTGGCAGCAGAAAACCACCTCAGAGCCAGCTGGAGAGGACCACAGTGAACGTGTCCTCCGGAAAACAGAACCAACCACTGCACACTTGAACTCGGGACATCTGTAGTTATCTGTACTAGGTCAAACCCCTCAGTATTCTAGCACAGACAGGAAAAGCTCACAAGCCTCCCCCCCACAACAGAGGGTTTTACCCACAGTTACTGGCTTCTAAGAAACAGTCAGCTTTCTCTGAGGGTGTGACCCTTGTTAGGTCGCCCACACCCAGGAGTATGTATGTGCAACACCGATTGGATTATAGTTTTTTTTTTCCAAGAGTGCACAAAGTTAGGAAGAGGCAGAAGAGGGTTCTTATGGGGAGAATTAAGAGGAAGATCAATACAAAAAAAATGGTAGCATGAAATATTGCTCTGAGAAAACTGACCTGGTGGGTCTTAGATCTTTGGAAATGGTTTGTGGAACAGTTTGGGTCTGCAAGCTAGTAGACACTCCCTAGTGATATTAAGAGCAGCTTCATAGGCAGATTTAGTGGGCCTTTGATGGTTGTGAGTTGTGAGCCACCATGTGGTTGCTGGGAATTGAACTCAGGACCTTTGGAAGAGCAGGCAATGCTCTTAACCGCTGAGCCATCTCTCCAGCTCCTAAAGGGCCTTTGAAAGACCAGAATGCTGGCAGGGAGGATGCAGCTATTAAAGTCCGTGCTCATGTAGTTTCACAGGGTAACAAGGGCTCTATCAAGAATTGAAATGGGGAGCCGGGCGATGGTGGCGCACGCCTTTAATCCCAGCACTCGGGAGGCAGAGGCAGGCAGATCTCTGTGAGTTCAAGACCAGCCTGGTCTACAAGAGCTAGTTCCAGGACAGGCTCCAAAGCCACAGAGAAACCCTGTCTCGAAAAACCAAAAAAAAAAAAAAACAAAAGTATTGAAATGGGGGCCATTCGTGTTCATAAACAAACATACAAACATAAACAAACAAATCTTCCTTCTGCCTGTGTCTAGAAGAATTGAGTGAGGCTGAATTTCAAACCAACGGACTAATCTATTTAGCAGCATAGCTTAGCCATGGGATGGTTTCTGTTCATTCCTCCTGACCAGATTATAGTAAGAGCAGGTAATAGAACACAGGGGTGCTGTGCTGGCCAGTTTTATGTCAACGACACAAGCTAGAATCCTCTGGGAGGAGGGACCCTCCGTTGAGAAAATGCCTCCAGAGATCTGGCTGCAGGCAAGCCTGTAGAGCATTTTCTTAATTAGACATTGATGGGGAAAGGACCAGCTCACTGGGTGGTGTCACCCCTGCGCTGGCAGTCCTGGTTCTATAAGAGATCAGAATGAGCAAGTCATGAAGAGTAAGTCAATAAACATCACTCTTCCTTCAGTTGCGCCTCTTGGTCCTGCCTTGTTTGAGTTCCTGCCTTGACTTCCTTCTATGATGAACAGTGATGTGGACGTGTAAGCTAGGTAAACCCTTTCCTTCCCAAGTTGCTCAGTCATGGTGTTTCATCACAGCAGCAAAACCCTAACGTGGATAGACAGCTATTAGAACATGCAGTTTGGTGAAGGAATGTGGGTGCTTAGGAGGCTGAGGACGAGACAGGTATGGACTGGGCGGCTGTAACCATTAAAGGGATTAGTGCTAATAAGGAGAAATAACTGTTTGTGCTGGGACAAATGAATATAACAATTACAAATTATGGTGTCCTTGAAGTTTATATAAAGGTTCCATGAAGAAGCTGATGAAGTAACTATCAATCTGCCGGCGACATGTCAGGGAATGAATGTACTATTAATCTGCCTTGTAAATATTTTTGATTAAACCCATACATCTGTGTTGCTCTCACGTTCGGTCAGTTTCTTTGTGCAGTGGGCAATGCAGATGTTCCTAACTGCTCCAAGTGTTGAGAGGAAGTAGCTGTGGGTGTTCAGCTGTGGATAAATCTGTACGAACCTCCCACTTCCACAGTTCAAGGAGCATCTCCAGAGAGCAGGTAGGAATACTGTAAGAGCTGGAGGAGCAGGAATAAAGCTCCACAATATCGCCTCCTTATACTGCAGGACATGTCGGCACCAACTGCAACTAGGGCGACCTGCACAAAACCTTCCCAAGGTCAGAAAACACTCCAGCAGGCAACACTTGGTGGATTAAGACAATGAGAATAATAATAATAATAATAATAATAATAATAATAATAATAATAATAATAATAATAATAATAATGAGCAGCTGAGAGATGGCTGAGGTTAAGAGCACTGACTGTTCTTCCAGAGGTCCCGAGTTCAATTCCCAACGACCACAAGGTGGCTCACAACCATCAGTAACGAGCTCTGGTGCCCTCTTCTGGCCGGCAGGGACACATGCAGGCAGGGCACTGTATACATAATAAATAAAAAGGAAAGGATAGAAAAGTAGAAGGGCAATATTGGGGATTTTAGTGGGAAGCAGAAAGGGAGGGGGGTAAATATGATCAAGTGAGTACAAAATTGTCACGGACAAATAAAAATATTTAAGTAAATTATATTCAAGGAGAAATGACCATGACTTTCACAGAGAATAAAGTTTATTACAAAACCTATAATGAAGGTAAACAGCATTGGGTGTATAGAGTTGTAATTTAAACCAAAATCATATGGAACAGAAAAGATCCACAAACTAATTTGAACACAATGAGATTTTGTGTGTAGGTGCAAAATCATTATTAATGCTATAATAAAAATATAAATATAATAAAAATGTGTAAATCATTAAAATAAAATCATTATTAGTGCTATAATAAAAATATGTGTAGATCATTAAAATAAAGAGGCACACTAGTAATGATTGAGGAAAGGAAATTGGCCTTCCATTCATATTTATTTAAGGACACTACAAGGTTTACTGGACTATTAGTTAAAAAAAAAATAACAGCTACAATATTTACTCAGAACACTTCCGCTAAGCCACGGTTTCATTTTGAGGGTTCTACTGTGGCCTAAACGGCAGCGATGCTACAAAACACTAAACTCATCCAGTTAGTTCTTATTCATCAACCTAGAAAAGGAAATACCTTAAACATAAATAATTCAGTCTCCAATAGATGCATGGCTGACCCTCTGTTACCAGACACACTGCAGGGGATCGAGTGACCCTGTTATTGCAGTAACTAAGAAACAATGGAAGTAAGGACACAAGACACTCAATTCCTGTCACCTGGGAGGTCCACCATAGCAACGACAGCTAGGAATACTTGCCATCATCTCCAATGGCACCGTGGTTGACACCTCAGTTTCTCCCCATGTTAATCAGACCAGCATTTATTATGGGGTAAAAGACAAAGGATGCTGAGTTGATCGTGTCCTTTATTCTCCCCTTGTGGCTACATTGCTCCTGAACAAGAGGTAAAGAGGAGAAAAGGGGGGTTGGATATAAAACACCTGGAAAATGCCCTCAAGGAAAAAAATCCCTGTAACAGGAAAACGATCTTCCTCGGCACTTGTACCTGACTCCCGGCTAACGCACCAGCTGTCATGTTCCTTCCAGAAAATCACTTTGGGGCTCATGCTCCAGCTATTCATAAATCGAATAGGAAGAGACACTGGCATCTAAGGCCTGTCAAGGACAAAATTCTAAAACAATTCTCAAATACAATTTTCTAAAATGCTACTTAGATTGAAATAGGAATAGAAACCCACAAATTCTCATTACAGAAAAAGCAAGCACACCTTGGTAACCAAGAATGAAAAGTGGAGAAGCACAGTAAGCACGATTTCTCACTGTAAGTGGAAGGAGGGCATTCCCTTAGCGGTGGCCAGGACTTAATAGGGCATTCCCTAAGCGGTGGCCAGGACTTAAGAGGGCATTCCCTAAGTGGTGACCAAGACTTCAACCGTATGTGGGAAGCACATGAGTCACAGAACAGCAGTGCTCCCAGCCATCTGCACGTCTTCAGATTCAGCCATTCACACCCAACCACACTCACTCACTCAGCGTGGGTCTGTGGGCCTCTGACCACCTGCTCACCCTAGACCTGCCGTTTGGACCCCAGTTGCAAGACTAAGTACAGCAGTAACTGATGCACGTGCAGCTGAGTTGGTGTAGTACCCGCAATATCATGCTGTAATCTGGGGTCCTCAAAAAGAAGGACTTGAAGGGAAGTCTTAGGAAAAAAAATGGACCTATCAATAACATCTTGAATTCACACTAGGTAACATGGTCTGATCCTCACGTTATTATTGAGGACACCAAGGAGCCTTTGGCCAGTGTCACAGACTAGGAAACGATGGGGTGAGGGCTGCAGACCCTAAGCCCTGGGGTCACGGTGACATGTGAGACTGTGATGGCTGACTTCTCCAAATTACATCCAGATTCAATGAGTGAAAGGCACTGGTGGGTCCTTCAAGTCCACCTGTGTCCATGAAGCTCCCATTTCCACCCCTCGGATGGATTCGTATTGTCAGACCCGTTCCTGGTATCACAGGAGTCCCTGGGACAGGGAATGATAAAGTTCTCCTTTTTACATTCTTGTTCCAAATTAGTGACTGCCCGAAACTTAATTTCTAAGTGTCTGAAATTGAATCTTTATCTCACTGACATTATGGGATTCAGTTCGTAGAGCTGAGAGGGGAAAAAATACAGAGTTATAAAGCTGATTCGTTTGAACTGCTTTAATTTTAAATGATATAAAAGATGGCAAAACAAAATAATTTTATTGGAACCAGTATATGCTGAGCACTGGACCCATGGTCTTTGAAATCCATCAAACTGTTCCTCAGTAGCAATATAAAACCCAAAACTGGCACAGATAATCTCCCCAGTTGTCCTCTGAGTTACTACTTTATCAAGACATAAGATCTCATGTAGCCCACCTTGGTCTTGAAGTCATCAAGATGACCTTGATGACCTTGAATTTATGAACTTCCTGCTTCTTCCTTCCAAGTGCTGGGATTACAGATATACACAACTATTACTGGTATTTGAGTTATTTTATTCAGGCCTTTTGAGTAATGTAACTCTCCCCTGTGGTTCACAGTTTCTTTATATTCCAAACACTCCCACATATGGGCACATCTAAATGACTGGAAAGGAACACCAGGGTCCAGGTATTCTAAAGTTATCCAAGGAAATTCAGTAATGACTGGAGAACACCGATGCCTCTTGTATACACGCTTGTTTCTAATGAAAACATCTTTGTTTTCCTGCTTAGAAGCAACACTTATTTATTAAGCAACCACATGCCAAGCTGCATCATTCAATATCATTTGTATTTTTTCATTTACGCCATAATACCCTAGGCCAGTGGTTCTCAACCTGTGTGTTGCCATGCCTTAGGGTCGCACAACCCTTTCACGGGGATTGCATATCAGAAATGTACATTATGATTAACAACAGTAGCAAAATTGTTATGAAGTAGCAATGAAAGTAATTTCACGGTTGGGGGGTCAGCACAACTGTGCTAAAGGGTTGTAGCACTAGGAAGGTTGAGAACCACTGCTCTGGGCAGTCAGTACTGCTATTTTGTCTATTTTTGGCATGGGAATCAGTGTTTAAGAAACGCAGCCAATGTTACCGAGCCATAAGCAGCAGAGGACACACATATCCAGTTCTTGACTCCAAACCCTAAACTCTTGACCACATCTTGAATCATTCTGATTTCAACCAGAACAATTTACAAAAGGTGGCCACTTCGTTGCTGCTCAGCTTGTGTCTCTCCCACTTTCCTTTGGGCTGTCTCAGGCTCCCCCGTGCACCCCTTTAGATGACTCCAGCTTTTCTTTCTAGCAACAGGCAGGAACCCAGCCTCCTCCCAGCCCCATCTGCAGACAGTGCAAGCAAAGGTCTGAGGCTGTGCACCCTGGAAAACCCCTGCAGACTGAGAACCCCTCACAAACACACCAGTGAAAATGCTTGGGAAACATGAGGCTTCCCGCACATCCCCAAGCAGCAACTGGACCTGCTAACCCATTCATTGTCACGCTGGGACTGCCATTATTTCCATGTTACACAGAAATAGATGGGCTAGGGTTGTTCAAAGAACTGCAGGACGTTCAGACATGTGTACACAGTAGATTTTGGAAATCTGTTACTGAATTATATTTCAGTTGGGAGTTTAGAGCCCAAAAGTTTTGCTGGCGTATTTCTAGGAGGAAAAAAAATCTTTTATGAAACTCCGTGGGGTTGTTTGAAGTGGCATGGGGCTGTTGAAGTAACATGGCTGATGAGAGGCCTGCTGAGTTCTTCAGGGCCTCCACCAGGGCTTCGGTTGGAAAGGAGCTGAGGTTTCTGCAGACTTCTCTGGCAATATGAATGCTGACCTCTACCAGTTTGGGCTCAGCTGTCTGCCAGACCTGTGTGCCCACCTCCAAGCAGAGTAACCCTGAGCCAGCCCCTCAACTTTACAAGCTGGCTTTCTGAGGTCACTGAAAAGATCAATGAAGTTGATCAAGGAAGGGCAGAGGAGGAGTTGGAGGAGAGTGTGGGGTAGAAATTATGTAAATACAGTACACATGTGTGCACTGCTCAATCATAATAAAGGTTTAAAAGTAAAATAAAAGCCATAAAACAACATTGATGATGCAATGTCTGTGAAAGTGCCTACCACAGGACTCAGTGGAAGGCCCTTAATCAACAGCAGTTTTATTTAATTTTATGTCATTGTAAAGGAGGCGCAGATAAAAAAGCATATTACTAAGAACTAAGGAGATGAAACCCATAAATTTGTGGCCTGAACTTTTCCCACCTTTTAGGAAAACTGTTTGCCTAAGCTATTCTTGTTGTGAAATTAGGGGGTCACCAAATCTTTGACTATGTCCACCAAAACTTCACATTTTAGTAACCAGATACTTATACATTTGGCTAAATAACATATTTCTGCTCTGTGTATTAACATTACATACATACTTGCAGTATAAAAATCTTGAAATTCCCACAAACCAGTCAGTAGGAAAATATAATCAAGACATACATGATTCTGCAGTCTGACTTGAAAAGCACAGTGCTCTCAATGGCAAAGTCAGAAGCCAAGGCTCTATACCAGTGGCCCTCAACCTTCCTAATGTTGTGGAAGAGGTCACAACCCAAAGGTTGAAAACCACTGGGTTAGTTAGACCTTTTGCGGTTTACAATAATGGTGTCAGTGCATAGCTTTAATATCGGCCCTTGAGAAGGTCCGCCAGATTCAAGACAAATACATTATCACTTTCTCCTATTTAAAATATAAAATTTCATTCTCAATATTATTTCTATCTTTTATCTTGGAGCAATAACAATATGGCTAATCATTTGAAAGAACGAGCCAGTGAATACTCACTGAAGAAATCCAAAGGCTAAGAATCAGAATGCATGGCCACTCAACAACAAATCTACAAAAGCCAGCCCCAGATAGGAAGCCCAAACAGGAAGCCCTGATGAGGCTTCCTTTGCATGAAGCTTCTGGGCTAGAGCTGGGCCATCAGCGCTACCCACCGGAAGGCTGGAAGGCTCCTTCTTCCTCTAAAGGAGGCAATAGCCAGCACAGGCCCTGGAGACTATCAGGAAACTCAGGTTACAGCAAACTGCCAGTCATTTCCAGAACACAGCCAAAGCCTCCTTGCACACTGTGGTGGCGTTCCTGGAACTGATTTTTGCTGTTGACATCAGCATTAAACAGCTAAATCAGCTAGGCTGGCATTTCAACCACAGCTAAATAAGCTGTCCAGCTGCACCAAACTTGATGTCACACCCGAGTTCTGTGCCCCTTTCCTCCTGCCCTAAAAGCAACAATTGGCCAACATCTGGGATTCTCCAGGTTCAATGCATTAAGAAAGAAAAAAAAAAAGCACTAAAGTTCTATCATTCTTTACCTTAAACACAAGTATTATTTAAAAGCGCATGTTATAATTTTATAAAGAATTACTACACTCAGGTTGGGGTTGGAGAATCTAGGGTCTTGTTCCGCTCTCAGTCTCCTAGGGCGGAGAGAGAGGAGCGGCCTGGGCTGGGAAAGGCTCTAGTGCAATGGCAGGTGTGTCACTACGCAGGCCAAGTTCAAACGGGTGTGCTGTCTGCCTTCCAGAGCTTGACACCCAGCACCCTCCCCCTGCCTGGTAGCTTTCACCATAGCCATGGCTAAATCATTGCAAATGAGGCTTCAGGAAGTAGAGAAGAAATAGCATCAACGACGTAAGGACTGCAGGCAATTCATGTCGGGGGGGCGGAATATAGCATGACGGGGGAATTGGCTGTGCTAGGCGGCTGCATCATGGCCTTAAAACACCTGGTCTGCTGCTGTCACAGAAGCTAGACAGACGCAAGGGGACACAGTGGAGAAGTTGGATGTATGAGCTAGAATTAAGCAACTCAAAGTTGGGATCCCAAAGAACAGCGTGGGGAAGAGCTCCTGTCTCCCCAGGCAGCAAAGGCTGGGAGGGAGGTGGGGGTGGGGCCCATGATGATGAGGACACTGATGAAGATACAGGGGATGAGGGATGGGGGACTGGACAAACTCCTGGAAAAGGGTGATCTAAGGGTGGCAGGGGAGGGACGAGGCAGCTGGCATGACTGTGCAGTAGTAGCAGGTTAAAGTGACACTTCCCCCTAAATTACCTATTTATAGGGCCTCTGCCCTGCCAATAATTGTGTATCTGCCCTCCCTGCAAAGGACAGAAGGAGGAAATGTTTCAGGATCTCTACAAGCTTTCTGCTGGGGCACATGCCCTGCTTCAGTGAAAAATCCTTCCAGGTGCTACGGGAAGAGAAAAATTCTGGAATTGCTATCTTTCCATTTCCGCTTATAAAGAAATACAAACAGCTAGATTAAATTTATTAACAAGTCAGGCGTGGTGGCTCATGCCTACAATTCCAGCACTTGGGAGGCAGAGGCAAGGTCTGAGGGCAGCTTGGGCTACAGAGTGAGCCTCGGGACAGCCTGGTGAGATGCCGTCTCAAACAACCAGAAGGAAGCATGGTGTAACAGCACATCTATTTGGAGACTACGACGCCCTCCTTAGTTACTCCCGGACGGCATGCTTTGCTGGTAATGCTTCCACGGGTTCTTTTCTGCTAAATTCGTTGAGTAGAACTGCTTCCTCCAGGTACCGACCCACAGAGAGAAAACCAGCTCGGGCCAGAAGATGCACCTACATAGGTTATCCATTTCCTGAGTTGGCCCACTTCCTCCTTCACACATTTCCATCTCTTGACCAATAGGCCTTTTGAAATGAGCAGTGAATTCTTGAAAATATATTTCTGGGCCCAGCGCTGGTAATCTAGACACATTATGAGACCTTGCCGCCTTTAACGTTTCTGCAGTGACACAAAAGAAAAACTTATTTTTATTCTGACCTCTTGAGACAAGGCTTCTCTGTGCAGCTCTGGCTGTCCTGGAGCACCCTCTGTAGACCAGGCTGGTGAGCAAGACACGTGCTTTGAGAAAACAAATGTTATCTGAGAGAGAAAAGTTCATGTTTCCTAACTACACCACACTGAAAATTATGGCAGTCTTCAGAAGGAAATCAAAGGTTTTTGTTTGATTGAGATGGGGCTTCTCTATGTAGCTCCAGCTGTCCTGGAACCCGTTCTATAGACCAGGCTGGCCTCAAACTCAGAGAGATCTGCTTGCCTCTGACTCCCCTGTACTGGGATTAAAGGCGTGGGCCACCACCACCTGACAGAAATCAAGATTTTTTTTTTTAACCTTCCACACTTTAAATCAGACTGAATTGAGGTTACTGAGTTTCTCCATTCTACGTATTAACTTGAACACAATTCTGAGTGTTTCATAACTATTAAAATTTGATCTTTTCTAAGACATGCAATTGATTACTGGGTTAAACAAAGCAGGCATGGGAAGCTGCGAGAGAAACACAAGTACTATGATTCTTCGGTGCCGACCATTATAAAATACAATCTAAAGGTAAAATCAAATCAGTTCTTACCTGAGTACAAAAGCTTTATTCACCAGCGATGAGTGATAGCACAAAAACAAATAATAAGGTCTCCTTAAACGTTTATTTTTGTCAGAAGAGCTGACAATATTCTATTGAGAGTTTGGTCTATTGTTTTACTAAGCATGTCCCCCTTGAAAAACCCACTCAAAACATCTTGTTCCTTGAGGTAAAGAACTTAAAAAAAAATCCTGATTTTTTTAAAGAAAAAAAATTATTAAATTCCTTTAGCTTGATAAATAGAAATAATCTTTTCTTGTTCTATACTGATGAACATATATGCATTTTATACAGCATTGCTTATTGGCCAGCCGCAGGTGAGAATCGCCCACGCCACGCTGTCCCATCACAGACGGGCAGGGCCAACAGTGCCACGTTCAGACAGGCTTTAAAAGAATGGTTAGCAATACTCTTCCGGCAAAACAACCAAGGTTTTGGAATGGCAAAAGCAAAAGAAGTTTAGGCATCAAAGCAGCTCCGGGAGGAATCAGTCTGAGTCTTCGTCGTCAAGGTAGTCCTCGGCGTTGCTTGACGTTCGCACCCCATCTAAAGAGAAGGCAGGAAGGAGGCAAACAAATTACAGATGGTTCAGAATGTTCTTCACTTTCAGTGCTTTGGACAATTCAAAACTTGATCTTCGCCCATGACCCAAGGATTATGGGGTTCCTGAGACCCTTTCCACCATTGTTTTTCAGTCTATGAAGCTGCTGCAGAGGCTGCCATGTCCTTTGATGGAATCAGGCACCTGGTGGGGGGACCAATTGTCTGATTCCAGCACAAAGCAACCAGCCTCGTGCACTATGGCCAACATGGATCACACTGGCAGCCACACCACATGGGGCCTCAGTAGTCCACAGTCTGTGCCTTGCCTGAACGCAGAAGCCAGAAAGAGGGAAAAATGAAAGCAAATGAGGAAGAAAGGAAAGCAAAACCACAGAGGCCTGAATTTGATTTCAGAAAAATTAAGTATACAAAGAAGCAAGAGACTGGAATTAAAAAAGAAGACGAAGACGAAGACGAAGACGAGGAAGAAGAAGAAGAAGAAGAAGAAGAAGAAGAAGAAGAAGAAGAAGAAGAAGAAGAAGAAGAAGAAGAAGAAGAAGAAGAAGAAGAAGAAAGAAGAAAAGAAAAAGAAAAAAATCAATAAAAGAGCTGGAGCCCATCTAACGCTAAAGCAATCTCAAACGGGTCAAAAGGAAGACAAGTAATCTAATGCTGTCTTGTCAAATTCTTACACTAACAGAGTTCCTGAGAGGGAAAAGAAAACTCAAAACCACACATTCAGTTAGAGTTTAATTGCTGCAGGGCAGCAAGGCATCCAGATCACACACTCTCACTAGCCAGGTTACACTGGCAATATGACTTGCTCCGAGTCTGGAGAGGGTAAGGAAGGACGGGCATCGAACCTTACCAAGTTAGAACGATAGCTGGTTGTCAGGACCAAGCTCAAGGGACAGAATGAGAACCTTCAGTGCCTACAAAACCTTACACCTCAGTGAAATCTCTCTGAAGATACTAGTATAGCAACAGGAAGTCAGTGTCAGAGAAGGAGAAAGGCCACAGCCCTCCCTTCTGACCCACCTAGACACCAAGGACCAGGAGGTTGACCTCAAGCAAAAGCTGCCCACCCAACAACGAATATGCTTTCTAGTTTCTGTTCCACACAGATGCTAATATGGCTTCCCCCAAATCTGTATTTAGGCACCACCAGCTAAGGTGACAAACACTTTGTCATTCCCTCTAGAGCCCACATAAATACACAAATGTCTTTAAAGAAACACCAGTTTAACTCATGGTTAAAACACCAAACTCCAGGCTGGTTTTCACTGTGTGTGAACTGAAAGGGAAGACAATACAAAAGGGGAGACAGGTTTGTGGGCAGGCTTATGATGGGACTTGGCAATGGGCAAGGAGGATGGTTTAGGAGGTTCTCTTAAGCCCTGAATTCAGAGAGGAAGGATGCTGACAATTTCTGATGGGCAAGGCTAAGGAGTGCCTCTGTTGATACTTCTGTTAGGAGCCGGGTATGGTACAGAGTAATGTACCACAATGCCGCTTCTCAGGGTGATGGACACCCGAAGGAGGGATTAGTTTCCACTAATGGGAATAAGTGGAGGTGGCGCACGCCTTTAATCCCAGCATTTGGGAGGCAGAGGCAGGTGGAACTCTGTCAATCTGGGGCCAGCCCAGTCTACTGAGAGAGGTTCAGGACAGCCAAGACTAAGAGAAACCCTGTCTCGAAAAATACAAACAAAAAGAATTTACACCTCATCTTTAAACTTTAAAAACTATCTACAAACTGTGAACAGATTTCAAGATCTTTGGCAATGACGGGAGTGATTTCAATCACAGTTTATTGCTTCCTTCATTAAATCTAAAGCATAGTGCAAACGTGGGTGGTGAAATGGAATTTCTGCTACACCTGCCTTCAGCCACTCACAGCAGCCACGCACAACAGCCACGCACGATGTGCGGGTGGAAAGCACATCCATTAGCAAAGAACAAAAGAAACACACCATGAAAGACCCTGTCTTCAAAATTGTTTACTTGACACTATTATTCTACTTTAGATCTGATTGAGAGCAATAATATACATTCAAAATTCACAATCATTTATCAAGGGGGAATAATAAAATCATCTGGAGGGCTGGAGAGGTGGCTCAGCAGTTAAGAGCATTGCCTGCTCTTCCAGAGGCCCTGATTTCAATTCCCAGCACTCACATGGCGGCTCACAGCCATCTGTAATAGAATCCGATGCCATCTTCGGGTGTGCAGTCATACATACAGATGAAACTCCCATATACATTGTAGTCATTGGAATGTAATTGGCCCCATAATCTCATAGGGAGTGGCACTATTAGGAGGTGTGGCTTTGTTGGAATTGTCACTGTGGGGGTTAGGCTTTGAGGTAGGTTTTCTATGCTCAGGATATTGCCCAGTGTCTCAGTCATCTTCCTGTTGCTTGCAAGATGTAGGACTCTCAGCTACTCCTCCAGTACCACGTCTGCCTGCATGCCACCATGCTCCTAACCATGATAATAATGGACTGAATTATTCTGAAACTGTAAGTGAGGCCCCTCAATGAAATGTCTTCCTTGTAACAGTTGTCTTGGTCGTGGTGTGTCTTCACAGCAATAGAAATCCTAACTAAGACATACATAAAATATATAAATCTTTTTAAATTTTTTTTTAATTTTTAAGATTTATTTACTTTATGTATATGGTGCTCTTTCTGAATGTTTACCTACATGCTAGAAGATGGCATTAGATCCCATTATAAGATGACTGTGACCCACATGTGATTGCTGAGAATTGAACTCGGCATCTTTGGAAGAATTGCCAATGCTCTTAACTGTTGATCCATCTCTCCAGCCCCATAAACAAACAAACAAACCCTTTTGCAATAGAAAAATGCTAAGTCTCGGTCATAAGCACAACAAGAGAGTGACTTAAAACAAATACCTGTTCCCTGCTTCTTTTTCAGGAGTGAGGCACAGGCAGCATTGGTGGCCATGTCCAAGGCCAGCTTCTTCTCATTGTTTCTCAAGTCTGTCCTTGCACCTTCCCAACACAAGACAAGGTAATCAAAATCATGTATCTCTGAAGATTGGAACGAGGCAGCCAATCCTCTATGACAAAGCTACCCAGAGAACAATTCTGCCCAGAATTAATGTGATTGGCATGTTTCATCAGCGAGCCTGCTGTTCCATGAAAGCTTCCCTTCCCTTCCAGGCTCCAAGGGATTGCACATAGACTTTCCAATGAGGCCATACCAAGTCCTGGGTAAATCCTAAAACGTAGCCATAACCATTGCCCCACGGGTCATGTGGACCCCAGCAGGAGGCTTTGGGGTTTCCATCCAGCACACCCTTTGCCCCTACTTCAGTTCAGGAGGACCTTTAGAAAACTCCACTGGGTTGAATGTCAGGGGGTTAATATTTTATATCTGCAGGGGCATTCATATGCAAATCAGCAGAATGGCAAAACAATAAAGCTCATAGGCAATTCATTGTTCCCCAATTCATTGTCCCTGTAAGCCCTCTTCCATTCATTTCTTTCCCCGTCTTTGTGCTGAAAATTACATCAGAATCCATGGAGACATTTGCATTGTTGAAGAACGAAAAATACAGAAGTGTACTCAACAGTGCTGACTTACTCCCGCTGAACTAAGCTCTTCATAGGTGACTACTCTCACAGAGGGCCCGAGCTATCCCTTTGTTTGCCAGTGATCTGCACGAACAGGCTCATGTGCACAAAGCTAATTCCATATATTTACTTTGTATGTACGTGTGTGCGCACCTGCACATGGAAGCCCAGAGCTGGTGTTCTCCTTCCCCCATATAGGTCCCAGGGATTGAACTCAAGTCCTCAGCTGGTGGCAGGAACTTTCCAGCTCAGCCACCTCATCAGCCTTAGAACTCCATTTGGAACGTAACAGTATTCTAATAACGGTAGGTTTTTCTTGGAGCGTGCACAAGCTCGATGCATCTGGACATTTATAGGTATTGCATTTTCTAGGTATTCCAAAACTTATGTCATCATCGCAGCTTTATGGGGTGCTTACACACATCATTAGAAATGGGCTAGTCCAGGTGTGAGAATTAGCCTGTAAGGGCTAGAGTTCATGGGCCAAGCAGTTCTTAAATGAATACAGTTTGTGTGTTGTTATTTCGGGCATGAGCTAGCCAAGCGGCCGGGGTGTTAGGGACGCAACCCCGCCGCCGCTCCGTATTTCAACACCCATAAATTCCACAATACTGCCCCCAAAGATTCCTCGAGATAGCATCTGTAACTTGTGGCTTGGAGAAAGGTTCCACAGTGTTGCCCTCTGGACCAAGCCCCTGAGCAACACACCTGGCCAACCCTCTGGAAGAGCGGTTAATATTCATAGGACAAGCGAATAGATGGGCATGCAGTCCCTGAGTAAGCTGTTTGCTCTGAGTCGCACAGAAGCAGGAGCTGGGACCACAGCATCCCTCCTTCTCAGCACTGCTCAGCGTGGCCAGAGGCAGCTAGGCACAGCATCATTTCTACTGTATTCAGGCTCTCAAAGCAAGCGGGAGCCTCACCAGCTTTATTCCAACTTTCCCAGGATATGACGTCCTAAAAACTCTCCCTCCTAAAATCCTTTAGTCCTACAGATATGCACACCAAGTTCCTTCTAAAAGTAATACATTTGTACTTGTAAATTTATCGAGGTCTAAATTCACAGTAAAATATACCATAAATGTACCCCCAATAATTTACTGTTGATGTATGATAGACAGAATAGAGGTTAAAACTCCAGCTTCAATGGATGGAGACTTAGTCTTCCTACTATTTCAAATGGCCTGTTTCATTAGGAACTACTTTTCAAGGCAGAGAAAGATCAGGTAAATTCAACAAAAACTTTACCCTTTGCCAGTAGCAACTGGACAATGTCTGCATAACCCTTCCAGGCAGCCGCGTGCAGAGCTGTGTCTCCCAGCTTGTTCTATGGTGAAAGAGAGAGAAAACAGTGTTATAAAAACACAAAGTGGACTGCATGAAGACAGTGATGTGTTTGATCCATGTGGCTCTAAACTAAGAGAAAAGCTCCAGAATCACATGGAATTCCAAGGGAAAGGGGAACGAGCAATGAGAAGAGCTGCTCTGGCAGGGACGGAGGAGCAATCTAATACAGCAGAGTAGGCTGAGGCACAGGCTCCTCAGAGGGAGGCCTCCTTGGCAGGAAATGAACAGAGACCCAGAAACAGTCAGGAACTGAAGACTCCTAAAGGCACTAGGGAAGAATGAGTCATAGAGAGAAAACAGGAGTGGCCAAATGGGTTTATACAACATCGTTAGAACCCCTGGACCAGTTACTGGCAGATGTCCCACTAGCAGCAATAGAATCACCAGAGTTCCCCAGCTCGTGCACGACGCCACGAGTGAAGGTGACAAGAGACATTCGGATGCAAACCTGTCAACTGAATAGTAAGGTCCTTCACTCCGCTCCTTTTACCCACCTCACTGCCCAGGGAGTAGAGTGAAGGGTGGTGACTTCAGCCAGGAGGGTGCCATCACCTCTGCACAAAGAGTACGACCCCACAGCAGGGGGAAGGTGTGGGATTTGTGTTCGCATACTCAACGATACAGGAGAGGTCTCATCATGTCTCCCTATGGAAAAGTCCATCCAGGACCACCCACACCAAGTACACACACCTTCCAATCACACAGATAACCAAGACACTGGGTATTTAAAAACAGCTTTAGAGTTTGAGTAGAGGCCAACTTAAACAAAATAAAAGCCTTGTGGGGGAAAAAGCACAGTAAATAGCAGAGGACATTTTTAAAAACAACAATTACTATATCAGCCATATAAGATGGTATTACAATCAAACAAGAAAAAGATGCCATTAAAAGTAAGAGTGACAGAGGCTTGTGGTCAACAAACTCCTTCAATGATCCCTATAATACCTGCTTTCCCTTGTCCAACAAAAGATCCCACATACAACCCTCTTGTCCTCGAGTGTGGGTGAAGCCGGAGGATAGAAAGGTCATCACTCCTCTGGGCTGGGGCATAGCAGTGCATGCCTTTAATCCTAGCACCCAGAAGACAGAGATAGGTGGATCTCTGTGAGTTCAAGTATATCCTGGTCTACACAGCAAGTTTAAGACAAGTCTTGGGAACATAGTAATATTTTGTATTAAAAAATAAAAAGCCCATCACTTTGTAGATATTAGGTTCACTGAAAAGGAGATTATTCTGGGTAGGCCACATCTAGTCAGGCAGGCTTTTTAAAACAAAGGTTAAATGGCAGAGCAAACACCACCTACTAGTCATGAGGAGGACATCAAACAGCCATTTTGTGACCTCTTGATAGAAGGGAGGGACTTCTAAAAGCTGAGGGCATCAGTACTAAAGGGGCAAAAAGCTTAAATCTCAGCATTGCAGTGATCTTAGAAGAGATCCTGAATCATTGCAGTGAGCTTAGAAGGGAACCGCCAGCTTCCCAAGAACCCAGTTACAATGGAACCTGGGCTTTACAGTGTGAGATTCTGAATCTTGTGTTATCACGTTCAGAATTCCAACCCACCCAATACACGTTGCTAATCCTCAGATAATTTGCTATATAGCAATAGAAAATTAATATAGAACTTTGGGGAATCAAAAAAAAAATCAAAATCAAGGTGGGGCTGCAGAGATGGCTCTGTAGTTAAGAGCACTCACTGGCTGCTTTTCCAGAGGACTCAGGTTCAATTCCCAGCAAACAATGGATGCTCTCAATTGTCTACAACTCCAATTCCTGGGGAATCTGTCGCCCTCTTCTGATCTCTGTTGGTACTACATGCATGTGGTACACAGGCAAACAAGAAAACATACATATAAAAATAAACATTTTCTAAAAAAAAAATTTAAAAAGGGAAATCATTTTTTAAAAAATAAAGGTGAAGGAATCTCTGACAAAAAATAAAATTTAAGGTTCAATCTGAAGAATCAAAAGAGTAAAGAAAATAAATGCAGGAAAGGAAACAAGGTAATTTCTTAGGCTAAAAGCCCTCAGTGCAGTCACTAGGGGAAGGCAACACTAAGGCACATCCTTATAAGTTTTCGGAACACCAAAGACAAAGACTCAGGGAGAAAAAGAGGTCCCAGAAGAAGACTGCAGCCTGCCAGGGTCAGAAGTGGTGGGAGTTTGTCTCCCCAGGCTCATGTTTGGGAGTCTGGAGAAGAGCAGAGCCTTTAGAAGAGGGGTCCTGGCTCTAGTTCCCTGCCATGCTGCTATCCAGAGGGAGGCAGTGGAGTCTTGGGGAGAGGGGCAAGTGGGAAAGCTTCATGCCCTGGGGTTTGTCTTAATGGGCGGTGAGACTGTTCACTAAGGACCCTCACCAGCCATTCAGCCTGTGCCATCATGTCCTTGATTACCTTGGGGCCAGCCCAAGAGCATTGGGGCCAACCGATCATGGAATGGCACTTCCCAAACTCAGACGGAAGGAAACCTTCTCCCTCTGTAAGTCGACTATCTCTAGCATGTGTTGTAGTACCAGAAAACTGGACACAAGGACCGAGGCTGTAGCTCTCTGATGCACACCTGAACGGTGCGAGGACTTGGCTTCAGATCCCAGTACCAACAACACAAAACGCAGTCATACAACAACACTCCGTGTGTTTGTAGTGTTCAACTAAACTGCTGTATACAAGCACAAGCTGTACTGTGTCAGAGAGAAAGAGGTGGGTGTGCTAAATGCGTTCCCCACGGTAAGCAGCCTCACCTGCTGGTTCAGCTCCACATTCGGCTGAGTAAACAGAACCTCCACTATGTCTGCAATTCAAACGGAAAAGAAAGTTTATTAAGACAGAAACAGCAAACTTTGTAAAAGCACATATCACAATAGCAAAAGGCAAGACTTACTAGGAGAATGTTCTAGAAACGTCTTACAAGTTTCTCAAATTTTATATTACAGAAAAAAACCTAAAAGGTACCTCACAAAAGAGAACTTTTAGATCTGAAGATGCAGCTCAGTTGGCAAAAAAGAGTGGGCAGTGGGGTTTGGGCTGCACTGAAGCACACAGAACTCAACCTGCCATTATTACTGATGGCAAAAGAACTGCAGACTTAAGTCATCGTGGAACTTCTAAATTTTGCATTAAACTTAAAATGTAGGGCCCAAAGCATAGCTAGGGAAAGCTACAGGAGTCAACAATGCCTTCCCTGTGTGGCATGTGACCGTGGGTTTGTTATCTTGTCACTGGTGTTTTCTGGTACATTCTGAAGCCTGAGAGAAGAAAGGAAGTTCCCAGCCTTCCAAGAGGTCTGCACAGTGAGGCTCTCCAGCCACATCCCACCCACTGCTCCACAATTTCCAGAAACACAGCTTTTGGCAGATGCTCGGGAGGATTTGAAGCACTGTCTTTATCATTTTAAGAAAGCATGCTCCCTTAGGTGAAGGCAATTTTGAACAGCACAGAAATGTGTAACTAGCGAGATGCAGTACCTTTGTGGCCCCCGTGGCAGGCCCAGTACAGGGCTGTGCTTCCAGCTTTGTCCAGGCCGTTCACACCCACTCGGTTGTCCAAGCACTCCCTCAACCAGCTCACGTTGCCTGAAAGAATGTTGTTACACTTATAAAAAGCACAAGAAAAGGCTTTTATTCTTTGTCTTGCTTTTAAATCAATTTTGTCCATTGTAAGCGCCCATTTGTGATGGATTAATCAGCAAATTCTAAAACAAGACTGCCCGCTAATGCACTTATTATGGTGCATTTGCACCCTTGATGGACAACAGGAACATCCATTTTTAATAGGACAAGTTGTAAAAATGGGTCTAAAGATATTTCAGCTTCAGAGGAAAAACAAAGACGTGTTGTTTTAATCTCTGTTTAATTCTGAAAGGCAGGGTGTAACACAAACTCTAACTATAAACAGAAACTCTTCCTATTCATATTTAAAGACATTTTAACTTTAGGGAGAAAAAATATATTATCTTAAGTAAGCTGCTCTAAACAACTGTCCTGTGCTAATGCACAGCTATTAATTTAAAATCTTCAGTATCTCATTTACAAAAAAAAGCTGTTTTTTTTTTTAATGTCATTTTAGTTAGTCTTAGCCCTTCCTTGGCTCCTGCAGATATGGGACAGAATCAAATACCTTGCTGAGGCTGCAATCGCACTACCTATCATTCAAAGGAGGACTAAGAGATCCACCATGGTGTTTGGGGCCAGAGAAATTCCCTGTTGTGGGGCTTGCCTCAGGCACCGTAGGATGTTTAGCAACAGCCTGGGCCTCTACCTGAAGAAAGACTTGTGAGAGAAGAATGCCTTGTCACATTGCCATGTGACAATCAAAATGTCCCCTCATATTACCAGTGAGTGTCCCAAGACAACAACCATCTCCCACATCAACACTCTGCTAAGTGCTAAGTCCCAGGACACCACTGCCCTCCTGCCCTCCACAACTCAGAACACTACACTTGAATGACCTATTACACCCATCTGCCCCATGGGCCTCTGACCTTCCTTCTACCTGCCTAGTCCTACTTTGAGCACAGTGTAGGGAAGTGCTCAAGAAAAGTGTATTACCTAGCATTTTAAAACAAAAACCACTCTTACCCTTCTAGAGTGACAGAAGTCAGCACAGAGGCTGCTTCTAGGGAAAGCAGGGTTTTAAGTAGGGTGCTGCATTGATGGAACATTCTTAGATGACAGAAATGTTCTAGATCTTGATCTGGGCGTTGGTGCTCTGGGTATATATATATTCTTTTTTATTTTATTTATTTATTAATTAATTAATTAAAGATTTCTGTCTCTTCCCCACCGCCACCTCCCCTTTCCCTCCCCCTCCCCCAGTCAAGTCCCCCCTCCCTCGTCAGCCCAAAGAGCAATCAGGGTTCCCTGCCCTGTGGGAAGTCCAAGGACCACCCACCTCCTCAACCATATAATTAAAACCTAGGCATTTTGCTATAATATCAACTTGCCAGGCAAGATGTGCCTAAATCTGCAATAGTGGCATGACTTTTATGGGGGGATAATCTATGTCTTTGATTCTATCTGAGACCTGTTAAATAGGAGGGAATTCATGCCTGGTACTGTAACCCCTTTTGATGCCCATGGCTGGGAAAGTCACCGGCCATAGTGGTGCCTCCTAAATACGCATGTTTATACTCAGAGATCAGTGCTGCTCTCAACCTTGGCCAAGAAGCTTTGTTTCTGCAATGGCAGCAGTTAATGTAGAGACTCATAACCAGTCAAAGGGCTGGGAAAAGCGAGTGTTGAGTGTTCAGCCCTAAATAAGATGTCTGCTCCACCTCTTCATCCATGGCTCGGGAAACATTGCAGAATACAGAAACAGAAAGAATGGAAGAGCCAGGGGATGGAGAAGAGCACCAGGAAACACTGTCTCCTGGACCTGACATGGCGTCTACTCCCGAGGACTCACTACACACACGAGGTCAACCTCTGGACCTGACATGGCTGCTGCTCCCATGGACTCACTAAAGGCACAAGGTCACACTGATCAAAATGCCCATTTGAATGGGAGAGGGGTTCATGAGGCACCTTTCCCAGGTGAGAAGCTAATGGAAACTGATGGCTGATGGAGGAAGAAAAGCCATTTCTCTTGGGGCTGAGACCATTGGTGGCTGCCTGTACCCCAGTGGATGGTCCCACAGTCATGTGCAGCACAAGGACAATAACTGGAGTCGGGGTTGTTTATTTTAAAAAGAGAACATGCAGTTGGGAGGGGGCATGTTATAGGGAAGAGGGAGTTGGAGGTGGGAGAATTATCGAAATACTTGTATACATATATGAGATTCTCAAATAACAAGAAACTTTGTTAATGAAACCTATGCATTTTAATATACCATATCTTCTATCAAAAAAGAAAAAGAGAAACAAACCTACCTCTTTTTGCAGCCTCGTGCAATGGATTGTCAATGGATTCTGCCTGCTCAGCCACTAGACAGAAAACAAAAATGCAAGCCCACCATTGAAGTCACTCAGTGATTGACAGGAGTTGGTCATGCCCCCTGGGCACCCAGCTTCATGGCCAGAGCCTCGAATACAACAGCTTAATGAATTACTTACTTAGTGTAGATTAGAAGGAACAGAAAATAACTGACAGTACCTCCTTTAAAGGGGGCTGGATTTTGTGTTAAATGAAACAAAGCCAAGCAAGAAGGCAGTGGCGCAGCGATTAGCTGCAAGCATAAACGACAGTAAGTGCAGCCATTAACGGAAACAGAAACAAACCCAAACAAATACCCGAGCCAAACATCAAGTTTACTCAACTATTTAATAAAGAAACAGCCATAAAGGTCTCAGCATTCTGTGGACCACTTTTGTCTTGAGGATACCTGATAAGAGCTCTGAGTCCCCTCTAGGGACAGCAGCAGTGACTGCCAGCGACACTGTACGTACGGTCTAGGGACAGAGCTGTCTATTCCCTGTCGGCCACCGTGGCCCTAGAGCGAGCAGGAGTGCCTGGAGGAAGACTGCCGCTCCAGTGCCACCTCAGGCCCAAGCCTGCCGTCCTAAGGGAGCTGGGGTAGGACGTTCTTTACAGGACTTTATGTCAGTACTTTCCGTAGTGTACATGGCCAAGGCTGGAAGTGCAGCATGGTGGAAGATTATGTAGGGGACTTCCGAGGAACCTGAACAAGGAGCCTGGGCTGTGCAGGCTCCTGATCTTGACCTCGCCATAGCCTCCATGCCTCTGAGGGCATGCTCTGACATTTGCAGTCCATTGGCAGTGCTGAGAAGCAGTGCCATGCTCGCTCTACCACTAGTCTAAGGAGTCATGGACCACTAAAGCCTAAAAACCTCCTACAAGTGATCTAAACCCAGCAGCCCCACTACACGGATATGGAATCGAATCCAGAGGGATCACTCAGGGGGGTCATTAGTACTGCACCCTGTTACTAACCAGAAGAAAAAGACTAAAATCAGGGACCCTAGTTTACTAATTCTGTGCCTTTTTAATTTTACTCTGCTAGTTTCTACTTACATGGTTTTTTTTGGTTTTTTGTTTGTTTGTTTGTTTGTTTTGCCTATTTTGCCCAACTACAAGTACTAATAGTTTTACGTAGGAGCCACATCTTAATAAGCTCCTCAAGCAGCTCTGACTAGCACTTAAGAGTACAACTGGTCTACCTCCTAGTTAACAAAGTGGGACTTCTTCACCATGAGCTAGAGCAGTGGTTTTTAACCTTCCTAATGCTGTGATCTCTTAATACAGTTCCTCATGTTGTAGTGACCACCAACCATAAAATTATTTTTGTTGCTACTTCATAACTGTATTTTGCTACTGTTGTGAATCATAACGTAAATATCTGATATGCAAGATATTTGATATGTAACCCCTGAAAAAGGGCCATTTGATTCCCAAAGGCCATGCAACCCATGCAACCCATGGGTTAAGAACTGTGGAATTAGAGGAACAATCTCTGATCTAGAGTATAAAAGCATTTAAAAAAAAAAAGTATTAGGAACAAAATCCACAGTGTTTCCCTGGAAATTTTGTGGGTTTTCATGTTACAGTGAATTCTCATAAGCAATGAATTGGGCCCCTGCATACCTGGTAGGCATGGCCATCCTATAAACAGGAGGCTCACAGTGCAGCTGGTACTCACCATAGTTGCTTGGGATCAGTCCTGTTCGGCCTTTGCATGTCCCTTTCCACCAGCTGGTATCACTCTGCCAAGAAAGAGGGGGAGTCAGCATGTAATTGTGGCTGAAACTATTTGGGTCCCCAAGTCCTCATTTGGGTCCTCATTGAATGGCATCCTCAAACCCTTTCCATCTGGGTCCATGTCCCTTATTACAAACCTAAGTACAGCAGCACACCCCACTCACATCAGGTATACATCATACGTCTTCAATCAGACAAACCAGAGTATGTGAGAAAAGGGGAAGAAGGTGTTAGTTTAGACTACAGCTAAAGGGTTTAGATGGCCAGACTTTAACATCCTTCCTATGATATGCTTTTATGGTTCGCCACATTTTCTAAATTTTCTTCTTGTTTTAGCTTCACTTTTGCATAACTTTTATCCTAGAGAAGTTCATACCTACATAGCAGCAGAGAGAACAATGTGGTAACAGTTCCTAAGTGTGAGGCTCACTGCTGTGGCCAATACTACCCACCATCCATCATGCTTTCCACTGGGATTACCAGGGTTAGTGATAAATAGTGTATTTTTTACTCTACAGAATCAGAACATGTATTTGAAAGATAGATACTTTTTCAAAGGTAACTGTGACACCATTACCACAGTTTCAAACTTTTCCTCAATGATTCCTTAACGTCATCAAATAACTAAGTCAAAACTCAAAATTCCCAATGGTCCACAGCTTGAGATTTCAAATACAGACCACAGAGTACAACCAATTTCCCTTTTACATCACCCTTAATTTACAGGTGCCTCTGCCATTCTTCTCTTTGTTAGTTTTTTGTTGTTATTGTTGTCTATTCGCTTTCAAGAATATACATATATTTGAAAAACGATTAATTTCTTCTGTAGACACTGAAACAGTCTGGATTTGGCCTGTTGTAAACGTATGCTATTGTCAAACACATACCTCTTTTCCATGCATTGTCCCCAAGCTGCTATTGAGTTCTAAAAGCTCAGGCAGACTCTGGCGCACATTTTTGGGAAGGCTATTGCATGGGTGGTACTGATTTTCCCCCCTCAGGAAACAAGCAAGGCAAGGCAGCCTCTGGAGGAATGCAGCTGCTGTCAATCACAGGGGTGGCAGAATGGGGTGTTTTCTCATTAAAGTAAGTAGCATATCTCTTTAAAGAGTAACTTTCCCTTACCAACTCTCAGATCATTCAAGACAAAGTTCAGGAAGAAAGGAGAGTTAGTGCTGACTCCTTCCCTTAGCAGCTGAATAAACACCCTCACTCCTGAACAGTGCCTCACTGTAACATTGAGAGCTGTTTTCAGGGAACTATAAACTTAAAATAGTATCTCGATCCTTGAGGGTGGTTACCCCGACTGATACTCAAATTGCCCCCATCTCACGGCTGGGCATCCTGCTCTCCTTGTCATTCCAGTATGGTGGCCCTCGCAGTCTTCTGAAGCTGCCTTCTCTTCCAGTCACAAGATATTCAGTTCATCATGGACATTTAATGAACAAGAGCTGGCACTGGCCATTTCTCAAAGGGGCCTTGTTCCTTTCGATGAGAGTAATAGATTATTACTGGGTTGTCCACTTTTCTAAGGCCCTCTTCACAGATAAAAGATGATCTTTTTCCCAATTCAAATGAAGGACTTCTGTGTTTCTTCTTCATTTCACTGGCTGACACCTGCACATCCTCCTCCTCCATGCTGAGAACCCACAATGGACACCAGCGACCTGCTGACTCAGCTGCCCTCAAACACAAGCCTCAAACACACAGAAGCCCTGGAGCATTTGCCGGGCAGGATGGGCACTATTTATTTATTTGTTTACTTACTTATGTCATTACTTGTTGGCATTCTGTTTCATCTGATATAGTCACTAGAGATGTTTAGTCGGATTGCAAGTTTTATGGAGAGAAAATACTTCCTCTCCGCATGGCTGAGCTTACTGCCAGCGTATGATTAAAGTCATCTGATTCATTTTGTTCTTAATTTTTAGGGACTGCTTTTAATTATTTAATTTTACAGCCATATAAATGTTTGTATGCTTCCAAAGTCAAATCTTCAAAACAAATTATATTTTTTTAATTTATTTATTATGTATATAGTGTTCTGGGCACCAGATCTCATTATAGATGGGTGAGAGCCATCATGTGGTTGCTGGGAATTGAACTCAGGACCTCTGGAACAGCAGTCAGTTCTCTTAACCTCTGAGCCATCTCTCCAGCCCCAATAAATTATAATTTTAAAAAATCTATCTTTTCTTCCTTCAAATAGAGAAAACTAATTTTTAAGTAATATTTTCCAACTTTTTCCTTATTTTCAATGTCAGAAAATAGAAGCATATCTGTTTCTCACCCTTTCTTAGTTAAGTGAGGCATAATATATGCAATTTTATCTAGCTGTGTTCCACTTGAATTACATCAGAACAGTATGTGAAAGATATTTCTTTGTATGGCTGCAGAATTCCATCTGTGGCCACAATGAAACTTATTCAACTATTTCCTAGTGATGAAAAAACAATTACTGTCGATGATATGTGACTATAAATGTGTCAAAAAGCGAGACTGCGTGCATATCTCTCTGTAAATACATACTTAAAATAATATTATTTTACAATCCAGAATATTACGGCTACATGGAACAGTGGAGCCCTATGTTGACATCTCTGGTATGCATGTAGTGGTAGAGAACATTAGCTGGGCTTACCATGTCAGTGATGTAGATAATATCACCTTCTTCAAAGTACAGTTCATCTGGCTAGAAGGAAAGAACAAACATTAGCTCCATGCGATTTTTCCTATCTTCGAATACAATGATTTCTTTCATTTTTAAAATTTAAATCCCAAAGTATTCTTTTTCTTTCTTTCTTTTTTCCTTCCTTCCTTCCTTCCTTCCTTCCTTCCTTCCTTCCTTCCTTTCTTTCTTTCTTTCTTTCTTTTTTGTTTTTTTAAAGACAGATTTTCTCCGTGTAGCTTTGGAACTTGTCCTACAACTCTTTCTCTGTAGACCAGGCTGGCCTCGAATTCATAGAGATCCGCCTGCCTCTGCCTCCCAAGTGTTGAGACTAAAGGGGTGCAACACCACCGCTCAGCTACAATATTACTTCTGTATATTAACATCAACAATAAATTATACAACAAAATATTATAGTAAATTAATACTTGAATTCTAAAGCTGGATTTGTCCCATGATAAATGTTTTCAAAGAATTGTTTCATGAGAGTTTCTAACATCTTGTACATCCTTTTATCACAAAGCAAAGGATGATCCCTCTTAAAAGTTATGGTAGATATACACAGATACATAATACATATACATGCATATATAAATATGTGTGATATACACACACGCACATATGTATACATGCATGTATGCATGTATCTATGTAGACATGTGGATAAATGTCCAAAATCAAGACTATGGAAAATATTAATACTTATATTTGCTTATTTTCAGAAAACTATTACCTGGTCTTTATGCTGAGAGAGATTGAGTGTTTATCATACAGGAATAATATATTATATTAATTGTATATTAACATATAATTCAGCTTTGACAGCCTAAAGAACTAAAATACAAGAAGTCATCCAGAAACTAGCAACTCTAGGTGCTAACTTCATAGCTAGTACCTTCACATTGGCCTGATCATAAGTGCCCTGCGAACTCTCTGAAGAAAGCTTGCACTTGGTTTACACATCTCATTTCTGCCAGCAGATAACACCATGACTTTCTGAGTAAACAGGAAGTCCAATGCCCACTGAAAAAGAATCTCAGATACTGACAGAGGCTAAAAAACACCAAGTACAGACACAGGAAGAAATGATGATTATGCGCAAATTATGCACAGGGATTTTCCAAATTTGTTGCTATTACCAAGTATACTTTACAATACTTGCAGGAAAATGTCTAGAAAAAAAGACTTTTTATTTCTGCCTATTCCACATATTGAAAAATTATACTAGTGAAACAAATTATTTCGCCCATTCATCCCCCCAAGTGCTTGCCTCCCCTCAGGGGCAGACTGGGATGAGGACATATGACTCTGCCCTATAATGGACTGCTATTCAAAGCTGATCCACACACACCATTTCCCTGAATATAAACAAAGACTGTTAGCAACTGCATCGTGCTTGAAGCAACCGCAATATGAAGTCAGATGAAAGATTCGCCGTATATAAAACTTAGTGACTGGTGACTGATGATGTCCCCCACACGACTGGCTTCCTTGAAAGGCAACTTCCTAGCGCATTTATTGCCTTTACACTTTGATTTACAGCACAAGTTACCCAAAACTAGTTAAACCCACTGGACCTGAGGAAGTGCACTGTAACTTCATTTGAAATAATACTCAGGAGCAGAGAAACAAAAGACCTCTGAGATTTTTCTCTAGGCATTGTTTTGAAGATGGATGACCGATAATACTTTCGATAGGCCGCAGACACAGAAAGTGATTAGACAGACCGTTTCCTTTAACACGAGCTGCAAACGGGATCCTCTGAGGACACTTAAGCGAGTCCCACATTCATCACCACAGCACAGCACTGAACACAGGGGCCATCTCAGAGCATTAAGGTGGCATCTTATCGTCTCTCCTTAGAAAGTGCCAAGGCATGGGAATGGTGTGTTTGGTGTGTGTGTGTGTGTGTGTGTGTGTGCTCACGCACGCAGGGGTGGGGGTGGGGTGACCTGCAGCTACGTCTATGCTGGCTGCACTTCCTGGAGTTCTCTAAGGGTCAGATGTGCCCAGTCCACGTTAGAGATGTCCGAGGCCATTTCTGTGCTGTTCCTGCCCACGCACTCACAGCTCACAATAGCCCTCTTCAGTCCGCACCTTGCAGGAGTCAAGGAGCTGCCTTTCCCTCTTGCTTTAGTCGCCTTCAAAAGCCAGTTCTGCCTAAGTTTCCATCTTTAGTAAGATCACTCACCCACGAAACAAACAAAAATATGAAGAAAATCTCTGCCAAAAAAAAAAAAAAGCCTGAAATACACAACAGACCTGAGTGTACATATATGCACACATCAAGTCTCTAACTATTATTTCTCTGTATGAACTGAGTAGTGAGCTGGGAAATGAGAAGCGGCCACTTCTCGGGCACAGGGTTTTACTCTGGGGTGAAGGAAATGTGTCGGAACCTGGTAAAGGAAGTGGTTGCTCACCGCGGCAACTGTATTAATCCCAGAACTCAACTGTTGGCTTTAAAATGGTTAATTTTATGTTGTGTGAGTTTACCTCTGTTTTTAAAACAAAGTCAAAACTCTCAGCATCTTTTAGGTAATTCTCCTATTTTGTGGTTTGGCGAAGGGCATCTTAGGAAAATGTCACCAAGCTGAGTTGTCTGACGACGTCACAGTGCTGACCCAGCTTTAAGTGGACCACAGCTGCTCGAAAGGGGGACTGCACCTCTCTACCCCAACCCCCCACACCCAGTCAGGTTTGCTGATCAAATGAGGCAACAACCAGCAGCCAATCAGTCAGGAAGAAAAAGGTCTGGCTGTTTTATAAGTTTGCTGGGTTTTGGGGTGGGGGTGGGGGTTTGAGACAGGTTTTTACCGTACAGGCCTAGCTGTCCTGGAACTGGCTCTGTAGACCAGGCTGGCCTTGACCTCAGAAATCTGCCTGCCTCTGCCTCCTGGGATTAAAGGCATGCTCTACCACTGCCCAGCCATTTTATTAGATTTTACAGTTTATTCTCCTGTAAAAGCTCTCAAGTACAATACTACCTATATAGTATCTTCTTCCGAAAGGACAAAAGAAAGGGCTGGGTTTTCCGAGCCTGGCTAAGGGGCGGTTTATGCAATTCTTGACACTGCTGGGGACCGTACAGCCAATAAGGTAACATTACGGCTTGAAATTAGACATTACCTAAAGGAATCACATTTTCCATTAAGAACCCACAACAGACCACTTAATGTAAACTGTTCAAGGAATATTCTACTTTTACATTCCTGGCTTCGTATTCATAGAGGAGAAATGGAAAGCGGAGACCCAATTATACCATGAATACGTCATTACATCAGCTTGTTCTCTGGTTTTTAGCCACATTCTCTCACCTCTCCTTGAAGAATGACAAGGTATTAGAACAAGAAGCGAGCTACGGTAGTTACTCATGCCTTTGGTCCCAGCACTCAGGAAGCTAAGGCAGGAGGATTGCTCTAAGCTTAAGGCTGCAGAGAGAGACATTGTCTCACATAAAGCAAAAGCCAAATAATAATAATAATAATAATAAGCAATGACTGGTGCCACAGTACCAAGTGTAAATTTTTATTAGTACTGAGTGCAAATGTACATCCTCATTCCTATATATTATAGGCAGCAGAGTCCCAAGGCAGCAATTTTACTGGTTTATGCAAATATGTCTTTTTTAAAGCTTAGAAAAACTGTGATATACTTCTGAATATTTTTTAGATTTGGAAACCTAAAAATACAAAAATTATTCAAAAGTAAAATAAATTTTCCATGAATGGTCTCATTTATTATTTCATAACATTACTCATGTGTCATACACTGGTCACGGCCTTTGCAAATAGTAATTCAACCCTGTCCAACAATCCTAAGGAGTGGGGCCATTTTGTATTGCTGGATTAAAGATGAGATTGTCACACAGCACGTGCTATTCAGACTGTGAAGCCCCAACTTCCATGCCCAGCTTTTGTTTCCTCTCACAGAAACATCACACATCGCCAGTGTTGGTCAGCACAGTCTCACGGCCTAGTTCGGCGATGGTTGCTTTGGAAAACATTCCTCATCCTGACTCCTCATAAATGCAGAACAGCAATGTCGAAAACAGTTCTTTTCCCATGCAAAGTATGCTGGACCTCGCCGGAGCCTTGCAAAGACCTACTAAGCAGAACTGGGTCCTAAGCATCTCTATTTAGCAATCAGATAGAGAAAGGCTGGAGATCCCAGAGGGGAGCGTGGCTGGGATCCTACCTCAGCTTTTGGATTCCCATTCTAGACCTCCTTCTTACATTGTAAACTAGAGCAGCCTGGCACGCCTTGTGTGACCAAGCAGTCCATCTGGTTTCCTTGAGAAACCCACACTCCTCCTCCAGCCACTGTTGCTCCTCCCCGTCAATATGGTTTCCCACTGCCCAGCCAGTCCAGGCAGGT
Source organism: Alexandromys fortis (assembly GCF_014885135.2). Classification (NCBI taxonomy): domain Eukaryota; kingdom Metazoa; phylum Chordata; class Mammalia; order Rodentia; family Cricetidae; genus Alexandromys; species Alexandromys fortis. The sequence continues at coordinate 4,152,689 of NW_026067895.1, forward strand.
GTGTCTGTGTGACACTTCATCCAAATGGGGGCCGGGAAGAGTTAGAATCACAGAAGGCTGGGTGACGCCAGAAATACCTGTTCTTGAAACAAGACAGATAATTAGGAACTGCAACTGCTTGCTCTACCAAACCGACACATCACCAGAACCAGAGCTGGTTGCCATTCTCACCGTCTCCGGGGGTTGTAAGTTGCTAAAAGCACAACCATCATCTTCTTGCCTGTAGTATATATGCGAGCAAAGGGCTCCTAGCTTCCAGCTCATCCTTCAGTATTTCCAGGCCACAATGCTCAGCCTACTATGCCTATAGCACACTGTATATCTGGTGTGCCAAGCATACAGTGTGAAAGGACTTGGAGTTCTGTGGCCTCAGTACACTGAGCGATGTGTTCAGAATGTGGAGCATGTGGTGCTATGCACTCAGCTGTATTTTCAGTGTATTCTGTAGTGTGCTGTGAATTCGGTGGGCTGGGTATGAGGTGTGCTACACCCTCGGTGTGCTGTGCATGTGGTACATTCAATGTGTGGTTTGCTGAGCACGCTGTGCTGTGTGCTAAGGATCCTGGGTGCTGTGCTGTGCTGTGCTGTGTCTTTGTGTCATGGTGTGAGCTGTGTGTGCCTTGCGCATGACATGCTGTGTGGCCAGTGTGTTGTGTGCCCATACAAAGACGAGGACTTTCTGTTACAGGGGAACAAACAATGATTCCAGCACTGTCCAAGAGACAGGGTCACATACTCACAAAAGTATATTAATGTCTAGGAGGATGTTCAATGTTTAATAGGTAAAACAAACCCTGTCTGAGCTGCTGGTCTCCTGCTCACTAGATAAGGTGCTTCAGTAGCTAGACTGACAGAAGGGAGAACATGAAGGACTGGGGATGACAGAACGTGGAATGGCCGTTACTGATCCTAGGACCAGCATGTCAAAAATTATAGCCACATTTTAAAGAGAGAATACTTTTAAAATTACCCAATGAGTTAAATATGTATTTCTCCTGTATATTCATTAATAACTAAGAACTTAAGAAATAGCACGGAGAAACTTTCTCCACAGAAGATATGGAGATAAATTAGAAATCAGTATACCAAACAAAGAAAAGATATTTGTAAATGTCTATCAATATAGCAACCAGTACTCAGCAGCAATAGCGACCCCTACAGCTGCTGCCGCCTTTGCATTATCACGGTTCTCGCTAAAAACAACAGAGACCAAGGTGAAGTCCTCTCCAGGTCACAAGCAGCGAAAAAGGAAGACAAATCAGAGAGCCTAGCACAGGCTCTGAACCTGGGTTCTGCTCCCCAGATGGGACCCGCCTGGACAGTACTGTGCCTGAGCAGGTCACAGTAAGAGGCACCCACTCCTCATGGGAGTGCTCAGCGCAGTATTTATGGAGGGGCTAACAGTTCATATGGGCATAGAGGGGGCCACACCAGGGGTCCAGAGAAGGTGCAGAGATGGGTTCTCCTGAGTCCTCGGGGTGATACAAGGAGGAGGAGGGGCAGCGGCCAGGGGCACTGGGAACAAGAGCTACACCACAGAGGGCCACACAGTGAAATACAGATGTGCAGCAGACAGGGGACCGAAGCCACACACTGGAAACATTAACCTAGCGGGGAAGCTTGAGTCATCCTGGAAGTGAGGAAAAGCAGAAGGTCAGGAGGAACCACACAATCTGGAGGAAGCCAGTGAGGAAGGACAACAGGGACTCAGCTAAGGACACCTGGAGAGAGAGAGTGTCAAGAGTCACTGCAGTCCCTACCCTCAGGGAAGACAGGCCTCATTCTACAGGAAGCTTGTGTGGCCTCCTGCTTGTTTGGTCTGGAGGAGCAACTGATGATGCTGTGAGCTCTCCTCCATAATTATCCTCCCTGAGTCATCCTGATCCCATCAGAGACATCCCTGTGAGCGAAGTTAAAGTTAAAGATGACTCTGGGCTCAGGCCACTACCTGTCATGCCTTTTGAGCTTCCTCCCCAATTCTGGGCTGCTGTTCCAACTCCCAGCACCTCAAAGTGTGACTGTCCTCAGAGACAGGGTCTTTTTTGAGACAAAATTTCTCTATGTAGCCCTGGCTGTCCAGAAACTCACTCTGTAGACAGGCTGGCCTCGAAATCTGCCCGCCTCCGCCTCTGCTTCCCAAGTACTGGGATTAATGGCGTGTGGCACCATCTCCTAGCCAAAGACGGTCTTTATTGAGATGATGAAGATACAATGAGGGCTTCGAGGAAGACCCTAACCCAACCCAACTGGCATCCATGAACACCGACACACTCAAGGAGAGGCCACGTAAGGACACGGGGGAGAAGGTGACTGTGGACTGTGACAGGCCTCAGAAGAAACCAGCCCTGCTGTCAACGCAATCTGGGGCCTCTGGCTTCCAGGATTATGAGGAATTGTATGCCTGTGGCTAAAATTTCAGGTCTCTGATTCTGCTGCAGCAGCCCCCTCCATACATGTTCTGCCTACCTCCTGGGGTGAGAGAAACAGCCCTTTCTGTCTAGAAGCCTGGTATCTCTGAAGTCTGGGAAAGTCTGAGTATGCAGACTTGGGCTATTAGTCTGTGGCTGCTGGTCACCAAGTGATGGACCTCAAATAGGAACCTTCTGTCAGTACTGCGGGGCGGCTGTAGAGTGAGCAGCGAGCAGTATTCCCATGTTCAAATAAGGAGCTGGGTAGAGGTTTAGAAAATGGCAGATTGTGGTCTTCCGCAGTGCCCTGGACTGGCAGCGTGAATCAGCACTCCACGTGCAAGACACAGGCAAATGATGCTGGATGCTATGGAGAAACTATGGATGCTACGGAGGGTGCTCCAGTGTCCTTCCTGTTGCTAAAACACTCTGACCAAATGCAGCTGAGTGAAGGAAAGGGCTGATGTGGCTTACACTTCCATCATGAGGGAAACCATCAGGACGGGAACCCAAGCAGGAGCCCTGAGAAACCATGGAGGAATGGCGCTTGCCGGCTCCTTCAAGCTTGGCCAGCTTTCTTATATGTCACTGAGTTGTGGCTGCACATCCAGTGTGTGACACAAAACAGGGGCTCACTAAACCATGAGTGGGTGGGTGGACCCCTGGATTCACAGAGAAAAGTGTACACAGAAGAGATGGAAGAATAATAAATAATAAAAGGAGGTTGTGAAGAGGTATGAGGTAGAGGGTCAAGGAGAGGATGAGGAAGGTTGATGTGTGAGCAAAGCTAAGATTGGAGTCTCTGTAGTTTAGATATTTTTGTGTGCAGGCCACTTGGTGACTTGAAAACAGATGTCCCCACACCCAAGGAGAGAAGCAACGTGAGGGAGTCTCTGACCTCCAAACCCGGGCCATGTGAATCAACCTGAGGCTTATGAGCTCCACTCACTGGGGGAGAGCGGTGGGGAAGGACTGAACACTCATCCTGTGCATTACGTACAGCATGGCAGAAAGTACAGGCTACTCAGGCCAACATAGGTGTCTAAATAAAGTCACCTTAGGTTGCTGTGTCAATTTCACAGTTTACATCAGAATACTTACAGTCCTGGGTTCAAACGTATACAGTGCTCTGAAGACTTTAACTTGCCCTAAAAGAAGAAAGAAAAAAACTGATCAATTCTCTTATTTCGAACTTTATTCTAACTTGTTATCGATTTTCCGCCATTAGAATTCCCAAATTAAAAGTCTATTTTGGACTGTTTAGAGTAGTGGTCTTCAAACTTCCTAATGCTGTGATCCTTTAACCGTTCCTCATATTGCCGTGACCCCCAGCCATAAAATTATTTTTGTTGTTACTTCATAACTGTGATTTTCCTACTGTTACAGATCATAATGCAAATATCTGTGTTTTCCAATGGTCTTAGGTGACCCTGTGATAGGTTGTCTGATCCCCCAAAGGGGTCATGACCCATAGCTGAGAACCACTGCTTTAGAGGCAGTACCTTTTCCCCATAGGATGCATCTTTAAAATGCTTAGTGCATGAGAGCAACAGTAACCACAAGTCTTTGGGGGACAGCTTTGTTTGACAGGAATTACAGATTTGCACTGTATCTCTGCCCATGAGGACACAGTCCTAACAGTAATGTCAAACCTAAAAATAAAAAGCTGAGGGGTAGACGGGACTGGAGAGATGGCTCAGCAGTTAAGACCACTTGTCTCCCTTCCAGAAGACCCAGTACAGAAGCCAGCACACAGCTCACAACTGCCTACAAATCCATTCCAGGGGACCCAACACCCTCTTCTGGTCTATACAGGAACCTGCATACATGCAGCATATATACACACATGGACAAATAAATGAATAGTAAAAATAATCTTGAAGATAATTAAATAAGCTAGATATGGTGGTGCACACCAGCAATCTCAGTATTCCAGGGGACAGAGGCTGGCAGATCTGTTTGAGTTTGAGGTCAGCTTGGTCTACATAACAAGTTCTAGGTCACCTAGAGCTACACAGAGAGATTCTGCCTCAAAACATAATAAATAAGGTTGAACATCTTAACAAAAAAATTAAGAGCAATATAAATGTGTTTACAATTTTGAAATCTATCCATTAGGACCGTATATTCTCAAAAAGAACAGAAAGTGGAGGAAAAGGAAAGAACATGTAAGAGCAGTATCACCCCTCCACCCCACACGCTCCCCAGCACTCCATATCATTTACACTGGTCCTCTCCGTCTGAGGGAATGGGTCCAAATTCTTCAGTTTCCCAGCACCTACTAGATAGTACATATAGTATAAAGTTAAGTTCAAGTTCACAAAATTAATACAAATTAATACACTGTATATATATATATATATATATATATATATATATATATATGGTCTACAGCAAACATGGGGGTGCATTTTATAAAATAAGTAGGTTAAGAAAGAGATCAAGATAGGAGAACTATCTATTGAAATCAGTGGTTCTCAACCTTCTTAATGTGACAATCCTTTAATACAGTTCTTTCTTCATGTAGTGGTGATCACCCAACCACAAAAATCATTTTTATGCTACTTTATAAGTTTTGCTCAATTTTAATATGAATATCTCTGTTTTCTGATGGTCTTAGGTGACCCCTGGAAAAGGGTGGTTGACCCACTAAAGGGGTTGTGACCCACCACCCTCTGATTGACAAGTTGATAATACTTCAGTTCACGTTCTGGAAGATCCTTTAGAGACAGTATCCAAACCAAGTCTGTCATTCAAAACTGGCCTCCAAAGTAAATAAGGTAGCTTATTTCAGAGAAGATATTTTTATCTTACACTTTTTTGTTAGTATTTGAACATATTTTATAATAAAAAACATAAGGCAATATAGATATTATTTGTAACTACATGCATGCTTACTGGGAGAATTAAAAGTATCCTTGTTGAATATAATGTGGTAGGATGAAGATCTAATTTTGATGTTTCTTCAACAGACTCCCAAGTGAACAGCATAGAGACCCATACATAAGAGGCTCTGAGAAGCCGGGAGATGGTGGCGCACACATTTAATCCCAGCACTAGGGAGGTAGAGACAGGCAGATCTCTGTGAGTTCAAGGTCAGCCTGGTCTACAGAGCAAGTTTCAGGACAGGCTCCAAAGCTATAGAGAAACTCTGTCTCAAACCCCCGCGTCCCCCCTTCCCCCAAAAAAGAGGCTCTGAGAAATCCCTGCTGCAGAATGAATGGGGAGGGAGGCAAGTGCTGAAGCCAGAGCTCTAACAGTCGGCAAATCAGTAGCCGCAGCATGAGAACACTGTCCAGTGTAACCCACACAGCCACAGAAAAGCTGTTGGTGCTAGGCACATGGAGCCACTAAGCATGTACAATGTGCCTCATGTGACCAAGAGACTGAATTTTAATATCATTTCCTTTTAATGAAGTTAAACGGCCACACACGGCTGGTGACCAGCATACTGAAGGAAGAACGAGACTAGAGAAAACAAGAATGAGTCTAATGTCCATTAAGAGGGAACTACGTTAAGTCACTCCTATTTGTCAGCATGATAGAATCATTAAAAGAGAAAGCAACCAGTTAGGAAGTCAATCTACATGCCCATCAACTGGTGGGTTTACTGATGAAGAAAATAGAAGGGTTGGAGACATAGTTCAGTCAGTAGAGTGTCTGCCTAGAAAACATGAGCATGGATCTATCCCTGGAACACACATAAAAAGCTGGGGGTGGGGGCTTCTTTCTGTAATCTCAGCACAGTAGTACACAAAAGGAAGAGCCAGGCAGATTTCTGGAGCTAATGGACCAGCCAGCCTAGCCTAAACTGGAAGCTTCAAGTTCAGTGAGAGAGCCTGTCTCAAAATACAGCACGGAGAGCAACTGAGGAAAAGACCCGGTGTTGACTGCTGGCCTCCACACACAGGCACAGGTCTATGCCTGAACACACAGGTCACACACAGACCTTGGACATCCACACCATTTATGGGGCCCTTCACATTCTGAACTACATTGCTGTTTACATTTATTTCACCAATGTATGTAACATTTATACAGTGTGAAAACAGCAACCGTACTCATTTCAAGCAGGGGAGGAAATCATTCTTTACTCTAAGCATCCAGCCACAGAAGAGCAGCTCAGATTCTCAAGTGACTTAACGTGTCTACCTGAAAACTTCTTTCTGTCAGGTGTAGTGGCTCACACCTGTAACTACAGCACTCAGAGGCAGGACTGGCATGAGTATGAGACCTTCCTGGGTACATGTGCAGTTAAGATCCAGGTCGGCCTGTGCCATAGAGTGAAGAAAACCCTGTCTCAAAAACCACAGGGCTCGGGGGAGGAGCTGCCAGAGAAAGTTTTCCGCAGAGCTGATTGTTCTCAGACGGTAGAAATTAGTTATCTCGGTTACTTCAAACTTTCCAAACAGCAAGGAAGCAGTCCATTGTGATCAGCATCAACAACAGAATTTTCTAGTTCCTTACAGATAATGGCAAGGATGAACAATGTGGATAATCTTGGAAACAAGATACAATGACAACTTTACCGGGCTCCGATAAAACTCAATAAAAATTAAAGAACCTGTAAGTAAACACACAGTAAGCGAATGAACCACTAATTTGCATAACTGAAACTCTTTCGGTTTTGATGCATCCTAAACAGCAATTACCCTAATACACAGCCCAGCATCGCATCTGTGAGATCCAAAAAACACTTTAACACCGGCCACCATTTACTGCTTCTTAGTGGAGCCTTTTGTAGATCCCATTTGCTCCTTGTTCTAAAATATCAGGGAAAATTGAGTCAAGTAGAAATGAATGAAAGAATGTAAGAGAAACATCCAGAGGCTGAGAAATCATGAAATCAGTAGATTGTTCAGGGCAATGGGGACCGAATATTGTTAGAACAATTAATACTAATACGTACTCCTCTGGTCCTTCTGACATTGAGTTAACTCTGGGCATTATTTCACAGATGGACTCCAGGCTTACAGCAGAGTCTAGGGGGAAAATTCTGCTTTTTGCTGCCATCCTAACAGACATCCAACAACAGGCATAGCAACAGACCAAGGGCACACACTGGTCAATTCCAAATTTACTCAAGGAAGGCCAATGTCAGAGAGCCGTGCCACTGTACATGCAACGCATGCTCTCTTGGGCTTGCTCTGCACCATTTTCTCACACAAGCATGGTTACATAGAACAGGGAGGCCTGGGAGTTGAGAAACTGTGGGAATGGCCTCAGGTTGGGACTCATCAGAACGAAGGCCCCGAAAAAGACCCAACACAATCTCTGTCTTAAACATGGGCTGCGTCTGGGATGGCCCAGCAGCATCTGAATGGCACTGCAGGACACCTGCCAGTCTCTGAGTTAAGCAGTACTAACCACCACCACTGGCCATGGCCACCGTTTCTGAGGTCTCTTTTCCAGCCTTGCCCTTCCCCTTTCTCACTAACCCCCTGCTGCCGCTAGAGAAGAGGAGACCACCAGCAGCCAACAGCAGCCTCTTCCTCTGGAGGAAGGCTGGCTCAGACTTCAAACTGTGAAGGTGAAGGTCATAGGTGGGTGAAAGCAGAGGGAGGGGATCTGGTCCTTCACAAGCAGGAGAAAGGAAGTGTGGGCTGCTCCAGTGTTTATCTTTGCACCTCTGGAACAACACTTAGATGACTTCGGATTTGTTAAAAACATTAAATCTATCTTGTTAGTGAAGGGCTGAGCTTCAGATAACTATTCACAGAAGTGTATTCAACTGGCATATACAAATGCACAAAAGAGTGAAAACAGAGTTACTCTATAAAACTCGTCCTATAAAACAATAAAAATAATGATAAAAGAGCCAAGTGTCAGGTATGAGCTATTTCTTCTGGAGTTGTTGGCTAGTGTCTTAGCTAGGGTTTCTATAAATGGAAGAAAACACTATAAGCATAAGCAACTTGGAGACGAGGGTTTATTTCTGTGCGCTTCCACATTACAGTCCTTCACTGAAGGCAGTCTGGGCAGGAACTCGGAGGCAGGACCCGATGCAGAGCCTGTGGAGGAATGCTGCTTCCTGGTTTGCTCTCCACCACTGGCTCAGCCTTTCTTACGGCTCCCAGAACCACCAGTCCAGGGATGGCACCATCATAGTGAGCTAACTGGACCCTCTCACATCAATCAAGAAAACATACCACAGTCTTGCCCAGAGGCCACTCTCTGGTGGGTGAATTTCCTCAATTAATGTTCCCTCTTCCCACGTGACTCTGGTTTGTGTCAGGTTGACATAAAACTAACCAGCATAGCCAGGGAGGTCCCTTAGGCCCACAAATATTCCAAGCTTTCGTAAATACTCTAGGTTATCATCCAGAATATGGAGGTAAGACCTTATTACTAAACACACCACATGCTTAAGTCATAAAACATTGTGAAATAAGCTGGCGTTGTGTTGTGCTCTTTTTTAAATTGTTGCTAACTTTTAATCCACAGCTGTCCAAAACAGTAACTGCAATTCTGCTCCTAGATGCTGTCAGCAGTATCAGCAGCGTTAGGCCAGGAGGGCCACAGCCTGGGGAAATTCTATTCCCTAGGTGCTACGAAGGGAACTTAACTAAAACTTAGTTCCTCTATAGAACTCAAGATTCAAGGTTTGAGGTAGAATTCTGCTCCTCAGAAAGACTGAAGAACAAGTAGCTCACGTCCTCTCCTCGTGTGCCTCCAAAAGCCCTCATGAATCTCTTGGCCCCTCCATAAAAAAAAAAATGCTTCTCCACCTGGCTCCTCCCTACCACTTCCTGTCAGTTAGTTGCTGTTGCAGCCTCCTGACTGCAGCTGAATTTTATTTAATCAAACACATCTTTGCACCATTAAACAAATGTTCCAGAGCATAAACAAAGTAACACACCTTAAAATAACATTCAACGAAGGTGTTGACCTTGACAGTTCATCCTACACAGTACTGGAAGGTGCTATTCAAGTACTAGGTAAGAAAACTAGTATCAGTCATGACCAGCTATGAATTCCGCAAGCTATAACAATTGACTGGCCTAGAAGGCATGCTCAGAAAATGGAATACTATTAGCAATAAAAAGAAATGAACTAACAAGTCATGAAAAGACTTCAATGCATATTTCTAAGTAAAAGAGATCAATCTAAGAAGGCCACGTATCTCGGTGATTCTAACTATGTGACTTTCCGGAACAGGGAAAGCTATAGAGACAGCACAAAGATCAAAGGGAAGAAAAGAGGGGGCAAAGATAATCTTTAGAGCAGTGAAATGATTGTGTTGTGCTGTAATAGTGGATACATATGCCTATGAATTTATCTATAGGTGATAGTGATGTTATCAGTGCTGGCGGGTGTATTAGTTGGGGTTCTCTAAATGAAGAGGACCAACAGAATGAATACATATTTTAAAAGGAAATTTATTAGACTGGCTTATAGGATATAATCTGGATAGTCTAATATAACAGTGTTGTGGAATATTAGTTTAAGATGTATTACATTCATTTATGCTGTGGGATACTTGTTTAATGATACAAAAGATGTGTTACATTTGTTTAACTCTGTAAAGCTGTGTTACTCTGCCTGCCTAAAAACAACCCGATTGTTCTAATAAAGAGCTGAATGGCCAATAGCTAGGCAGGAGAGAGAAATAGGCAGGGTTGCCAGGCAGAGAGAATGAATAGGAGGAGTAGTGAGAAAAGGAAGAGGAGAGGAGGACACCAGGGGCCAGCCACCCAGACACATAGACAGCCACAGAGTAAGAATGAAAGATATATAGAATAAAGAAAGGTAAAAAGCCCAGATGCAAAATGTAGTTAAAGAGAACCGGGATAATTTAGGTTAAAAAAGCAGGCTGGGAACAAGCCAAGTTAAGGCCAGGCATACATAAGTAAGAATAAGTCTCCATGTATTTATTTGGGAGCTGGGTGGTGGGCCCTCAAAGAGTAAAAAAACCAACTACATACCAGGAAAAACAGTGATCCAATATCACATTCTAGAACAGACTACAGAAACTAATGCACCACCAAAAACTTGAAAGATGCAGGGTTGGTGGTACTCGCCACCAACATCTCCCTTTAACCCTATTTGGCCTACGTAACCCTATTTGGATCATGGAACATGCAGATGACTATCACTAGTAAGCTGACTGGACCAAGTGAGCAGGAGGCAACAAACACCTTGGACTTGTTGGTAATGTGTATGTACATCAGAGCACAGGAAATAAATCCATTCAAGAGTGTTCTACCTCAGTAAAATTTCTAGTCCTATAGTGTGGAGTGTGTATAGATATTCTAAGGTTAAGGATAAGTTGTACCCAGTGCCTCCTACTTCCAAGAAAGAGGTACAGTGCTCAGTGGGCCTACTTGGATTTTGGAGGCAACACATTCTTCACTTAGGTTTGTTTCCCTTGCCTATACACCAAGTGGCTCAGAAAGAAGTCAGCTTTGAATGGGACCTGGAACAAGAGAGTGATCTTAATCAGGCCCTGGACGCTCTAACACTTGGATTATATGACTGGCTGACAGTACCTGAGGTGTCACTGGCAGACAAGGTTACTGTCTGGGGTCTTCAGCGGGCTGCTATGCATAAATCACTGCAGAGGCTAGGGATTTAGAAGCAAGGCTCTATCATTGTGTACTGACTGATCTCCCTTGTGAAGACAGCTCTTAACCCACTATCAAGCCTTAGCGGAACTTTAGGGGTGGGGCACCAAGTTACCATGTGATCTAAACTGAGTATTATCTGTTCCCACTGATGGCTTCGTGGAGTGTGCTTTGTGATCGGTTGCCTAAGGAAGAGAAGACTTGGGCTTGGTTTACTGATGGTTTATTCAGGCACCACCCAGAAGTTGCCAGCTTCAGTGTTACCACCCCTTTCGGGGAAATCCATGAAAGACACTGGGGTAAAGGAAAATATTCACAGAAGGCAGAATTTTAGGCAGTATGCATGATCTTACACTTTGCTTGTAAGGAGAAATGGCCAGATTGTGACTATTTACCAAAACATGAACTGCGGCCAGTGGTTTGGCTGGATGGCCAGAGACTTGGAAGAAGCACCATAGAAAACTTGGTGAGAAAGGAATTCTCATTAGAAATATGTGGGCAGAGCCCTCCAAATGGACAACGTGTCTGAAGATACTGCAGCTCCATGTAAATGCTCAGCAAAAGATGACCTCAGCATAGAGGCTAACAATCATAGATTGGATAACCCATCCTAAGGATCGATCATTAGCCTCTTTCCCCAGTCATCCCTGCCCTGGTCAAAACAAAGTTGGGTGGGTCCTTGAACAAAATAGCTATGGTGGCAGAGATGCAGGTTATTTAAAGGTTTTTACAGCCCAATAAGCCTCTCCACCAATACAATAATCCAAATCAGACCAAATCAAACCAAATTAGAAAAAGCCCAGGTTTAATGGATACTAATGCTCCCGGGTAGCCTCCCAGCCCCAAGGGATGGAGCCCCTAAAGGATGGAGATGGAAAGGAAGACCAGAAAACCAAGTGTCTGTTCTCTGGGGGGCAGTTTAAATACCCTGTGGGAGTGGTCTTGGGCCTCTTTGGGGAGGGGTCACCATTTGGCAGGCTTTCTCAGAGGTGCGACTCCCAGAGGAGGGGGCTTGGGATGGAACTTTCCACTCAAATAGTTATATAGGGGCTTGATAATACAGACTTCCACTGACCAAGGCTGACTTGGCTGCAGCTCCTGCCAAGTGGTGGATCTACCAACAACCAAGACCAACACGTTGACATGGCTCCATTCCCCTGAATGACCAGTCAGCTACGATGCCAGGCTGATTGTGCTTTCTTTGTGGAAAGGGCATTGCTTTGGTCTTACTGGGATAAATTCTTATTCTAGTTATAGACTTGCCTTTGCTGCATGTAATGCATCTGCAAAAACTAGCCACAGTGATCCTACAGAATGCCTTATCCACCATCATGACATTCGATCATCATTTATTTCACACACTATTGCTTCTGACCAAGGAACTCGTGGTCAAAGGATTGCAACAGGGGGTGCATGCTCATGGAATCCACTAGCCTTACCATGTTCCCCACCGTTCTAAAACACATGGCTTGATAAAACGGTGGAGGTGGAATAGCCTTTTAAATACTCAGTTACAGCGTCAATGGTAGTAACAGGCTGGACAGCAGAGGCAGGGTTCTCCAGAAGATGATATATTCTTTGAATCAGCATCCAACACATAGTACTTTCTCTCCTACAGCTAGGATTCAAGGGTCCAGGAATAGGGAGTGGACTAGGAAATGGTCCCACTCAACACACGGACACACACAAACTGCTTCCTGTTCTTATGCTCTGCTGGCCTAGAAATTGGCACCAGAAAGTGGGCTGTTGCTATGAAGAATCTGTGCTTTTTAAGAGGAATTTGGAACCCTGGACTAGAAAGCAGTTGGATGCTATAAGCAGAGCTTAAAGAACCATTCACATGGGAACTTAAAATCATTGTTATACGGACAGCTGAGTGGACCATGGAAGCCCAACTCACAGGTTTTCAGAGGGAAGCAAGGGCTTTACTAGCACTGGGCTAGAGGCCATTTCTGTAATATTTTGGCAAAAAAAAAAAAAATCTGCTTACAGTCTGCCCCTGTCCTAAGAACTTGCCTAAGGTTAAAAAAGTGATGGATTGATTTCCTTGGGTATGGTTATTATCGGTAACTTTTACATAGCCTACAATGAGAAAAGAGCAAGTAGGGCAAAACATACAGTTTAGGGAGAAAAAGAACTTCAGGAAGTTAGAGGTTTGAAGCTGTAATTGTTAGAAATTAGAGGGGCCTACTCTGCTCTGGAACAAAAGGAGGATGCCCTCAGGGCAAGATCCCACTGGCTAACCTTCCAACCTGCAGTGGAGAGCTGCAGGCATCTTCTCCTCATAGCAACTAAATAAACACTCCACTACTAATGTGATTCAAGGGGGTAACATCCATCTCACACAGGCAGCTGAACTTGGCCATGTAGTTCATGTCTACTTGACACTGGCTTCACAGGCATGAAGGTTCCAAGAATGACGGGGTTGTGCATGGTTTCAAAGAGTTGCTGAGGTCAGTCAGTGTATAACAAGGGAGTCTTTGCATGAGGCCATGAGAGGGCAAGAGGCTGTGAAAAGCCATTGTGTAAAGCTGTCAAGGAAAGTCTGGGTTGCAGAGGACAACCTGCTAGAGATGCCAGAGCCATGAAATAGGGCCAAGCAGAGCTATAGAGGGAATAGAATCAGGAAGGGGGGGGGAGGAAGGGAGGGAGGGAGGGAGGGAGGGAGAGAGAGAGAGAGAGAGAGAGAGAGAGAGAGAGAGAGAGAGAGAGAGAGAGAGAGAGAGAGAGGGGGCAGCAAAGCGGGAGAGGCAGAAGCTCTTATCTGAATCCTTTAAGATTATAATAGCAGACGTTGGATATGGAGCTGCAGAATTTGATGTTTACCCTGCTGGGTTCTCGTCTTGCTTTGGTTCAGTATTTCTTCACTTGGCCGCATTCCTCCCTTCTGGAATGGTAATAAAAATTCTATACTATTATACATTGGAAGTATATAATTTGCTTTTTAATTTTACAGGGGGGGTTACAATTAAGAGATTGCTGAGAGATTCAGTGTTAAGGAATATGAAAAATTACAGAAACTTTTCAAGTTGGGCTAAGTGCATTTTGCATTATGGTATGACCCTAAGCCTTCGGGGGCCAGGGAACTGAATATGGGGGTTTATGGTGAGAATGGTCCCCACAATCTCAGGCATTCAACTACTTGGTTGCTGGTTGGTGGAACTGTTTATGGAAATTTAGGTTGTGTAGTCTTGTCAGAAGTACATCACTGAGGAACAGGACTGTGATTTAAAACAACTGGCCAGCTTGCTACCTGCCCCATGCTGTGATCAAGGCTGTGAGCTTGCAGCTTCCTGCTCCAGCTGCCATGCTTCCCTCATGATGGACCTTACCAGCCACGGAACCATAAGGCCGCAGAAGCTCTTCCTCCTGGGGGTTGCCTGTATCACACTATTTTGTCACAGGAACAGAAAACACAGTGGGGGATGTTGTGGGGTATTTGATCATACTATGACACTCCTAAACTGTGCTAACCAAGTTAACTTTGAATCAGAAGGCAGAGTCAATAACTAGCTGACCAGAATTAGCCACAGTGATGCTGATACGGATAATGAAGCCAGACAGGAAGGAGAAGGGAGGGACTTGGGATTCCTGCACTCTCTTTGATCCGTGACCTGTGGAGAGTGGAGGTACTGGCTGTCAGAAAGGAAGGTCAGCTAGTCGCTCCTCCTCTGCTTATTTGATCTATTAGGTTTTCACCCCAATATCTGACTCTCAAATTTTTATTGGTAATAGAACAATTTGGCAAAACACAACTGGGGGAAGCTGCTAACAAGGGTTCAGAGGCTATGCATGGGGACTGGCAAGGGACAGACAGGAAGCCTTTGTTCCTTCCACTCAATCATGCTGGGAATTTAAGACTTCTCTAAAAGCAAGTTTGGAATTCCAGAATACTTAAAATTGTGAATGTTCAGATTAGGGATGTTCAACCACTACAACTCTTAGGTAGGTGTAAAACAAACAAAGCAAAACAACCAAGCATTCTGATGAAGGGATGCCCATGCAGTAATTTTTACCATGTTAATAAAAACACAGATTGCCTAGTAAGTTAACACTTAAATTCTCAAAGAGCTGGAAGGAACTGGTCAAAGAAACTGTTCAGCAATAGCATTAATCCATTTTCCACAATTCTTAACATAACACTGACATTTTATACAGCAGTTCTGGAACCCTGACTAATCCACATAGGAAAAGAACAAAATTAGAAAACTCTTTCTCCTGCACAAGAAAATTATCACATGCCAAAATGACCTGTCCTTGTTATCTCACCATTCCCAGAGCAAGTGAGTCTCGGCATTTTAAAACCACAAGTCAGAAACCATTAGTAGATTGAGAAACAAAATGAGCAGCTTTAAAACTTAAATAAGGCCACATAGGGTGGCATGGGACTGTTAGCCTTCAGGAAACTGAGGTAGAATAATTCAGGGCAGCCTGGGCCACCCAGTGAGACTGTTTGAAAAAAAATAACAAAAGATTAACTAGATCAGAAAAGATGAGAGCTGAAATGATGATTTTGTGAAATGTTTGCTTCGCTGGGGATGGATGAAGGCCTAAATAGATATTTTAGAATTTATCAAATACAGATTTTAGTGTACTGGTAGCAAGCAAACAAGTGTTTAAATTAATATTTGGCAAATGTCATTCATCTACACAGAATGAAATACTTTAACATAATATAAAAATAGGAAAAAAATAGGAAACTATTCAAAAGCTAAATTATGATTGTTAGCTTAGACAATCTAGAATAACCTTTTAATGTTTTCACTCATCTATAATATGCATATGTGTCTATGTGTGTGTACAATGTGTATGTGTGTCTGAACAATGTAAGCATGTGCTTTTGTCTGTGAATGCATGCATATTCAGAGAACGAGGCCAGGCCTTCCAGGAAGGGTCTCCTATTTTTCTCTAGTATGTACTCTAGGCTGGCTAGCCTGAGGGCTTCTGGGAATTCTGTCCGACCTTCTACCTCCTGCAGGAGTTTTAAGTTACAGATGCTCACACCACATGTGTAGCCTTTGCCTGGATTCTTGGAACTGAAGCTCAAGTTCTCGGTCTTGACAAATACTTTATCCACTGAGCCATCTACCAGCCATATTTTCAGAATTTCATATAAAAGGTCAGCAACCATAAATTCTCCACAGCTGGAGTCTAGCCCAGGGGGACTTTTATAAAGCTAAGCCCACCACCACACATACCAGCCCATCACACCAGCTCTGCTCACACAGCTACTGCCCCCACGACAAGGGTGCCGGTGTGATAGTAAGCCTTGATTCTTATAAAGCAGAAGCTGAGAGCAGCGTGTACCCTCTCACCACCTGGACTTAACTAGATGATGATGATGAGCCCACAAAGATTATTAGCAGTCAGGGCTAGCTCAATAATAATTCTCAACCTGGACATATCATTTTCACTCTTAAATGATCTGGGGGCTTAAAATTCATGAATTCACAACCATTGCTAATTATTATAACATTAAGATAATAGTAAACCCAAATACCATGCCTTGTTTGATTACTGGTGAGTGTACCAAAATGAGGTATGAGGGTTTCTTCTGCCATCTACAATGCATATTCAAGCAGATGTCTTTGTATGTGGGTCATGTCAGCTGGCCAGTTGGTCAAAGCTGAGAGGCAGGTTCTAAAAGAAGTACAAGGCTAAGATGAACTTAGTGTGGGATGTGTACGTGTGTAGATGTGCATGTATGTATGCATATTTCTATGTATTTTATTGACTAGACCATCAAGCAAAATTGTCTTACTAGAAGTCAAGGTCACAGATAAACCCTTGAAGTCACACTCCAGGCTATCTGCTGGAAGACACTATAAGGAATGTGAAGTCTTTCCTCTATGTTGTTTTAAAGATTCGGCTATGCATTAGAAACACAATATTCTCTCTCTCCCTCAAAAGCAAATAGTACAGCCAATTTTAGAGTTCTTAAAAGAAAGTCATTTGACCAAAAATAAATTAGAGAAAACATAAATTTAGTACATAGATTTATTTTTCACATTTTCCTAAGAAAATGAAAGCCAAAAAAAAACCTCTTATACTTTGTAGACACAAAAGAAAGTACCACACCTTAGAATATTGATATTCTTGGATAAGTGAAAGCTTTAATGTTTTCTACCAATCACTGTTATTATATCATCCATGTATGATCAAGCAGAAGGGTTGTTTTTGTTGGTTTTCGATTTGCTTTCTTTTTGATTAGGCATACTTTACATCTGTGTGTGGGTATGTGCACATGAGCACGGGGCCCTAGGGAGGGAGAAAAGGGCATCAGATCCCCTGAGGCTAGAGTTACAGTCACAGCTGTCCCCAAATAGTGCTGAGAATTGAACCTGAGTCCTATGCAAGAGCAGCAAGCACTCTTAGCTGCTGAGCCATCTCTCCAGCCCCAGAAACAGGATGTTTTCTGCTCAGAAACGAAACAGAGGAGTCTAAGGGACAGGATCCAAGAGCTACAGCCATCATTCCGCTCCTGAGGTGAAAGGAAACAGCTGTGCTCTGTGGGCCAACACGGGCCTCCCTGGGGCTTTGTGGACTCCCACGCCCATAAATGGAAGAGCATCTCAGAACACGTTTCTTGGCTTGGATTTCCATGTGTATCAGTCCACAAAAACCCGCTGCTTCAAAACTAAAAAGAGGCAGAAAAGCAGAGTGAATTGAGGCACAGGACTGTCCCAGAGCTGTGGCGGTGTAGAAAAATCTAACTGGACACATTTCTTCCCACATCCTCACCTTCTTGGATTAAAGCAAATCAGCAGAAAAGTCGACGAACACTGTGTTCCTCTTAGCCCATCACTACCCCATCTCTGACTGCTACCCCTTATGCAATCCAAAAAGGGGCGGGGAAGACAGAAGAATTTGCAACGTGTCTGATTTCAGGGGCAGGAATGGAGGGTTCCTTACAAACAGTGGCCAGTGTGTTTCCTGACAAGAGGGTTCTGTTTATTAACAGTGTGCCTTTCCAGTCCATTTTTTTTTTCTCATCTGCTTCTACTCTGCAGTACCTTTCAGCAACCTCAGTTACTTTTAGTTCTTGAAAGATCATACATGCTGGCTAGTTTTATGTCTTCTCCATATGACATAAACGTCCTTAAAAAAAAAAAAAGGACCTAAAATTCCAAATGACAAGTTCTTTTTTTTTTTTTTATGACAAGTTCTTTGATGACTATGCCCTGGGTAACTAAATATCAGAGAAAGGGGACAATGACTGTTGAACACTCCTCAGTAGTTTAGGAAACCAGGAGAAAAGAGGAAGAAATGATGTCAGCCTTGAGACTATATGGACCACCTTCTGCAAATGGTAGAAGCCCCGTGATTGACAGCGGACAGCATGACCCACGACCTAAGAATAGCTTCACAGTTTAAAACAGTACGTCCCAATGCATAAAAGTGATCTGAGTTCAGTGACCAGATGTATTACTGATCAGAACAAGAACACAGCTGTTTGCTCCCATTCTGTCTGGTCCACGCTCTCGCGACGTGCGGGATCACTACAGATGTCATGCAGCCCACCAAGCCTGAAATACTCAGAATCTGCCCCTATCCCACGGCCCCTTCTGAAAGTAACAAGTTAGACAGAGGCGTATTATGACAGAGCAAGGGGAGCTGCAGCCCACGTGCTCTACAAAGACCCCAAGTGAGGCTGGGCCCAGCTTTCTCCAGTATGAGACCATTAGCTGGGCAAATGACTCTACATATCCAAGACCAGAGAGAAGAAGTTATCCAACACTCAAGCCAATCACTGAAAACTAAATGACCCTGTTATCCCAGGTACTTGGAAGGCCTAAGCAGGATGAATGATCACATATTCAAAGTCACCAGACAGCAGAGTGAGGCCAGGACAGTTTGTTTCAAAAGCAAAGGGAAGGCTGGAGACATGACTCAGTGGCAGAGCACCTGTCCCATATGCAAAGCCTCAGGATCTGGAATGTTTGAAATGTATAGCTTTGAGGGAATAAACTTACAGTTTGCTATTATGTAAGAGACTGGCTGTACTGTACCTGCAATTAGCTATGTAGAGCAAGAGATGCATGAAGAAAGACTACAAGAAAACACAAAATGCTATTTCCTTGGAGAACAGCTACAAGCCATGTTTATTTCCTTTACGTTATAAACTGCTGGAGTGATTAGGAATTACAAGAAAATATGTTCCTTATTAATGTCCAGTTCCAAGGACAACTTGGAAGTCATGTGTGATTATCAGGATCAACTAATAGGGGTCCCCTTTGTTCCCTATTTTCCCTGAAATAGTCATGCAAAGAAATGGCAGGCAGACAAACCCCTACAATGGCAAAACACTCACATACACTGAAACCAGCACAGTTTACAGGAGGCAATGTCTTGAGTTAGAATGACAACATAAGGTACCCATGCAAAGGGAAGGAAGGGAAAGGAAGTCCCAGAACAAAGACCATTGGGAGTATTCATGGGCTGCAGGGCAGGAAGTGCATTCCGGGACATCCACCAGGTCAGTGTGCTCAAGGCAAAGCGTGGAAAAAAGGATGAGAGATCAAGCTTGGGGCATGAACATGTGCTAGGGCTCTCTCAGGCTCAGAGGCAGGCGGAGGGGTGCTTGGACTTACTTTATCTTTTAGTTGTTTTCCCATACTGTTTCTAATGGCTGGGAACTGCATATAAATCCCACATAATCAAAGAAGGCAGGCATAACCAACTCTTCTAGTGGAGCAACAGCTAAAGCACTTACATGTCTAAGACTATGTGTACACTCTCTCACATGCTTGAAAATAGAGTTCACAGGAAATGCATACACACACACACACACATGCATACATATGTGCACACATTTTCATAAAGGATTTTATTAAACAACTTTGCTTTCAGGGATTCACTCCAGTGTCTTTGTTCTTATCCCCCCCCCCCCCATCCACACCTCTTTCTGTAGACTAGTCATAACTGATTTCAAACATTCTGTCCTACTACTGGGAGGTCTGTAATTGGAAACAACAGATCAGACCATTTCATGTATTAATGTGTGTAACGAGTGGTTAGAAAGTTTGTGAAAAGAACAAAGCAAGCAGCAGCAACAAAACACTTCAGATTTAAAGATCTCGAACACTAGCGTGAATGAAACCCTCTTAGACTTAGCTCCCACGGGCACACCCTAGCAAGACAATGCGCTCTGAGAAATGTATTCAGTGTAGACAAACCCGAGAGATGTGCTGAGAATGCATGGACTCTTGAAACCTGGCAGGGAAGCAAGGGTTTGTAGTGTGGGAGAGACGGGAAGAATCATTAGGGGTCAAAGTATAGCCTCAACTGCATGGCCAAATCTGCAGCAGAAAACTAATACTCAAACTCTGGTGGAACAAAACAAGACCTGAGTGTGTTTGAAATGGAAAAAAATAATGAGAAAAAGAGAAGAAAAAAAATCAACAAATAACACCTTTGAAAACTGAGCCCTTCCTCTTCCTTTTTTTTTAATTGAGCTCTACATTTTTCTCTGCTTCCCTCCCTGTCTCTCCCCTCCCCGCAAGGTCCCCATTCTCCCAATTTACTCAGGAGATATTTTTTTTTCTACTTTCTAGTTCCCATGTAGATTAGATCTATGTAAGTCTCTCTTAGTGTCCTAATTGTTTTCTAAGTTCTCTGGGATTGTGGTTTGTAGGCTGGTTTTCTTTGCTGTATGTTTAAAAACCACCTATGAGTAAGTACATGTGATAATTGTCTCACTCAAAATAATGTTTTCTAGCTCCATTCATTTTCCTGCAAAATTCAAGATGTCATTATTTTTTTCTGCTGTGTAGAACTCCATTGTGTAAATGTACCCCTTCCTCTTCTAAGAACAAAAACTTTTTTTTTTCTCTGCAGCACATCAAAGCGATCACAAAGACCCTATCTCAAGAAGTCAGGCTTGACAGCAAAGTCTGTCCCAAAATAAAAAGATGGCTGAAGATCTGGCTCAAGAACAGTGTTGTGAGGCCTTTGGTCTAGTCCCCAGTTGTTGTTGGCTTTTTTTGTGGGTGGGGGGGGGTGAAAAGGTACAGCCAGTGGTAAGGGGCTCAAAAATGGGGAAACAGGTTTAGAGAAATTGGCAAGATTTCTATCTGCAAGAAACCATCAAGGTGTCCAGAGCAGTCCTGCCACTGGTGCCCGGCTTCCAGCTGGAGACTGCAACCCTGGGTACGTCTCGCGCCCAGCAACATTACTTCAGAGGTCTGTACCACACCTGTCACAGGAGGGACAAGCACGGACGGTGGCCCTGGAAATATGGCACTAAAATATGCTTCTCCTGCCGCTCCATTCCAGGGCCTGATCTGGAGTCTCCATCTCTCCAACCCTGGCCACTAAGTAGCAGACAGACAGTGGGTGGAGAGCCCTGGTCCTCACAGCTGAGACGGACTGTGACATGAACTGTGAACTTTACGGAGACAAAGGGTCTGACAGAAATAAGGGGTTCTGGAAAGCACCAATAAGTCCAAGAGGCTCTCACCGGGCCAGAGGTGCCCTTTGCAGGGTGAAAGGGTGTTTCCCCAAAACACTGCAGTTTAGGAAGAGGGAGCAGAGGCCTCTAGAACATCCTTGAAGAACAGGACCAGTTAAACTTAAAATGTGGTTTTCTGGAGTCACAATTAGAACAGGGTAAATTACAGGACTGTTAAGAGTAGAAACCCCCTTTTCTCTCAGAGCCTGACAAGGAGGAGGAGGCAACCCCTGAAGGTCACAGACTTTAGTACCTCACTCACCTCCAGGACATGCTAAGACCCAAGATCCCTCCTGCACCCCTCTGAGGCCATACTAGGTTCCTGGATTGCTTTTAAAATGCATTTGAATTTATGGGTACCCAGAGCATCATTCCACACATTTAAGAGTATGGACACACGTGGGAGGAGAATATGGAATTTGCCCTTGCACTCTAAGGATGCCCTCCCTCCCTTTCAAGCCTAGATCCTATGGCATTACTTGCGGAACATGTGAATGAGTGTCTGGGAAGAAGACAGAAGACCCTGAACTCTCAGGGCTGTGACCCCACCCAGGAGCCATGGTCACCTTAACTGCAGTCTCTGAGATGGACACAGGATTCGCTCTCCTCTATACTCATTGGTACATTCATATGTAGCCCACCACCTCTTACCATCTTTCCCAATAAATTAATATTCAAAGTATTATGATCTCCAACAAACTGAATTTACTGAATCCTAAAGTCACGACAATGAAACTTGTTCCTATCACTATAATTATAAATTCTTGAGTTAATCCCTTAGCCTCAGGTCTAAGCATTGTTTATTTAGTAGTCGGGGAGTGAGGATGGAAGGAAAAAGGTTTTCAGTTTCTTAGTGAGATGCACATCGATGCAGAGTGACACATGGACAGTCGTCCTTGCAGGGGAAGGCTCCTCATCCCTCTGGTTAAAGACTAGCAGCGAGCCAGGCAGTGGTGGCACACACCTTTAATCCCAGCACTCAGGAGGCGGACACAGGCCGATCTCTGAGTTTGAAGTCACCCTGGTCTACAAAGAAACTTGTTTTGTTTTGTGTTTTCTTTTAAGAAAAAAAAAAAAGACCAACAACAAAAATCCTCTTGTCCAGAATCAGAAACAAAAATTCCTATAAAGCAAGGTCTGACCTTGAGCCCATAGTTTCAGACTGTCACATTTAAAAGAGACAGAGAAGATGGGAGCACCTCAGAAAGGTAAATTCTAAAGAACACTACACACAGAATGAACTTTTCTGAGACCTACAAGTCATATTCCTAGAGCTCTCGTCCACAGAGCTGACATTTTCTAAACATAAAATCCTTCATGGGTTGACGGCTTCTGGGAAAGGGAGAGTCAGTTTTCTTTAAGGGTGTGACCCCTGCTAGGTTGACCATGCTCTAGAGGATGCAAAGTCATGACTACAGAGGCAGCATAAATCAGACTTTGTAGAATATTAAAGGGGGGGCGGGGTATGAGGTTGGGAGAGCTTAGGGTAGGTAAAGGTTAGGTCTGGAATGAGCTTGGAGAGGAGCATATGAATATGATCAAAATATATTGTAAAAAACTTCTCAGATCATAAAAATATTCATTAAATAAGTAAGTGACCAAGAAAAAAAACAGCCTGTCTTGGCAGTCATGCACATCACATTTTACAATGGTCTCCTTAGAATCGGTGCATGTGGTACCCCTCAAGCATCCTGCCAGGTCCCCAATGTTCTTTCTCCAGTTAGCTGTACACAAAACACTACCCGACACAGGCAGAACAAGTGAAATGGATCACTTATCCATACACTGGGCCCCACCCTAGTCCTCAGCCATCCTCTCCTCCCACTGGGTATCAGTCCTGGAACTCTGACCTGGAGTAGTCCATCTTTCCGCAAGTGTGGATCCACACGGACTAAGCAGCAGGCACAACTAGGGTAGAGAGGAGTAACTAAAGGATCCTGGGGTCTATGAGAAGCAGTGTGCAGGAAATTATTCAGAAATATGAGAGATTATATAAAAGGCCAGTCCAAAGCAATGAAGTAAACTTGGAATCAGACTTAACACGGGACAAAAACTGAAGTCCAGAGTTGTCTGGTGACTTACCATGGTCACCTAGCAAGTTATCTGAAAACTCAGGACCAGAACTTCATCTTGAAGCTGGGTTTTATTTTTCATTTCTATAACTGGCCCCTCCTCTATGTGCACAGAGAGGGCCTCTAATACTCTGAGGTGGTTTTCATATCTGATCCTGCCACTAGAGAGTATCTCACTATTCAGGGAGCTCTTCCCAGAAGCATGTTTCTTACTTACTGTATATACACCTTTTGTCTGCTTTCAGACAGGGTCTCATGTAGCACAGGTTGGCCCCAAACTTGCTACATCAGTGAATCTGGCCTGGAGCTTCTAATCCTCCTTCTTCTACCTCCCGTGCTGGGATTACAGGGTGCGTCATCATGTCTGGTTTATATGATCCTGGAGATCAAACTCGGGTCTCTGTGCACACTTGGCAAGCACGCTACTAGCTAACCCTTACCCTATATTTTAATGTAAGCGTTTTGGAGACGGGGACTACAAGAGATCAGTGAGCCAGTTAATACTGACGGTGCACTTACTCATCAATGAGAAGCAGAGAGTTCATGTTCAGGGCCCATGGACAGAGAAAGAAGGAAGCTGAGTTCTAACTGTTGTGAGTGAGGAAGACAGGGATAACCCTAAGGAAGATGCTGTGGTAAGGCTCCCCAGGTCTGTGACCCTGGTGCTTTAAGGTGCCACCATGATGCCCAGACAAGTTGGCCATGTCATTAAGGTCTGCCTAAGATAAGGCCTGAGGAGGGACAGAAGCCCACATTAAATGAATGCTACACAAAAGTAGACAGACTTCCAGACTATGAAAGAGTACATCAGAAATAGCCGAGGGCCCATCTGGACAGGTACTAGACAATAAAACAGTGGCAAATAACAAGGGGTAAGGACAGTTTGAGCACTGGGGATCTGGATACCAGTCAAAAGAGAGTCCAGAAACAGTGGTGGTGCAAAATATTTAATCCCAGCACTCAGGAGGCAGAGGCAGGTGGATATCTGTGAGTTCGAGGCCAGCCTGGTCTACAAGAGCTAGTTCCAGGAGAGGCTCCAAAGCTACAGAGAAACCCTGTCTTGGGGGGGTGGGGGAATGACCACTTCGAAAAGGGAGTCCAAAACAGACGTCAAGACATCAGAGACCCCAGTCCAGCCAGGAAATGGGCAAGAGCTTGTTCCAGAAAACACAGCTCCTAACAACCAGAATCAAGTCCTAAGGAACCAAAGGTCCCCAAAGAACCCGAGTCTCAACATTTGAGTACAGACCAGGCCCTCCAGAAGGGGAAGGAAGGTATTCGGCAAGAACCAGAGGGAGAGTTCTCAGAAAGAGGATGGCAGTGGTTGCCACAGCAGCAGATCCTACTTAAAACTGCATCTATATTAGGGTCAGATCCTGGTAGGCAGCTCAGTGGGTAACTTGTATTTAGACCCTAAATACAGATGTGGTTGACGAGGCAGCTTTCTTCTCCAACAGAAAACTAAGGCTGGGGACAACTTCAAGTTTGGTACATATTTGGTATATGAACTTGGGAGGGAATGGTTTTCTGCTGCAATGTTTCAAAACCAGAGTCTTAGCCCAAAACATCCGTGAGAATGTCTCCAATTGAGGTCCTCCAGCAGTACCATCAAGATGAAGCTACTCTGATTCATCAAGATAACAGACCCGCAAACAGTTAGAGTATGTGCTCTAGAAAAGCCTGGAAACCTCAGCAAGCAATACATCAGAGAGAGGTCTGGACTTTAAGCAAAGACAAGACACAGTAATCTTCCAGACTTCCGGAGTCTCATCTAAGGCCCCACATCTATGCTTACAGGGCTAGAATGGGGCAGCATCTCCCAGGAAGCGCAGTGTTTGTTTGGGAGAGTCTCATGAGGACACTTGGTAGGCAGCCTGCCCAGATTAAGCCCAGGACTGAAGGGTAGCTCTTGTCTCACAGGAGTGAGGTAGACCCTGGATGGCCAGCAGGGAGCCTCTAAGAAGGAGGCAGGTCAGGAAGACCCTGCTCGGTGCTCCCTCTGACTCTTATAAGGGGCCTGAGTGAGTCCCTCGGGCTCAGGTACAATGCCATTGGTAGTAGCATCTTCCTTAGTGTGAGTTCAAATTCCCAAGAAACTAGGAAAGCCAGGAGAAAAGATGGACTCGGGGTGCTTGGTGAATTAAAAATATAAAACTGGAGTAGTGTTGAAGGAGCTGCGGGCCACGTTCCTGCCACCCCGGCTCCTGGCCGCCAGCTAGTTTATGCCCCGAAATAATTACACAGAAACTGTATTCTTTTGAACACTGCCTGGCCCATTAGTTCCAGCCTCTTATTGCCTAGCTCTTACATATTGATCTAACCCATTTCTAATATTCTGTGTAGCACCACGAGCTGTCTTACCAGGAAAGATCTTAACTTGCGTCTGTCTGGAGTGGGAGAATCATGGTGACTGACTGACTCGGCTTCTTTCTCCCAGCAGAGTAGCTCATCAAATTCATAGGGAAGATACCATGCCAATCGAAATGTAAAACTTAAGGTAGGCGGAGGAGGCACACACCTTTAGCCCCAGCACTGGGTAGGCAGAGGCAGGCATATTTCCAAGTTTGAGATCCACCTGGTGTAGAGAGTGAGTTCCAGGACAGACAGGGCAACACAGAAAAACCCTTTCTTAAAAAAAAACAAAACAAACAAAGAAGAAAAAAAAACATAAAACAAAACATGGACAACTGCAAAATTGCCCTTCAATTCCTGCCTCCAAAGTTAAGTTGAGAAGTTTGCCTGTGGTGTTGAAAAAGTTCTTCGGGTGTTAAAAATAATGTAGGAAATGACTGGCAAGATAGGAAGGTGGCCGCATCAGGCACCCGGGAACTTGTTTCAATCTTTTGAAGTACCTAATCCTCTTTAACTACAGCTACAAGCTCAACAGCCACAGCCTACCAATACGCAAAACCACATCCTCAGACACACCTGTTGGTGAACACTTCGGTTCTTGCTTTTTCTGTATGGAACAGAACCATTTTCCAAAGACTAGGCACATGGCTTTCTCTTTAATTCCAGACACACACACACACACGCACACGCACACGCACACACACACACACACACGTCTGCAGTTCCCTATGTAAACCACACTTCCCTGGAAACTTGGAAAACCCTGGTACCTGTAGTCAGTCAAATGCCTATAGTAGCTGTGTTTCCTCTGTACTTCTGTCAAATGTCTTTCCCCTTCACACTCCAGCAAACTCTTCCTCAGCATGCCCCTTCTTATATTACCGCTCCTCAATGACACCTTCTCAGTTTCCCCCCAAGCTCTGTGCCCTGTGCTTCCAACCCTCCGATCATCTACAATAATATCCAAGTCAAATGTATTACATTTTTTTCCTACTTTGGCTGGGTCGCAATTTTTTAGGGTTAGGAGAACTGATATGATCGATTTGAAATGTCTCCAAAAATGGCAGTACACCCACCTTCTGATATACAAACCCCACTACAGGACTACAGCTTGTGGATTTGCAAAACTAACTACCTGCTATAATACTGCTTTACCAAAGACTGGAAACCATCAAAATGTGCATCAGTAGGGTTCCCTTAAATAAATATCAGCAAATACCATGCAGGAGTTTAAAAGAAACCCAAGCCCTCTTCATACCAATATGTACATTTTTCTCCAAATTTCTCTAATGTGGAACAGGAAGAGATCTCAGTGGGTTGAGGTACCAGCAGCCAAACCTAAGCATTTGAGTTTGATTCCTGGGAGAGAGAGCTGCCCTCTGACCCCTACAGATGCACTATGGCTCACACTCACAAACACGAACCCCCTTCCCATAACATGTCCAAGTTAAAGCCTGAGCTCTAGTCCCACACCCCACCATGTACAGCTATCTTTGAGGCATCGAATAGCTTACTTATCTTGAGTAAAACAAGAATATAGGGACCCATTCACAGTGAAGTCAGAATAAACACAGTAGATAGAGGATACGGAGTGCTTGCTCCCAGCCCTGACGTGTTGGGCCAACTAAATGTTCATTTTCCCCATCGCTATCATCCAGGGAGTCCTCAGAAAGTTTCCCCTGGGACTTCACTCAGTCATTGGGTATAAACATCGCATTTATAGAAGGAAAATCCCGGTGTACATCTGGAAGTCGAGTGATCACTCTCACTACTGCTCCGTTATTTATGCAGGGGTGAATTACACAATAGTTGAGACCAGTTTAGACGAGACTCTTTTCCTCTCAAGTTTTATTTAAAGGGCATACATACAACGCCTTTTATGCTTTTATCGTGACTAAAAGGCCAGAACACTGGCTAGCTTCTTCTAAGTTCCACAGATTTATTTCCACAGGACACATGAAATATTTATGATGCCTTCCTCTCACCACCAAAATCAATAAGTCATTTGGAGGAGAGATGGCTAAGGTCAGACACAGGTTCCAACTACAGTGGACTGTCCCCAAATCTGTCTGAAATGAGATGGTCTGGAGGTACATAATGGTATTCAGTGCACTCCTTACCCCACGGCCCATCATATTTCTCCATCTCTGTAAGAACTGAATTCTGTCCTGCACACCTTCAAGCTAGGTAGAGCCACTTTCCTTGCAGTGCAAGGCTCCCAGGGTGGCTGAAAGACACACAAAAGCTCTCTGCACTAAGAGGCCTCAGGGCTCCGAAGGGCAGGTCAGTCCTATGCACTGAAGACTGAGCCAGGGTGCCAAATCTAATGAGTAGGGGGAGGGTTTCAGTGACAAACCTTCAGGGGCCAAAAGTGACACCATAGAAGGTAAAAAGCTATCCAAGGCACAAACTGTGACTGAAATGGCGTTTCAAGCATTATACAGACAACATAGAACAGAAACATTCCAGCCCACAACAAGACATCTCAAACTGACACTCGGACACCATTCTAAAGATAATTGCTTCTGTTTTCCTTTTAATAAAAACTGACGTATGGGGCGGGGGGGGGGGGAACCTGAGAGATTATTCATATAGTGTACTATCGCTAGGTGATAAGAATGGGTTTTAAATTTTAATATATTTTACTTATTGTTTATCTGCATGTGTCAAACATTCTAAAATAGAAAATACATCTTATTACTTTGTTTTTTGAGATAGGTGCTGCATAGTTAGGCGTCTCTTACTTCACTGAGTGCTAGGGTTCCAGACATGCACCACTTATACACTAAGCTTTTGCTTATATATATATATATATATATATATATATATATATATATATGATTAAATAATGAAATGGATGCAATCAGCCAACTAACTGTAGATAAAGAAACTAAGTAAGAAACAAACAAGTAAGAGCTGTTCCTGGGAACCCCCAGTGCCCAGCATAGGCCAAAAATAGAAGTTACAGTAAGGAATGTTTAAACTAAAGACCAGGCAAGGTGGTGAGGCAGAGGCAGACTCAGCCCAGAACAGCAGCCCACTGCTTGGTACAGCCTGAAAAATGCATTAACCTATTTTGTTGTTTAATGTCCCTTGCTATCTATTTGTGATGGTTTATACTGACTTAAATTGGGCTATGGAATCTCGTAGAAGACAAGTTTCTAGATTTACCTATGGGTATTACCTAGAGTAGGTCAGTCTTTAAAGAAGGCCTGGGTTAACCGAGTTGTGAAGCCTCATTCTTGGCAAAGGCAGCACCATTCCCTGGGTTTTAGTACTCCATCTGGATAAAAAGGAGGATGCTAGCTGAGCAGGAGCATACATCCTTCTCTGCTTGTGACCGCAGAGGCAATGTGACCCGCTGCCTCCCACTCCTGTGATGTGGGATTACCCTCTGTATGCTGTGAATATGTTTTATTACCATTGGTTAATAAAGAAGCTACTTTGGCCTATGGTAGGGCAGAATATAGGTAGGTTGGAAAACTAAACTGAATGCAAGGAGAAAGAAGGCAGAGTCAGGGAGGTGCCACGTTGCTGCTGAAGGAGAAAGATGTCAGAACCTTACCAGTAAACCACGAGCCTTGTGGTAAAATATAAAATAATAGAAATGGGGTTAATTTAAGATGTAAGAGCTAGCTAGGAATATGCCTGAACCATTGGTCTGTGTTGTATTTAATATAGTTTTTGTGTGATTATTTGGGCTGAAGCAGGCGGATCTCTGTGCGTTTGAGGCCAGCCTGGTCTACAAAGCAAGTTCCAGGACAGCTAGGGCTGTTATACAGAGAAACTTTGTCTCAAAATAATAATAATGATAACAGTAATAATAATAATGGCACTGAACTGATACAGTTGCTGGGAGAAGTAAATGAATTCAAATATGTATGGATTAGGTATAGACCAGGGCCTATCACACAGTATCTGTGGGCCAGTATGATAATAAAAGTTTCTGTCACAAGTAACACAGCACATAGTTTTAAGTCCTACTGACACTAATATTTCTCATTGTAAATTACTAAGTCAACAAATTGACTTTCATGACAACTGTATTTATGTCTGGGCCTCCCTTGTAAAATCCCTGTGAAGTCAGGGTTCTCTCTATATAGTAAAAATGTTTAGCCATGTGTTTTCTGATTTGCTTGAGGAAAAAAAGCAGAGATGTAGACAACAAAAGTAGTTCCCAGCGCACATCTGCACTCAGCAACAGGGTGAGTCCGAAACCACACCCAAGGGTGCCTGAACACACGAGTTCACAATCCCGGAGCATACAGGAAGGCAGGTTCCTGCCAGCCCTCACAGAGGCAACCCAGACTTCACTTTTAATGAGTCTGGAGAGAGGAAAAAACTCAGGACCCGATTCTCCGGGACATTCTTCCAAATCAAGCGCTTTGTTTAGCTACCAAAAAACTCAGTACACTTGAGGTCCTGACTTACAGCTGAATTTACAAAACTGCCACCTCACACATCCGCATCTAAATTGCAAATTGCAAAGCTCTCAGATTTCACATCGAAGGCAGGAGCCTCTAACCAGCGCCGCCCTAACTCTGCTCAGGCCAAAGCCAGTCTAAGCCACTTCCTTCACCCTCGGCCCTGAAAATTTTAAGTCATCAGAGAATGCCTATTTCACAAATACGCGTGCATTATTTTCAAAATCGAGAGCTTGATAATGCCACAAAAGTTATTATTAAATTTGGAGTTACTGACATTTAGAAAAAAAAAAAAAAGCTCAAGGGTTAAAAAAAAAATCACTGGAGCTGCGTAAGTTACCATAAAGGATGATGTAAATGGCTTGTTTCAAGTTTCAGCCTTTGCAATATCAAAGTCGCAGATTGGAAGAAAAGGACTAGGAATTCGTCAGTCATTAATCTCCCATTTTCTATGATTCCTGTTAATTACCTAGCCAATGAAAGCTCCTACAAGTTTATTTAGCCGAACTGAAATGCAGCAGTCCCTTTAAATACTCTCGTTTCTCCACATCATAGAAAACACTCTAAGAACAACGTTTAAGAAGTGAACCAGGAAGAGTGGTCAAGCACACTGCTTTGAGGAACTTCGTGCTCTCTCCAGCTTAGTTAGCCAGAGTCACTCTAAACCAAGCACTAGGGCGCACGACAGAGCGACACTGCCTAACGCGAAGAGCCGAGAGGGTCGCGGGCCAGACTGTCCCGCTGGCAGCACGGGTGCAGCTCTCCAAAGCTCCCCGGAGACCCCGAGTCCCCAGCCTGCTCTCCTCCGGGCCCCGCAGGCAGCGGGTGCAAACCCCACCCAGCCGCAGCGCACTTCCCGTTCGCCGGCCGGTCAAGAACTCCAACTTGACAGTGACACGCCGAGCTATGAGGAAGTGGCCGCGACCTAGGTGCTGCCACCACTCCGGAGGCTGGACCGCCCTGACGAGCAATGCGGAGGGAACCCGAGGGGGTTCGTCGGGAACTCCGGCTCTGCGCCCCGCAGCCTGGACACCCGCACGCGCGGCGCGCCGATCGGAGCTCTTACCTGGTTTGACCGGTTTGGGAGGTGGCTTGGACATGGTGCTACGCGGAGCTGCCAGGCTCTGCCGCGGGAGCCCCACACGCAGACGGGAACTGGGCGCCAAGCCTGCGCTGGCCGCGGCCGCTCGGGACCCGCGCGCAGCCGATGCGGGACACTCGTACCAGCGAGCTCCGCTGACCGCCCTGCCTTCCCACCAGGAAGTGGCCGCGCCTCGCCGGCCGCTGGTTGGCTGCGGCGGTGAGTGGGGCGGAGCTTCGGAGGGCCAACCTGCTTCGGAGCGCTGGGGCCCCGCCCTCCTCCTTGAGGGAGGAGCCTTGTGCTGACCACGCCCCCAGGCCCAGCTTGGTGGGGACTGTGAAAGCGGCGAGAGGGCTGCACAGTCCGGTTGAGCATCGGGCAGTCGTTCCCTTGAGACGCTCGTGCGGCCTGTTCGGCGGCCCTGCTGGGGAGGACTCGAACCCGCTTCGGTAAGTACTCACTGCCCGCTGCGTAGCCGCGCCGAGGCTTGGGCACCTTCCAGAGTCACTTGCGCCGGACCGGATCCTGATTGTGTCTAGGGAAACCGCGTTAGGACTCGCGTACCTCAGAGGCGTCTTGCTCTTCACGGTACTGGCGCTAGCCCCAGGTGACCACACGTTTGCTGGTAGAGGAATCGGATCTTGATTCTCAGGAGACAGGACGCTCCTTTCTGCAGCATTTGGTAAACAAACTCCAACCCACCTGCTATTTGGATTTGTAAAGCCTTCCAAGAATGCTTTTGGTGTTTTTAATATCTGAGACAAAAGCAAAAGCATAGTGTTCTGCGGCATGTGGCACGCGAAAGTTAGGGGAAACTTATTTTCCGTGCCCGTAAAATTTTGTTAGAACACACCATGCTCGTTTTCTTTTGCATAGAACTGTGGCCTCTTTCTCATTACAAACTTCAGAGTAGAATGGTTTGCCCACAAAACCAAAGCTGTACAAATACATGTATGTGTATATATATACACACGTATACTATCTGGTACTTTACACAAGTTGCCTATGCCTAACCTAACACCAAATCTCATGATTTTGTATTCACACACATATAAACTCACAATGTTATGATCGGTATTATATGCTCCATAATATAATAGGGGAAATAAAAACGAAAATACTGATTATGTAAGAAACTACAGGGTCAGCAAGATGCCAGATCTGATGACCAGAGTCCAGTCTTCAGTACCCACATGTTGGAAAGAGAACTGACTCCCACAAGTAGACCTATGACCTCTACATGTGGACTGTGGTGAGCCATGGTATGCACCTACCCACACACATGTAAATTATAAAAAAAAACCTTCATAAAATGGAGTGTCAAAGTGTCGACTGAAAGTTAGGTTTAAAAATAAAAAAGTGAGTGGAACTTCAAGAGGCATAGGTTACCAGGAACTCGGTGGTGGCCACATTCCTAGGCTGTGCTTACCAGGAACTCAGGCTGTGGGAGATTCTGTTTATCAGAAGGGATCAAAGTTTAAATTAGTAGCAAGAGAAGGTCCTGTCCATTGGGAGAGGATCCAGGTAACTGCTGAATAAAACACAGGAGACAGAAGTCCTGAAAACGTTTGTCTTGAACTCATCTGAAGAACACACGTGTTTGCCCTCGTCAGCTTTCTGATTTTTGTGGGGAGTTCCTGTCTCCGTCCAGCCTGCTGATTCTTTGCATGACCCACGAAGAATTCTGTATTTTAGAATTCAACGTAACCCATGTTTAGAAGTGGGATATATCAAACATAAACATAAGCCAACTATGAGGAGAATTCAACATTTCACTGAGAGCAAATCAAAAGCATTTTTAGAAAAAATGAGCCAGTCTTGGTGATGCCACAGAAACAGTCTTGACAGTGTAACAAGTTCCTGACCAAATGGGCTACATAGTGTGAGATTCTATCTCAGAATGATAATAATGAATACATTTTTTAAAAAAAGTATATAGGCAACTCATGTAAAGTTTGCTCCTGTCTCAATCTATTCTCCCTGCTCCCTGTGCAAATGGTCTCTGCTACTGAGGAAAAGATACTGCATAAGTAATACGCATGATTCACGGTGATAGGACACCCTGATTTCTTGACTCTGGAAAGTTCAGAAGGTTGTTTCTCCGGAGCCATCATAAGATTCACAGTTTATCTTTGCTCCAAGTTCTATGCACTTCATACACTGCTATAAGGCCAGAGGATCAAAGTAAGGTCATCTTCCACTACATAGCCACTTTAAAGCCAGGCCGAGCCACATGAAAAGCCTCAAAAACAAACAAACAAAAAACCCTTCAGCGTGTATATAGAGAACATGTATATAGAGAACATGACAACTCTTGACTGCAACTTGTTCAAAATTTAGGTTTTAAACCATTTTCGAAGAGACCCTAAGTTATAGTGAAATAGAATATGGGAGTTGCTGGTGCCATGTATGAACCTGGATTGTATCTGAACCTTGTGTATCCAACACAGTTTTTGAAGCGGACAGCTTCAAAGATTGGTAAGCTGCTCACTGCTCCACTGACCACTCAGTCCTGCCCCAGCCTTGTTTCTGCATGGCCCCGTTCTCCTCCTCTCCTGCATTATCACCTCCTCATGGCTGGTGAGATAGGCCCAGCACTTATCCAAACACTGTTTTGGATAGTCCCAGGTTGCTAACTCAATGTAGACCTGTGGTGCCTGGGTTTTAGACTTTTCACTTATTATTTATTTAGTGTAGATGTGGACACATGAATACTGTGCAGGTGTGCAGAGGTCAGAGGACAACTCAGAGTCAGTTCTCTCCTTCCATGTGAGTTCTAGGGCTCCAACTCCAGTCATCAACCTAGTAGTGAGTAACTCAGGTCGTCAGGCTTTGGGGTGAGGGATACTGTTTCGATTTGAGAGAAAAAACACAGTCTTGCAATCCCTTGTACTTGGCTGCAGGAGTTTCAATCCTTCTTGCCTGAAGGAGTTTACATTTAGATTCTTCCACCTCATTCCTCATCTCCGGACTGCTAGAGTTCACACACAGGTAACCCCCTCAAGTCTTTCCAGTACCGCTACCACAGTCATTACTTCCATCCTCTGTAATCGAGGCAGTATCCTGATGTATCTGCACAAATATGTCAGGCAGGGAAGGGACCAGTATTTTCCAATAACTGTGCACGGCAAATGCATGGCTTTTCAACAATACAGCAATAAGAATGACACGAATTGTCATCCTTCAGAGCCTGAGAAGTCAGCATACATGCAACAGCCTTTTGTGCTCTTGGTAATGAAGCATTTCAGAGCCTCCATGGAGACAGAAAGATGTTCACTTAATTGATCTAGTTTCTGCTCTGGCTTTTCTAGAAATGGATATCTGTCATTCCAGTCTGGACCAATTTGTACTTCTGCAAAGCTTGAGAATGTATCCTGTGCCAGTAAAAGCTTTTCCCAGAGATGGGGGAGAGAGTTAAGAGACAGGCTGACATCTGTCTTCCTCTGCCGCTGTGGGCAGCGCCTTCTTTTAGTAGGAAAGCAGGAAGGGCATAGAGAGAGGTATATTAGTCAGAGTGATCTAGAGGGACAGAACTTACAGGAATATATGTGTGTGTGTGTATGTGTGTGTGTGTATGGGGGATATATATATATATATGTATGTATGTATGTATGTATGTATGTATGTATGATTTATTAGAATGGCTTCCAGGCTGTGGCCCAGCTAGTCACAATGACTGTCTACCAACAGAAGGTCCAAGAATCCAGGAGTCTGTCAGCGCACGAGGCTGGATGTCTTAGCTTGTCTTCAGTTAATGCTCAAATTCCAAGGAAATAGGCTCTAATGTTAGTGAAGGGATGGGCTTGCCAGCAAGAGCAAGCAGGCAAAAAGAGAAACCTTCTTTGTTCCATCTCCTTTAGCCAGCAGAAGCTGTGTCTTCCCACCTCAGAAGATCTGATTAAAAGTGGGTCTTCCCACTCCAGATGTCTTAAGTAAGAAAAAATCCCTTACAAATGTACCCAGCTGCTTGGGTTTTCCTTCATTCTATTTTTTTTTTTTTTTTTTTTTGGTTTTTCGAGACAGGGTTTCTCTGTGGTTTTGAAGCCTGTCCTGGAACTAGCTCTTGTAGACCAGGCTGGTCTCGAACTCACAGAGATCCGCCTGCCTCTGCCTCCCAAGTGCTGGGATTAAAGGCATGCACCACCACCGCCCAGCTTCCTTCATTCTAGATGTAGTCAAGCTGACAACTAAGAATAATCATCACAAGGTAACCCAAGGAAATAGGTCACACGAGCATGACATCGGTTAACAGGCACTAAGGAAACACCAGCTATTGGCCTCCGGAAGCCAGACTGTGGGTAATGTGGGGTTGAGGCCACTGATCCCCTCCCAGCTGTTACTGCTCTTCAGGACTAACTCAAGTCAACTAAATGATACTGAACTTATTTTTATTTACTTATTTTAGGAACTAATAGGAAGACGTGATTTCCAAAGCCAATTATGAAAACATTTGTCATTGGAATTGGTGGGTGAGTAGTTCTTTCATAAACATCTGGGCAAGACACTCCAGTGTAGGGGGAGGCTGCCCAGGCCACGAAATAATCACTCAGAAACTATATTAATTAAATCATCGTTTGGCCAATCACTTAAGCGTCTTTCTGGCTAATGTTTATATCCTAACCTGTCCCATTTCTATTCATCTGTGTATCGCCACATGGCTGTGGCTTACCAGGTAAAGGTCCGTCCAGCATCCACGTGGCTTCTCCCTGACTCAGCCTACTTTCTCTATATATCTTTTCAGTCTGGTTGTATTCTGTTAAGCCATTGGCTTAGAGCAGCTTCTTTATTAACCAATGGTATACAGAGGGGAATCCCACATCACTCCAGATGTCCAGATGGTGTTTCGTGTGGACAGAGAAAGGTGTGGGGAGTCCCAAGACCCAGGAGAAGTGCTGCTACTTGGACACCAGTGGGAGGGGCAGGGTTTACCAGGAGAAGAAAGAGGTGGGGCTAGCAGTATTACCAACGGTTCCATTTGTTTACTGGAGCTGACCCTGGAGAGGAGAGCTGACCGGTCATTCCTTTGATTGAGGGTGATCATCATTTCCCATGTGGATGCTGGCATGGTGTAAGAAAAAGTAACACCCCCTTCTTTTTTATGGCCAGCTTTGACCTGGGAATACAAGCTTCCTTACCTATAGTCGTCTTCCCCCACCTTTAGGACAACCAGGTATACTATTTGGCTAGGCTAGTTGGTGTTGCCCTGGTATGATATTAGCCACGTATTTCACTGTCACAAGTATTCTAAACTGTGTAGTCATTTGACCTGTGGCGCCAGAGGCTGATGTGCAAATGTGACATCAACAGCAATGGGAAAGATTATTTGTCTTGCTCCTGGATTGTGTCTATCATTCTTCACGCGTGTCTTATTGACAAAACATTTGTGATATTACAAATGTAATTTGAGAGAGATAATCTGTTGTGTTACATCACAAAGGAATCAATTAGGGATAGGAAGGGACTGGGTGCAGCTGTGTAGCAGAGCGTTTGCCTGCTTGTGTGACCCCAGCATCAGACAGAGAAAAATAACAACAAATTAAGAATGAATTGAGCATCAGAATGTGCCTTGTTGTGGCTCCAGTCTGCCTGGAGCCGAATCTGTATTATCCTGAAGGACTACTCCTGTCCTCACCTTCAGGTCACACTCTCTGCCACTCCTGTGGTAGACCATTATTCATCATTCCCTAATTGCAATCACCAGTTTAATCCTGGGGAACAGTGGCGGGGGGGGGGGGGGGGGGGGGGGGGGGGGGGGGGGGGGGGGGTGGACAGGGACAGTTCGGGGTCAGGGATAACCATGCTGTATTTCAACTTAGCTTCCCACTCCAGCAGTAAACAGCTTCCTAAGCCCCAAGTTCCTCAGCTAGAATATGGGGCTTAATATTAATATATCACCTTGTTATGGAAGTAGTCTCATCTTGCTTGACTAACTGTAAACACTGTCTTTAGCTTCTGCCTGTACTGCTGTGCCCTCCTATTACAAAAGGAACTATACATTTATTTGTAAACAAAGAAAGGAAATACATCAGGTAGCCTCTCACTTTCCTCCCTCAGATCCTAAAGTCCTGCTCTGGAGCTTTTCCCTACGGCTAGGGAAGCTTGTGTGAATGAGGTTCTGAGCTTGCTGAAGGGGAAGGAGTGGGTCCTGAGGCGTCACCTGACCCACTGGGATGGTTACATTCCAAGTGTGGATTGCAGGCTCTGTGCTCGATGATGAAACCCTTTCCCAGCTGGTCCATTCCCTGCAGAACTCCTACAAGAAGTACTTCCTTCTCGGTGGCTTCATCTGAGTCAGTGGGGAGGGGCCTATTTATTGCTAATTTAATTATACGATCTTAAAGAGAAACTATAAGAAATGACACATTTTCTGACTAGATTGCTCAGACCATACTAAAGTTTCTTCCTTCTAAGCAAAAGCTTAGTATCTTGACTATGGACTTGCAGTATGGTTTCTAGACATTTTTTTTTCTCTATATTTTGGTTTTTCGAGACAGGGTTTCTCTGTAGTTTTGGGGCCTGTCCCAGAACTAGCTCTTATAGACCAGGCTGGCCTCAAACTCACAGAGATCCGCTTGCCTCTGCCTCCCGAGTGCTGGGATTAAAGGCTTGCATCACCTCTGCCTGGCTTGGTTTATAGACATTTTTTGTTAAAAAAAGAAAAGGTGATATCAGTGTTCTCAGTATATAGAGTAACAGCCTTACACCCTACCTACTTATTGTAAGGTAAAATGGACAGTCGTATCCACTTTGCAGGTATAAGATATTTACATGATAACATATAGCCAATAATCATTTTGTCTGTGTTTTGTTGTTGCTCTTGTTTGATGGGTTTTGTTTTGTTTTCTTTCAGACATAGACAGGGGTCTCACTAAGTAGCCCTTGCTGGCCTGGAACTCACTTTGTAGACCAGGGTGGCCTTGAACTCACAGGAGATCCACTTGCCTCTGGGTCCTGAGTACTAGAATTAAAGGCACGCACCACCATACCCAGCCTCACAAGTCCTTCTGATGAATGTATTTCTCTCTCTAGATTATAAACATTGCCGTGTTGATCTCTCCCAGAACTAGTCATGGGTTCTTGCCAATAGATGTACAGTCAGGAGCTTTGTACTATGAACATTTGATGTGTGATGAAATCATGACCTCTTTTCGGGGTGACCTGAAATGCACAAAATAAAATAAAATACAGGAATACAAAGAAAATCAACTGTATTAAGATACAGCTGTAAAATACTTATACATAAATCTGTGGCCTTGTGATAGTTCACTGCTAGTGTAGTAAACAGCATATGTAAGTTTGGAACGATATTGAGCGCCTGTGATCCTTCAGGATACCTGCCCTCCTACAGCTCAGCATGGATAGGGGTGCAGTTCCTGTAGACGCCCAAGTCACAGCCATCATCACTACTACAATCCTACTTATGATAAAAGGAGCTGCTGATTTCCTGTTAGAATTTAGTGAAAACGGTGTAATCTCTTTTCTTTTAAATTCACAATGACCCTGAATTCTTTCACGGACCCTTTGGCTATGACTGAGCTCTGAGCTAATCACCTCTTTGCCAAAATAATAGAATAAGCCAGGCACGGTGGCTGACACCTGTAATCCCAGTACTCAGGAGGTCGGGGCGAAAGGTTCACTCTCAATTCAAGGACAGCCTGGGCCACCCAGCTAGGGGATCACCATGGACTGCAGAGCACCACCCTCTTCAAAAGAAAAACCCCAAAAGGAAAGGAAGATTGGCTAGAGAAATGCCCCTCACATGCCGGAGAGTAAGAAACAGGACACACCAAGTTAGTAGGTACCTGCGCCTCCAGATGTGACAGTCCAGCCAGAGGGAACAAGCAACTGACCTGATGGAGAAGTAAACCTGGGCCTCTACACGTGCTCCAGCTATAGAGAGAAAAAGGGGGGGAGGGGGAAAGCATGCCACAGGAAATGTGGGCTCATGGGTAGGCGGACTTTTGATAAGCCATTCCTCTTTTTTCCTGTGGGGTTGAAGCAATCACAGTGGCCATGGGCAGGTCTATAAACTTGCAGAAAGGTGTGCACAAGACTTCTCTGGGGTGTGTCTCGAACCCAGAGCTGTTTAGACAATCAGAACATTGTTTTACTTCCTACACGGTGTCTCCAGTTCACTGACCTGACTGTTACTTGCCTCTCTCCATCCTTTACTTGTCTCTTACTATTAGGACAGCTTATCTTTCAAGTCTGTGATTTTGCCTGAAAAACAAAACACAGTATGTGAAAATGAGCATTTTTATCTCAAGTAGTAAATATTTTTTTTTATAATATTCCTTTTAAAAAATATTGTTGAATGTTCCTTGGTCCCTAATGTCTCCTTGGACCTCCTGCTTTTTCTTGTCTCAGTGTGACAAATGGCGGGAAGACAACGCTGGCTAAGAAGTTGCAGAAACACCTTCCCAATTGCAGCCTAATATCTCAGGACGACTTTTTCAAGGTACATATGAAGCTTCTTAGACATCTATCTGACTCTAAAGGGCTTACTAACAAAGTTAATGATATCCACAAGCTTTGGTTAAGGATAGACTTGGTGCAGTAGTGTTACCTGCCCACCAGGTGGCATTATCTGTCAGTGACCGGCTTTGCTCTGCCCATCATTATCCAAAGCAGTTATTAAAGGCTTATCTTTTTAATTGTATAATTGCATCGTTTCTGCCCACCACTATGTTTGTTTTTCCAGCCAGAGTCTGAGATAGACACAGATGAGAATGGATTTTTGCAGTATGATGGTAAGTGGAGTCCTGTGTGAAATAGTATGAGTTTATATTCATTTGCTTTTTAAATGCAAACATCGTTCTCTCTATTAACATAAAGTTAAATGTTTGTATAGGGAGGGCAAGAAGGCTCCCAGGGTTAATGCACTTGTCACACAAGCCTGAAGACCTAAATTTGATTCTTTTGAACCTTTCAAGGTGGAAGGAGAAAACTGCCTCCACAAAGTGGGCTCTGGTCTCCCCAAGCATGCTGTGGCATGGAGGCTCCCCAACACATCACACACACACACACACATACACACACACACATGCATGCATGCATGCACATGATCACAGACATACATGCTCACACATACGAATAATTTGTTTTGAATGTTTAAATATTGCTGTATTTTAAGCCTGCCATTGTAGATTTTTTATCTCTGGTCAACTATTTAAGTAAACAGAAAATCTGTCCCAGATATTTAAATTTCAGACTCAAAACTGGGATGGTAGATTTTTTTTTCCCAGAAGCAGGGTAGGTTTGTCATCTTTCTGTCCATCCCTGACTCTGACATATGACTAGCCATGCTTATGACTTTGAGGCTCACCCACTAGAATATTTCATCTACATCAGACTAGCTTTTTAATGCATTCAGCTTCCCTTCCCAATATCAAAGCACCAGAAAATGTGTTTGTTTGTTTGTTTGTTTGTTTTACTACTTGGAAAACCTTGGAATGTTTTTTAGATTCACTTCGTTTTCTTGACCCAGGCTGATTCTGTTGGGAAGCCAAAGAATTAAAGTCATCCAGAAAGCATTTCTTTTCCTGTAGAGACTAGCATAATGAGAGTTTGTGGTCTTGCTGTCTTTTATAATTAACAGACTATCCTTAGTATGTCTGTAGACCAACCGAGAGGGCTTCACCAAAAAGACATGTGTTCTCTATCTCCAGTTTTGAGGGTTTGAGGATTCAGTGTTACATAACAGTTCTTACAGACACACAGTGGCTTTCAGACCAAGTCCCTTCTTGGCAGTTCTATGTCAAGTTTCAGTCTTGATACATTGTTTCTTCTCTTCCTTCCTAAAGTAAGAAACTACTTTGGGGAAAAAAAACAGAATGAAAAGACAATTGAAGCAGTGACAGCATTATTGTTCCCATTAACTGAGGAGTTCTCGTAAACTAACTAATAAAAAGGTAATATTTCAATAGAATTAACGCCAGAAGAATGTGAATGCCTTCCAAAAACAGGAGGT
This sequence comes from Alexandromys fortis, assembly GCF_014885135.2. Classification (NCBI taxonomy): domain Eukaryota; kingdom Metazoa; phylum Chordata; class Mammalia; order Rodentia; family Cricetidae; genus Alexandromys; species Alexandromys fortis. Next base: position 4,194,010 of record NW_026067895.1, read on the forward strand.
CATCAAAGAGTTGCAATCACCTTTCTTCCAGTTCCAAAGTAGACAGAGAATTTTAATAAAGGGTAATGACCCAATGGCAGGATCACTACAAAGCAATCACCCTCGTGCACATTACATGGGATTACAAACTAACACAACTATGTCTCACAAATGCCTTGAAATGTTCCTACCATGAATTCATGTACCCTACACCCAAGAATCTATCTTTGAGAAAAGAATTGAACTTTTCAGGTAAACGTCTCAATGTAAAGTAAGTCCAGGTAGACTCAACATCTTTGTAACCACTAAAAGGGCAGTTTATAAAAGTGAGTTAACAGATACACAACATGCTGGACCGCTTTAGTCACAAAAGGATACTGCCCCCATGGTTCTGGAAGCTGGGATCTGAGATGAAGGGTTGGTTGCTTTAAGGACTACGACAGACAGATTCAGTGCCACACTCTGGCCTTTGGTGCATTACCACCATCTCTCCTTTCACTTTCCGTGGCATCTTCCCCGTGTGCATATGTACCTACCTTTCTTAGTGACATCAGTCAATACACAGTACCCCAGATCATCAGGGCATACCTGGAAGGCATTTGTCGGTCAAGGAGGCAGGAAAATCTCAACCTGGATTAGAAAAATAATAGCTGACAAGCATCGATTCTATGATGGCACTGTCGAAATTGTCTGACAGAGATCTGAAAGTGGGTTTGTACAAAAAGGTCATCAGGTCCCTGCAGATGGACTTGAAACAGGAGAAGAGTTTAAACACCCCAAGAAAGACATGGAAATGTGACAAAGGAACCAAGAAGGAATTTGGTAACTGAAAAAAAGTGTGATAACCCAAGTCTAGAACTCTCCAGGTAGGCTCAGTGAAAGAATAAGCATGAGAGGAAAAGATCCATAACTTGAAGACGTGGTGGAAACGACTTGGAACGGGAGGACATAGAGAAAGATGGAGTGATAGCAAAAGACCTCACATCTCTACCTGGGAGCTTCAGGAAGAGGAGCATGGACTCCAGACGCAACAGGGAAGACTTCACATTCGAGAGGAGACGTGAACCTGTTGTTGGAAGGATCTGAGTGACCCCCACAGAAGTTAGACAAAATGGATCAAGACGTAATTAGGGGAGGCACAATTTACAAACAGCAAACATGGGAAGCATCCTACAGATGTTGGAAAGAAGCCCTCATGCTTTGCCTGTCTGTATGTCCATACACACATGCTTCCCTCCGTTATGGAAATTCTTAGGAGACTGATTTATAAACCTTGATGAAATGGGAAGTTTCCTGGAAAAAGTGGCACTTAGCCAAACCAGCAGCATAACTATAAGAAAATCTCAATAATCTTATCTCTATTAACTTATTTAGCCCACACTTTTCTGAGAATTTACGGCAGAAACGCTCGTGAGGGCATGCGGTGTGATCAGTGGTCAGGAATGAGGCTGGGAATTTACGGGAGAAACACTCGTGAGGGCATGGGGTATGATGAGTGGTCAGGAATGAGGCTGAGAATTTTCATGTCTGACAAATTACTGGTCTGGTCTGAAGACCATGCATCAGGAATACCTGTTCCGCTTCTCTAGAGTCCTATTTGTTAGCTCTAGAGGGTGCACTTTTCGGGGTTTAAAATGACATTTGTATCCTACAATTTTTAAAAGGTTTTCTTGTAGGACTGGAGCGATGTAGGCTCAGTGGTTAGTCCTTCTAGCAGATGGGCTCAATTCCCAGCACCCACATGGCAGCTTACAACTATATGTAACTTTAGTTTCGAGGGGATCTGACGCTCTCTTTGGCCATCTGTGGGCAATGAACACACATGCACAGACATACAAGCAGGCAGAACACCCATAAACATAAAAAAAAAAAGGTTTGTCATTTATAAGAGATCCTTTACTGTTAGAAAGAGTAGCTACTTTCCAGCCAGGTGGTGGTGGTGCACACATTTAAACCCAGCACTTGGGAAGCAAAGGCAGGTGTATTTCTGTGAGTTCAAGGCCGGCCCACTCTACAGAGCGAGTTCCAGGACTGGCTCCATAGCCACTGAGAAACCCTGTCTCGAAAAAAAAACAAAACAGACAAACAAAAACCACACATATGGGAAAAAAGTAGCTATGTTCCAAGTAAATTATATGTTATTTATCTTTCAAATGTTATCTCTAACTTATTTTGTCTTCTAAAAATTGGAATTACAGGCAGCTGCAGGCTGTCACGTGAGTGCTGGGAACTGACCATAAGTGCTCTCAAAGAGCATTGGGTACTCTTAACCACCAAGCCCTCACTCCAACCCTCACTTAGTTTCAGTTTTTAAAGGTCTTGCTGGGGACATATAGTTCAGTGGTTGAGTGCTTACCTAACACACACAAAATCCTGGATTTAGTCTCTAGTACCATAAATTGTTGATTTTTCAGTATCAGGAAGGGTTGATGGGATAGTCAGCTGGGAACTTATGGTAGTCGAGACTGAGGGACGGGACAGGGAGGGAACACAGAAAGTAAAGGCACCTGCCACCAAGCCTGACAACCTGAGTTCCATCCCTAGGATTCCCTGGAGGAAGAACAGAACTGAACCTTTCAAGTTGTCCTCTGACCCCCACACATACCCAGTAAATGCATCAATCTAAAAAAATTACAGCTAGAAATAGTGGCATAGTATTCATTGTATTTTACATTTGTACTTTTTTTTTTTTTTTTTTTTTTTTTTGGTTTTTCAAGACAGGGTTTCATTCTCTGTGTAGCCTTGACTGTCCTGGAACTTGCTGAGTAGTATGCAGACCAGGCTGGCCTTGAACTCACAGAGATCCACCTGCCTCAGCCTCCCAAGTGCTGGGGTTAAAGGCATGTGCCATCACTGCTCAGCACATTTGTACATCTTTGTTTTTCCTAATAAAAATATCTCAGACATACCTCTCAAGTATATATCTTAGTGTTTTAATGGGGTGTTTAAAGTATTTATTATTAGATCCTTTGAAAGGTAAGCGAAATGCTGTTATGTCCTACATTTACAGAACCCTAAAGATACTTATCACAGAAAGCCAACCACCTAGAGAGTTTGCTATATTAATTTCATGTGTTTTATGTTTGTTTCAGTGCTTAAAGCGCTTAACATGGAAGAAATGATGTCAGCTGTTTCGCGATGGATGGAAAACCCAGGGCGCTCTGAGGGACCCACAGCTTTGGAAAGCGCTCAAGGGGTTCCCATTTTAATCATTGAGGGGTTCCTTCTCTTTAATTATAAGTAAGTCCCCTCCCAGCCTGAAGGAATGCGGGGGTGGGAAAGAGAGGCTTGCGAGCTGAGTGTGCTGTGTTCTTAGGCCACTGGACACCATATGGAACAGAAGTTACTTCCTGACCATCCCGTATGAAGAGTGTAAGAGGAGGCGGAGGTACGTGAAGAGACCGTCTTGTGCATTGTTATCCGAAAGGTGAACTGTAGGGAAAACAGGAAAAGTGGCATTATTGAATAAGCCTTAACTCGGAAGTCAAGCATCTTATCACCTGGGGTACAGTAACTTCTCTAAGAGGCCAGTGCCGTCCTGTTGGGCTCCTGCCTCCTCACCTGCCACACCCATGCAATGCTAGCCCTGCAGAGACCGCCTGCTATATAAGAGATGAAGCCAGCCTGTCCGTATCTCGCTCCTTATTTCTTCTTATACTTTTCCCATAATTCTTTCATAAAACACCAGAGACAGAGAAAAGATAACTATGAATGTTAATGAGTTACAGGCATACAGTTTGAATCATAAAACTAAATCCATTTTGCTACTTTATTCACTACAATTGAGTTTAACAACAAAAAAATTACTCTGAATCCCTCTTTAGATTTAACCTGAGTGATTCATTTACTTTGTCAATCATGTTTTATATTAACATCAAGTTTCTTGCCTGTTTTTCCAGTACAAGGGTGTATGAGCCTCCTGACCCTCCAGGGTACTTTGATGGCCATGTGTGGCCCATGTACCTAAAGCACAGACAAGAAATGAACACCATCACGTGGGAGATCAGTAAGTATCTGTCCTCTTTCTCACAAGGCCTTTTACTTCTCATTTATGTCAAAGTACAGAAAAGATTACTTGGAAAACATTTTTCTCAAGGAGTTTTTAAAGAGATGCTCAGGCAGTCTCGGGGTTCCCCTCTTCTGCAACTGATTCTGCTGGCTTCTTCTTCCCCTGGTGGTTCCTGCCAAGTTTGTCAGATTCCACGTTGTCATCTGTTGAGCCACTGTTGCCTGGATGTGGCCTGTGGCAGTGGAAGGTCAGAGATGCAAACCCAGTCTCTGCACTAAGCCAGCTGAGATCTCACCAGGAAACGGCATTAAAAGTCTGACCTTACACACACACAAGTCTTTCCTCCATGTAAGTGCTGATGTGGAGCACCAGCGAGACTGCCCACCTCCAGGTCACTTGAGAAACCTATCTGTCACTAAACTCATATGCATGTAGCTGGCCTGGGGGTGGGGGACCTTAAGTTAGAAGGAATGAATGTCATCCAGACCATAGGAAGAACAGAGAAAAGACCTAGGGGCAGGAAGGCATGAGCAATACCTAAAAGAGGCTGTTGTGTTTGTAGTAGAGAAAAGCAAGGGGAGGATGGGCCACTGCTGCTGCTGCTGCTGCTGCTGCTGCTGCTGCTGCTGCTGCTGCTGCTGCTGCTGCTGCTGCTGCTGCTGCTGCTACAGGCAAGGGCCAGGCCCTCTAATGCTAATGGGATGTCCTGGGAGAGCTAGGAAGCACTCTACAGACTGGCTCTAAACACGGTCATGGTCAATACATACTCTTTTGAGTAAGATCTCTCCTGATCTGAAGAGTAGATTTAGAGGTTGCATTGTGGAACACAAGTACTCAGTAGAACGGCGGCATGAAGGAGCCCAGGATGCCAGACACCCCAGGAACCAGCAGGCAATGTTTTGGGGTAGAAAACATGAAGGAGTTGTACATATGTGAAGAAGGGCTAGACATGTGTTTTGCAGGAAATAAGTTGGAGGTACCTGAGAGACAGTGTTCCAATTTGGAGGCCATATGAATATGTGGACCTGAGATAAGGGGCTGTCCTTGAAGTGTTTAGGGAGACAGTGGCCTAAGTCCGTTGGCCAGGACAGAGGGATCAGACTGGCATACTTTTCAGAGCAAAGGAGACTCACCCATGTTGAAAGGAGCCTGTTGTCCTCCATCTGTGCAGAAAGGGCAGCATCTACCTCAGCGCTGTGCTGGATTGTGCTGCGCCAGCAGCTACTAGGTCATCCGTCTAGGGAAAGCATCCTCTCACGCCCTTTGCTCCCTCCATCTAAACTGCAAGCCCAACTTTGTCCTTGGTCTTTGGCCTAGTTAATGTCAGCTGTCAAATTCACACAGTCGTCTGAGGGAGTCACAGTTGAGGGACTACCTGGATTCTATCAGCCTGTGGCCATTTCTGTGACAGATTGTCTTGACGGATGATTGATGTCATGGGGGGCTCCATGCATTGTGAGCAGTGCCACCTTGGGCAGTTGAGCCCGGGCTGTACAGGAAAGCTAGCTGAGCGAGGAAGAGAGCAATCCAACAAGCAGCGTTCCTTTGTGGTTCCTGTGGCAGGCTCTCACCTTGAGTTCCTGCCCTGACTTCCCTCAGTCAACTGTGATCTGGAAATGTAAGCCAAATAAACCCTTTCTTCCCCGTGTTGCTTTTGGTTAGAGTGTATTATCACAACACCAGAAGAAAAAAACAAACACAAAACAAGGACACCCTGTTTAGATGCAGCCAATCCATGGTTGCCAGCTCTTTGGGATAAAATCTATAAAGACGCCAAATTCCATCTCCAGTGCTGTCCTTCCTCTACTTAGCCACTCACGCTTCCCCGCAGGCAACTTCTCTTCAGACCCCCTCAGCCTTGCTGTTTGCGCCTAGCAGGTCCTTTCCTTCTGCAGAAGTGTTCATGCCAGCTTTATTGAAAATATCCAACTTCCGGTCTGGGTAGTGTGTGGTAAAGTCCAGACTGGCCCGTAGTGTAAAAGCTTCATTGTTGGGGCATGCATTGGGGAGTTGCTCCTCTTTGGGATAGGAAACACAACAGTCTCTAAACTTGTTTTGTGTGTCAATCAGGCACCAAGAACAAACCAAAGAAACCACCCACGTCCAGCTTAGTGAGCCAGTGAGTTTATTGGGGTTACTTATAGGAGCGTGGTAACTCAAAGGCAATTATATCACCAAAAAGCCCATGTCACCATGGAAATGCCTCAAAACAGAATCCCTAGAGCTGCCTGTGCAGCCTTCTGGCTGCTCTGGGCATGGGAGAGCCTTCTGTCTCCAGCAGTTGTTACTGCTGACATAACCTTTGGAAAAGGCCTTGTGAGTCTAACTCTCAAGAACTCAATGAGCCAGTAGGTTCATTTACTTTGGACTCTTAATGTCCTCCTTCCTCCCTCTAGGAGGGAATGTCACAATGTAGAAGAAATAGGTACACAGTGCATGCCATGTACACAGTACTTAGCCTCTCTCTCTTTCTCTTTTCATTCCTTCCCACCCTCCTTTCTTCCATAGATCATAGTTCTGGGTTCTTTGGTGAAAGCTATGGGTGTTTTTAAGAAACACCAAAGCATCCATTACTAATAATCCTGTTCACATTTGAACTGCTATTTCTCACTTCTCAGTTTACCTAGATGGAACAAGATCTGAAGAGGACCTCTTTTCTCAAGTGTATGAAGATGTCAAGCAAGAATTAAAGAAGCAAAATGGTAAATATTGTTCTATCAAATCAGATGGTGGAGGAAAAAGAATCTTGAGAACACTTCATTGCATTCCAAGATTTGTGTGCACAAATGCCAACAAAGAGAGATTTTTGCATTGATCTTTCTTGGATCACATGACTTGCAAAGAGATATCACTTTAACCAGAAAAATGGCCTTGGCCATATGTGATTGGCCATAACTAAATCATATACCCCATCATGGTTGAAGGCCACTGCCTGAGACCTAATATTGAAATTTTTCCCATAGAGAAAGCAGGGCAGAAATTAGAAAGAAATACAAAGAAGAAAGTTGGAATACCATGCTTGGAGGATAAAACTCCAGACCTAGCAGCTAGATTTGAATTACAAGAATTAAAATGTGAGCTTAAGAAATGGCTCAGCAGTTAAGAGCTCTTGCTACTCTTGTAGAGGACTGGAGTTCAGTACCCAGCACCCACATTGGTCAGCTCATAGCTGCCTGTAACTCTCTCTAACACAAAGAGATCTGACACTTTCTTCTGGCCTCTGCTGGCACCCACATGTTTATGTACCTCCCTTCTTCCATCCATTTTCTCTCTCTCTCTCTCTCTCTCTCTCTCTCTCTCTCTCTCTCTCTCTCACACACACACACACACACACACACACACACACACAAAATAATTCTTAAAATTTTTTTTGAATAAAGATCTCATTATGTAGCCCTGACTGGCCTGGAACTTGCTGTATAGAACAGTCCGGCCTAGAACTCACAGAGATTCCCCTGCTTCTTCTTTCCATAGCTCTGGGATTAAAGGCATTTGTCACCACACCTAGCCTAATAAAAACAAGTATTAAAAAAAACAAAATGATTACTATGTTGAACTGATGGTGCATGCCTATATCGAAGCACTCAGGTAGATGGGGCAGGAGAGTCATGAGTTCAAAGATAAGTTACAGAGTGGCACTCTGTCTAAAAAAAATGGGGAGATTCTGTGGCTAACAGATAAAATGTCAGGGTCAGCTGGCTCAAGAGAAGGCAGCATTAGCCTCAGGAGCAGGGGAGAATGTAGCAGGGTTTGGGGTGAGAAAACCTGCTGTAACCCACATGTCAGTCTCTCAGGAAGAATTAAGTTTACCCTCGCTTTACCTCTTTCACTAACCAGCTAGTGCCCCATTGAGCCTGACTGTTCCTGGTTGTAAGGCCAGCCCTTGGCATAGGCAGGAAGCCCTCTGAGGAAATTTTAGGACCATTTTAAATTTCCCTCAAATAAATAAAACTAATAATCCTTACCAAGTCTGCCATCCCACCCTAACTCCCCATCCTGCCATCCTAACCCTGCCGTTTCACCCCTGCCATCCGAACACTGCTATCCCAACCCCTGCCATCATACCCTGACACCCCAGCCTGACTCCCCACTCTGCCATACTAACCCTCATCCCCGTCACCCCACCCTGCCACCCCACCCCTGCCATCTGTTACTCTGATGGAAGGTAGCCACGGGCACCAGCGTAAGTAGATGAAGAGTGATGGGGTGATGTGAGTTGCTCAGCTTTTAGAGCTGATAACCCTGGGCCAGAACTACATATCTGAGAGAGACCAGATCCTCCTTCTGCCCCAATGAGGGGCTTTCAGGACCCAGGTGCTAGCATCTGTCTACCCAGAATGGGCAGGGCTTAGGCCCAGTTCCCTTTTAGTAATTAAGTCATATACTGGAGTTTGGCCTTAGAATCTGTTTTACAATAAAGACAGAGAAAGCTTTAGTCATTTTCCTCAGATGCATTATACCCCATACCACCCCAAATCCATCTTTTGCCATCTGCCCACAAGGGCCAAGAACAGCTGGTATGCTGCAGCAGATGCTGTGAACCCACAAGGTAGTATATGTCTGTGTGTGGGACTCAAATGTGTGAGCGCATGCGCACACACACCTTCCTTGCCTGCATCTAGAGGTAGATGAGAAGTGTTCTCCTCTTCAAGGCTATCTAGTTTCTGTTCTAGATACAAGATACAGGTAAACTAATATTAACAGAAACTCTAGAAGAGATAAAACTTGGAAACAGATCGACTTTTCCTGCCCCTAAGATTTATGGTAGTTTTCCATTGTACAGGTAATTTACTGTGCTAATTATAGTAACCCATCACCTTTCCAAGTTCTTGCAGCCAGAAGAATTCTCAGAGTAGCCTGCTTCACCCCTGAGCCTCAGAGCACCAGGATGACCTTCCTAATGTGTCAGATGTTGACTCCAGGCTTTTTCATTTTGTATAACCCTATTCAGCAAATTCTTCATTATAAGAATATGCAGTCTTATTTGTGATAAGGTAATAAAATTGATAAGTAAATTAAAAAAGATAAATAACCCCGAAAAGTTAGGGTTTCTATTGCTATAAAGAGACACCATGACCATGGCAACAAAGGAAAACATTTAATTAGGGTGACTTACAGTTTCAGTCCAGTCCATTATCGTCATTGTGGGCATGGCAGCGTGCAGGCAGACGTGTGCTCGAGAAGAGCTGAGAGTCCAGCATCTTGATCCGTAGGCCACAGGAAGTGAACTGTGTCACTGGGCATAGCTTGAGCATAAGAGACCTCAAAGCCCAACCCCACAGTGACACACTTCTTCCAGTAAGGCCATACCTACTCCAACAAATTCACATCTCCTAATAATGCCACTCCCTTTGGGGGCCATTTTCTTTCAAACCACCACCATCAAGCTATATAAAGTTGTACATGTAGTGTAGTCCTAACTCAAATCTGAAGCTTGAAGTAAAATGTAATCCTGACCTAATCTTAATGCAACAAAGCAATTTATCCACGAGGACCATCAAGCTCCCTTAAAAGCTTTTGTTTTCATATTATTCTAAAAACATATTTGATTCTAAACATTTTTATGTGAAGAAATTATAATTGTGTTCTTATCAGCCCCTCTCTTACAGGAAGCTGTGAGCATACTGGGTAATCAGCCATGCTAATTTCTGGTTTCTTAGTGGCTGTGTTCATGTAGCTGTGTGGATGTTATTATATAATGAAGCTAAATATCACTACCATTAGAAGATCAAAAGCCAAGTTCCTTTTTTCTTTCTTTTTAAATTTATTTGTTTTTATTTTATGTTCATTGGTGTTTTGCCATGGGTATTGGGTCCCCTGGAGCTGGAATTACAAACAGTTGTGAGCTGCCATATGGGTGCTGTTAATTGAACCTTGGTCCTCTAAAGCAGTCAGTACTCTTAACCACTGAGCCATCCAGTGAGATCTTTTTTATATACACCAGTGTGAAATCTAAAACTTAACATTGATACTTTAGTGTTGGGGGCTGTGGACCCCCAGACCCTGAATTTCCTGGAGACAGCTTATTATGCTTGCAGCTGATCTGAGCAAAACAGCTTGTTTTCCTGTGTTTGCAGCTGCTCTGAGCACGAGACCCTCAGGAGTTCCTGATGGCAGGGAAGTGGTTTCTGGTGGGTTTGGCTGGGGTGTGGCTGCCAGTTAAGGAACCCTATTTCAGCTGGCAGTGAACACAATAAAGGGAGCATTCTTGGCATTCTTGTTTCAAGGATGACCCTGTTCCCACACTCTGTCTCTGTGTGTAAGTGTTTAAATCTCCAGCCCCTTTCCTGGCTCTTGAACCTTCCTGTAGTGCTGGCGGTGGCTACAGGCATAGTACCGAAATACATGTAGTACAGGGGCTACAGGACCACAGTACATGTAGTAGCGTGGACGCTACACTTTAGAACATAACTGATACCATGGTGCCTCTCTTTCTGTCTCTCTCTCACACACAGACATACATACACACAGTCTGTGCATACTATTGGTTTTCTTTTTGAATTGCATTCTTAGAATAAGTTCTCAGATACTAGGGTATTCGTTTGGTCAGAGAGAACAATCATTTTTCCATTTTACTTTTATTTTACATTTTTACATTTATTTCCTCAATTAAATGCTGCACTTGAAAAGATAAATTTTCTCTGACAAAACTGAATAATAAGAGTTTATCCGTTTTTTTTTTTTCTTGAGTTCCTGAACAATTCTGCTAAACCTCCTTCATTTACGACAGTGGATTAAAGGTTATGGTACTTCTTTCCCACGTCCAGACCACACCCCCCAAAAAAAATCATGCTTCCCTTTAATGTACTTCTGGTCCTCAAAGTTTCCTTTTCCTGCAGGTAAGTATCTGTGCCATTGCAAATGATAAGATATCTGGGCTTTCTATTTTTCATTGTTTGATGATTATGTACACATCCATGATGTACTTGTCATTTCTGTCACCTGCAATCCTCTCCCATCACCCTTCTATTCCCACTGAACCCTTCTTCGCAGTACATCGCCTTCCTATTTTCATGTCATTTTTTTTCTATGTTTACTTTTACTTTGGTTGTTAATTTCCTTTGTTGTTGTTGCTTGTGAACCACTGAGTTTAATTAGGGTTGTGTGAGCATAAGTGGGAAGTGTTTACCAGAGCATAGGCAACTTACCAGTGGTTACAACACTGAAGAAAATGACTTTCCCCTCCCAGTTAACTGCAAGTAGTTCCTCAGGAGGAGTGAAGCCTCGAGAACTCCTCCCTGTCATGACAGAGTGTTGGTGGGTCCCGTCTTGGACAGGTCTTGTGCATGAAGCCGTAACTGCAGTGAATTCACTGATACAACTGCCATTTCAAATCCAGAAGATAGTGTTTCACTCTCCTCCCCATACTCCAGCCCTTCAATCCCTTCTGTCCCCTCTCACAAAATGTTCTTTGAGCTCTTGGAGGCAGAGTAATGATATATGTGCCCCGTTTATGGCTTAGCACTCAATAGTCCCTTATTCTCAGTAATAAGTCTTCATTAACAGTTGAGGGTGTCTACTTTTTCTAAAGATAGGCTTTAAAAACTGATGCAGAAATTAAAACAACGGGATTTGATTCAGTGTGTTTCTTTATGGAGAAAGCAGAATTTTTGCCTCAAAAATCCTTATAATCTTAACATTCTTGGGTATTGGGTGTGAAGATCTAATCAAATAGGATTTGGGATATTCACACTTTCCTCTTTATTCCTAAGGTTTGTGAGTAGCAGCACAAAGGTGGAATGCAGCAAGTCCTCCTGGGATGGATTAAGAAACTTGAAGGACAGCAAACCCTACCTTGGGCAAAAAAGAAACATGAAGGGATGTGTTGAAGAACATTAGCTGGGATGCAGTCTGTCCTGCAGGACAGTGACGGCTCTCTTGTGTCTTTGTTCATTTTTATCACACTTTTCCCAATCTGTAGAGCAATGTGTGCCCATGCCAGGGTTCCTCTATAAGAATGGAGGTCAGCCGGGCGCGGTGGTGGCGCACGCCTTTAATCCCAGCACTCGGGAGGCAGAGGCAGGCGGATCTCTGTGAGTTCGAGGCCAGCCTGGTCTACAAGAGCTAGTTCCTGGACAGGAACCAAAAAGCTACGGAGAAACTCTGTCTCGAAAAAAAAAAAAAAAAAAAAAAAAAAAAAAAAAAAAAAAAAAAAAAAAAAAAAAAGAATGGAGGTCAGGTTTTCTTGACTAGGACCTAGCCTGAGAGAAAGAGTTCTGGCTAGTCCACCAGTATTATGTTGTGTGTTTCTGCATTTGTGTGTATAGTTGTTGTGTCCATGTTATTATGTATATTTCTGTTGTATACACACACTCAAACACTGTGAAAGGAGCCTTGTATACTACACAGCATTTTTTGTGTTCGTATTGCTTATAATTACAATTTGAAAAATGCTGCTGTCTGCAATCTCATGGCAATGCCCCCCACCTGCAGTCAGCAGCATTACCCAAAATATTGTTTTGACATTGACCGAGTCAGCAGTTTACTGCAGCATCTGTGCTTTGTAGTAGCAGGTTTTCTTCTGCTTGACCAATACTTGTGTGTCTCTGTGAGGAGACTTTTATATCCATAGAAGGATTTAGTATGTTTTACTTGGTTTTCTGAAAATAGCACTCTAAATTACAAAATCATAGTTTTCTTCAATCATATGTAAAACCAGGGCCTTTCTCTGAAAGGCACGGGCAGGGGATAGAAATCCTTTCAATGCTGGGATTAAAATTATGTGTATATATAGGCCAGTCCTAATTCAGATATGAAATTTGTTTATTAATAATAAAATAGATTTCCCACAATCTTCTCAGTTCATATAATATATACTCTTTTTTTAATTAGTTAATTAATTAATTTAAAATTTCCACCTCCTCCCATCCTCCCATTTCCCTCCCACTCCCCCCACTCCCCCTCCCTCTCTCTCTCCAGTTCTAATATTGTCTTACTTGGTCATTTGTCATTACTTCTTTATTTCTAACATCCATTGATAACGAGTGAGTGTTTTGGTTGTACACAATATAAAAAATACAAAACATAAACAGAACCTAGGCTCAAATCAGCAGCTACATATATGTATTTGGCCAAGCTGTTTAAAGTCCTGATTTTAATTACCTTGATTAAAGGATAAGTTTCAATCCCCCCTCCCCCCCCAAGCAATGACCTAGGGAGGATCCTTTCGGCCACTGTTGTAGTGGGCAGATAGCTGTCAATCAACTGTAGCTGCTGCTGGAGAAACAGCAGGAGGGAAGGGTTTTGCTTTGTGTCCCTAGGGTTTGCTGGCCAGAAGCCTGCAGCAAACATGGCCTCCCCCAGGGTCCAGATTGTTGTAGGAGGCCGCTTGTTCATCCTGGCTGTCCAGAACCTAAATAACCACACAGAAACTGTATTAATTAAATCACTGCTTGGCCTATTAACTCTAATTTCTTATTGGCTAACTCTTACATCTTAATTTATAACCCATTTCCATTTTTCTGTGTATTGCCACAAGATTGTGGCTTACTGAGTAAAGTTCTAGCGTCTGCCTCTGGCGGGGCTACATGGCTTCTCTCAGACTCTGCTACCTTTCTCCCAGCATTTAGTTTAGCAGAAGCAGACAGGAACTCAGAAGCAGTCTGAAGATTCAGTCTGAGCATGTAGTCTGAGGTTTCATAAAAAGAGATTCAGTCAGGATTCGTAGAGAGAGGATCACCCCTTCAGTCTGAGCATTGGTAGAGGTAAGAACTCTCTAGTGGCTGGCTGCTCTGCTTCTCTGATCCTTCAGCATTAGCCCCTATATCTGACTCTGAGTTTTTATTATTAAGAACTATTAGAATTCGTGCCACACCAATCAGAAGTGCTCCAGACAGAGGCTTGATATAGCTCAGTGTTAGAGAACTTGCCTAGCATACACCGTCCCCAGCCCTAGCGATCAATAAGCCAGTCAATTAATGTGCCACAAACTGCAGCTCTGTGATTCTGCACTTCCAAACGTTTTCCCATCAGATATCTAGTGGGTTTTCTTTCTACCTCTTGGATGCTCTCCTTATTACAGGACAGTCTCTTGGGGGAAAAGGAGAGTCCAGGGTTTTTGAGTCTAGCATTTTAAAATATGGCTTGCCTTTTTAAACACAACCTAGCCTGCATTAGTTTGACGATTACATAGGTTTTCTCAACACTTGAAAGTGACCATGAAGAAATCATCTGGCAGGTAAATCACAGTGATGCTGTTTCAGTGTTCTTCACAGAGTCAAACCTGCTGATGGTTTTCTTTGTCGCACGAGCATACAGACACCTACGCAGAACCTGAAAATTGGCAATGAGAGCCTTTACTGAGCATTTTCTTACCAGCATTTAACTGTGTCTACACCCAGTGTTGAAATGCTGGTAAGAAAAGGTGCTGCCTGAAGGGGTTGCCAGGAAACCACACTGAAGGTCAGGGTAAGGTCAGGTGTTCAAGGCTCGCCTGAGTTTGAGGTCAGCCTGGGGTAAAACGCTCAGAAACGAAATTCAACAACAAAAAATAAAAATAAACAAGCAAAAAATTTCCGTTTTGGTTGTTGGCAGTGCCTGTAATCCCAGCATTTAGAAGGCTGATGCAGAATTGTCAGTTCCGGGCAAGCCTGGACTGTGGAGTGATATCCTTCCTACCCCAGAACGACTGAAAAAAAAAAAAAAAAAAAAAAGGGCAGGAGGGAGGAACTGTCCTGTAAAGCCTTTCCTGAGAAGACTAGTTTAGATCTAGTCTACTAGTCTAGATGTTAACCTGTATAGACTTCACCAGGTTTTCTCTCCCCAGCCCCACTGGCACTTGGGTCTAGAGAGGACTTCTATGGGTGGTGTTGTACCCACTGAAGAGACTTAGAGCCGTCTGTCTTCTTGTGCACTCCCAACCCCACCCTGAGTGGTAACGCTAACACACTTGCCGTTGCCAGTGTCCCCTGGGGACAAAACCATTCCCCAGTTGAGAACAGCTGATAGTGAAACAAAATAAATCTGGCTGGCAGAGATGCAAATCATTTTTGTGACAGAGACAATAACTCTACAAGCTTCAGTTTATTGTTCTATACAGGGACCAGATTTATATCAAAGTGATGTTATTCCAGTACGTTTCTTACGGACTCCACAAATACTGTCTATAACTCTCTTTGAGCCAGTCTTACTATCCTGCCTGCTTATTAATTTCTTAAATGAATCTTCGAGACATGCTTGCTTTATATTCGATAAGTCATATTTTAATGATATGAGAGGTAACATACATTATTTAATATTTAAACAACCATATAATTATGAGACTGTAGATGGTACAGTAACTACCCAAAGTCATGCTTCCGGCACTCATGGGAGACAGATTGGGAACCCAGCTTTTATGGTTCAAGTAGTGACACCCTTAACCACGGTGCTATCCTGTCTTAGGAGGCCAAGCCAGTCCCCAGACTCTGTGACCCAGGGTGGTGGTTTAACTAACAATGGCCTTGATATGTTCCCACATTGAATGCTTAGTCACCAGGGAGTGTATGGAAGGATTAGTAGGATTAACCGGTGTGGCCTTGTTGGAGGAAATGTGTCACAGGGGTGGGCTTTGAGGTTTCCAAGGCCCCAGAAAGGCCCAGTCTCTCTCCCCCACCTACTCTCTCTTTCTCCCCACCCCCACTTCCAGACGAGGATACAGTAGTTCCTCCGCAACCAGTCCAGTGCCAGGCATGCCTGCTCTCATGCTCTCTGCCATGATATTAATGGACTAAGTCTCTGAAATTGTAGTCAAGACCCCAATTAAATGCTTTCTCTCATAAGGGTTTCCTTGGAGGAGACAGAGCACGAGCAAGGAACTCAGGACTGCGAGGGGTGCACCCACACACTGAGACAATGGGGATGTTCTGTCGGGAACTCACCAAGGCCAGCTGGCCTGGGTCTGAAAAAGCCTGGGTTAAAACCGGTCTCGCTGAACATAGCAGACAATGAGGACTACTGAGACCCCAAGAACAATGGCAGTGGGTTTTTGATCCTACTGCATGTACTGGCTTTGTGGGAGCCTAGGCAGTTTGGATGCTCACCTTACTAGACCTGGATGGAGGTGGGTGGTCCTTGGACTTCCCACAGGGCAGGGAACCCTGATTGCTCTTTGGGCTGACGAGGGAGGGGGACTCGATTGGCGGAGGGGGAGGGAAAGGGGAGGCGGCGGTGGGGAAAAGACAGAAATCTTTAATAAATAAATAAAAAATAAAAAAAAAAGAAAATCAAGGGTTTCCTTGGCCATGGTCTCTTCACAGCAACAGAACAGAGACTAAGACACCCAGCTTCCTGAGCCCACCTTTCAATTACACAAGCACCGTCCTTCACCACCCATTCTGTACACTATTAAAAATTTCATAGTTAAAAATCTAAGACGATCTCAGAGACAGCTTCACACTTTTTTAATATTCTGTGCTTATGGCAAACACCACAGAAGCCACCTGAAAGTAAAGTTAACATTTATATAGGATTAGCTCAGATTATTGTTAGTGTTTACAGTAAATCACAGATCACACGAAGTAATGTTTACTTGCTACAATTGAAAACCATGATTTGCTTCCAGATGAACCCGGAAGTTAGAAGATTAACTAGCCAGCTGGGGCCAATAGTAGGGCTGATGTACGTTGCCTGGAAATTATGTTTATGAAATGCATATAGGAAATGAGTAGAAATTGCATTTAACTTTGGAACTTGAGCACGCTTGTGTTATTTACCTCCCTAAGCCTAAAGAAACCGAGCTTTGCACAGATCGAAATTATCCTACTGTGCCTGACGAAATTGATTACGGTTGATATAAAGTGTCATCAAATGCCTGGCCCCTGGTGTGTGCTTGCTATTATTAGACCCATCTTTCAATCCCAACCCTCTTGAATCCATCCTACAGACCGAAAACTGTTCTCACGATAAAATAGCATGTTATGAAATCATCTGGGAACGTCTAAGAGGCCCAGCAAATGCTGAAGCCGTTAAAAGTTTATTAGACAGATCTAAGCCTGTCACTATGGTTAGAGGTGAGTCACTCATAACTCTTGGGGTTTTAAAATTATGATTCCTCCCCCTTCAAAGCTTCTCTTTCTACTCGTTTTAATCGGTTTCATTCTGTAAAATCTGAATGGTGGGGTGAACCGTGTATTTTCTCTGGGACGTGAGACAATGTGAGAGTGGTCCTCGGCTTTTTAAGGGATTATTTGACCTGTGAGTTCTATTGCGTTCTCTCCCTTCCACCACTCAAGGGAATCTTAACCCAGTCACATCGTTCTGTCAGGCTGCTTCTGCCTTGTTCTCTTGGACTACCCATTCTGGGGGGAAAAAAAAATCATTCGCTCTATCCTGCACAAAAGGCTGTGTGGCAAAGTAGCCGGACCACCAGCATGTCAAAGAGCCAGTGCCAGTTCATCACCTAGAAGGCTGAGCCATCTTGCCAGTGGCCCTCCAGCCCTAATCAAAACTTTAAACCAGAAGCCCATATGACGTCAGAGACCCTGAAGTAGAATCAACAGCAGGGCCACTCCGAAAATCCCCGCCCACTCCACCTCTACAAGCTGACTAGGTTTGGGTGGCTAAGCTTTGGGTAATTGCCACGCAGCTAACTAACAACACGACCTACTCCAGATTGCTGGCTGAGGCTGCTTTGAGTTCCTGCCTCCCCCCCAGCCAAAGAAATTCTGGAGAACTTAGGAACAGTATTCAAATTACTGGGAATGGGTCTTGGTCATCCATATAGTTCAAAAGCCCCACAGTTGATAATAGTATAGCGTCAGCTGCAAACCTCTGCTTCATTTGGGATTGTAGAGATTTACCATGTAATTATATGCCACAATTCATTATGAGGGTCAAGACCAGCTTTCAGGGATAGAAACTAAGTCAGTCACACTGCTTCCTCGTTAGGAAACCGGTCTGCGTCCCTTCTACCTCTCCAAAAATGAGACAGCCAAGAAAGATGACCTTGCTTTAAGTTTCCATCTTAGCTTTATTGTCCCACATTATGACAGATGGAGGTGTTCGGTGTGGACATCTCATTGGCCATGGAACAATTTACTACTCCCACCATGCTCGACTGCCAATCTCCCTAGCTGACCACTCGGCCATAATTCTTTCAAGGACCATTCAACAGCATTCTCAAATGTCTGTGAAGGTTCCTTTTTGTGCAGAGGAAACTAGGGTGATGGTGTCATGCTTGGCTTCTGCCTGATTCTCTTCAGCCCACACCCGGGGTGCAAAGACCCTGAGTGTTCCAAACCAAAGCTAGGATATGAGTTGGCAGAAGACAGTGCAACTTTTTCTGCCTCTCTTTTTATCTGTTTCATGAACAGGCAAGCAGCTTCATGGAAATGAAAATAGCAGAGGCACTGTAGCAAACTAATAGTGGTTTTTAATCTTTTTGCAGAGATCCTGACTGTCAATTGGTCAAGGAATCAATCTAGCTAATATCCCAATACCCTAGTAATTCTCTCCAGTTCCTCTGTCTCCTCACACACAGAACCTTTTGGGTCCACACAGGTCATGCAAAGATGGGGGGGGCATACCACCAAAGTCTATTAAACCAGAGGTAAACTTTATTCCAGAAAAAAAAAGAAAGAAAGAAAAATCTCCATGGGGCACAAAAAAAAAAAAAAAAAAAAAAAAAGCTTATAAGCTAACTGAGACCATAGCCAGAGATGGACTTGTATAAGTGTGGCGACTGGGCTGTTTCTGAACTCCCCTTTCTATAGCAAGAAGCAAGCATCAGGCATGAACAAGAGAATTTTTACAATCTCAAGGTAAAACTCAGATACAAATGGCCTTTTTCACAATTTCCACTAGCAGCGTTTTTCAGTTAAACTAGTGTTTGTATTTAGCCCATCGTCTCTCTCTGACACTTCCTAATAATGGTGTTTACCAAAGCTCTGCATTCCCCTGATACTGTCAGTTTTACATAGCAGGGAAAGGTATGAGATAATGCACAACCAAAAAAATCAGGTACAAGTTAACTCAGCTCACATTAGCTGCTGGTCATGAGTGGCTGGGGTTATCTAAGAGCTGACCCTCAGCTTGCAGGCTGAGCTATAGGTTGTAAAGCAAAGTACCACACCGGTAAGAGTTAAACCTTAAGCTGCTGAGAAAGCTGCTGACAGTCTGCTCTCATTCTCCTGGGCTTACAACTTTATATTTCTTTATTTTTACACTCTTATTTCTGGAACCTACATTTTTATATTCTTATTCTTGGACTCTTCAAATCTCCCCCCAACTCCTTTAATTTTTACCCAGAAGTCTCATCATACTCCTAACTTTCACCCCTGTCCTCCAGCCTTTGTCCAGGTAACCATGGTTCATGTCATCCTTTGCCTGATTAATATCAACAGGATCTTAACAAATAGTTCCAATGATAATCTTCTGCTAGGTCAGTCTTAACTGCAAGATTTTTGTTACTAAATTGTAGGAACTTGGTGCTTCTTGCTTGGTGGGAAGCCGGCCATTGCTGGCACCACACCGTCTCCTATACTCACCTGGAAGGTTGTCCCTTCTGTGACATTTTCAGCAGCTGCTAAAAATGGATCCCTTCAGTCTAATCATGAGAAGACCTCAGATAAACTCAAGCCACAAGTCATCCCATGAAACATCTAGTCCTCTTCCAGAGTGTCATAGCCAAGAAAGAAAAAGAAATGCTGAGGACCTGTCTCTAACTGGAGGATGCCAGAGAAATGTGACAACTATATTCAATGCTGAACTGGGGCTGGATTCTGGAACACTGGAACAGTAATGGAAAAGTAGCTTGACCGGAAATAAGCTTTGTAGCTTAGTTCTGTTGTACTAGTTTCTTGTTTTGATTGTTGTGCTCTGATCGTGTGCTAGCATTAGGGAGTACTGAGTGAAAACTGTCTTGAAAACTGTCATTGCATGTTGGATGTAATGTGCTTCTTGATTTCTATAAGAGATCACAATTAAGAAATTGTTGACTCTCAGAAGACTTTAGACTTTTGAGTAGTGTTGGGGCTGTTAAAGATTGTGGGGACACTGGAAATTGGAACAGTTCATTTTGCATTATGAGATAGCCATGAGGCCATAGGGCCCAGGGGCAAAATGTGATTTGAAGGTGAAATGTCTTCTATGAAGTTCCTGTGTTTGGAAACGGGGTCCCCAGATGGCGATGCTGTTTCGGAAGGTTGAGGAACCCATATGTGGAGCCTTGCTAGAGGAAGTAGAAATTGCAGGTGGGCCTTTAAGATTTATATGCGGACTCCCCTTCCTGCTCACTCTCTGCTTCCTGACTTCCATTCAGTTTTACCAACTGCCTCCTGCTTCTGTTGCCACGATGAACTGTACCTTCCTGGAACTGTAAGGCAAACACATAAAGAAGGCGCTATGTGAAAAGTCAGAAAAACTCTGCTATGTACTCTTTCAACTTTTCTCAACCTGGAATTATTTGAAAGTGTGGATGAAAAAAAAGTAGAAGAAAACAGCTACAAATTATCGACAAATGCTAATCTTGTGTATTGGTTTAGTGCCAAGAGAAGGGAGGAGAGAGAAAAAGAAAGATGCTTGGCAGTTGCCACTAGAGGAGAAATAGATTTATAATACTCCCATCAGCACCCAAATCACATTTCATATCACTACCTTGAGGCACTGAGGTAAGGTTTGGCTCAGAAAACTCTTTGTAGATCTCTGTCGCTCAGTTGGGAAAACAGTGATGGGTTCCAACCCTACAGGGAAATGGCTGATTTATTTCTGGGACACAAAAGGCCTCATGATTTCCAGCTGTGCCTCCTTCGGCCACGGGAATCCTGGTTTTCAGATGAGATGTTGGATCTCCAGTGTCTTAAAATGAGGAAGAATCTGCCTGTCAGTTTAGCAACCTTGGTGGTTGGAGCCAAGCGGCAGCACAAAGTCACACCAAACAACAAAGCTCTCGTGGTGGGAGGTTTATGGGTGAAAGACCCTCGAAGAGGACTTTCTCTCAGGAGGAGACCTCCCCATGTCAAGGAACAGGCCGAGACCATACGGACGCAAATCGCAAGAGGTTTATTGGGTAAACACAGGTACCTGCGGGCGGCAAGTCTTTCGGAAGACTTGCGCGCCTGCCGACTGGAGGGCAGGTTTTTTATAGGGAAGAGCAAAAAGCAAGTTTACAGAAGCAAAAAAAGCGTGGTTATCGGAATGAGGCGGGGGCATGAATGGTTTCCTCTCTCAGCATGGGTGTCAGCAAAAGTCATCCTGTTCCTATCTTATAGATATCCTGTTTTGCAGTCAACCTGCTTTGTTGATGTCCTATCTTATTGATATCCTGCCTTGCAGTCTTCCTATCTCATCCTGCTCTCTCAAGCAGATGGGATGTTCTTACAAGAGCAGGCTGGCTGCTGCAGGTTTTGAGGAGGGGGTCTGTAGGGTCTTTCAATGGGGGGAGGCGCTGGGCAGTCTCTGAGCTAGAGCGGAAGGAAAGAGAGAAAAGGGCAGGAAAGGTTTGCCTTTTATAAAGAGGTGTAGTGCATGTGTATGGGGAGAGTGCTCTAACTGGTGGCTGCAGTAGCTATGGTAAGTCACATCACTTCTTGGCTGCTGCTGCTCTTTCCTGCTAGACCCCTGAGAGCAGCCTAGTGTAAATGTCTGAATGCTAACGCTGCCCCCCCCCCCCCCCCCCCCCCCCCCCCCCCCCCCCCCCCCCCCCCCCCCCCCCCCCCGCCACTCTGTGTGCCTTCCTGTCTTCCTGCTTTTCTGCCCTGCGCACACATAATTGGCACCCGTATCCTACAGTTCTAATTCCCAAGATTAGACACACTTGCCTTTCTTTTGTTTCAGTTTGTTTTGAGACCACGTTTCCTGTGTACACACTTGGAGTCTGAATACTAACAGGTACTGGCTTCTCATAAGACTGTAATGATCTGTTTAAGGTCCATGTGACCATTTCCTGGAAACCTATCCTCAGTCACACAGTGTATTCTCATTATTTTAAAGCCAAATTATGACATCTTCAACCTAGAGCTCATGACTAAAATAAAAAACTATTTGCGAACCCAATTAGCTACAAGTCAAAAACCAGACATGGAGTCTGCCGTAAGGGACACCTGAGCAGCCTGTTGTAGCTGTGGCCCCTGCTCTCTGTCCCTCACACTCACAACCATGGACGACTCTAAATATGTTCACCAACTGTGCCGCTTTATCACTCAAAAACCATAAATACAACACGCAGTATGTAACAATTTAAGAAATGAAAAAAAAAGAGAAACAAAACAATGGGCTAGGCTGTCTCTCAAAGGGAAATTTCAACACATCATAACATCCAGCATGTAGTATGTTTACTGCAAATTGTCTTGAAAGAAAAACAACTCAAAATAGTTTCTTTGAGCTTTACCTATTATGTTTCCTTTTATCTCCTGAATAATATTTGTGAGATTTTTTTTTTTTTGGTTCCTGGCTTTAGATTTGTTACATACAGGTTTAAACAAATATGGCATACTATACTGCCCTTACTCATGCCTTTGTGTACACATGTGCTTTCATTCTCTGGGACGAGCATCTATGCACAGGAATACTGGGCTGCAAGGTAAGAGTGTGTTTGGTTTTGTAAGAAACTACTAGAAGCTGGGTGGTGGTGGCACACGCCTTTAATCCCAGCACTAGGGAGACAGAGGCAGGCGGATCTCTGTGAGTTCGAGGCCAGCCTGGTTTACAAGAGCTAGTTNAAAAAAAAAAAAAAAAAAAAAAAAAGAAAGAAAAAAAAGAAAAAGAAAGAAAGAAAAGAAACTACTAGAGCCTTGACTGAACAGCTCTCCACATGTCCTTGGACCTAGATCCCACCCCTTTCTCATTTGTATTTCTTTTATAAAAAAAATATATTTCATGTGTACATGCCTGAGCATATATATGTCAGAAGAGATCAGAAGACGGCATTGGATTTGCTGTGGCTGGGGTTATAGACAGTTGTAAGCCACCATGAGTGCTCTAGGAACTAAATTTGGGTCCTCAGCAAGAGCAGAAAATGCTCTTAACCACTGAGCCTTCTCTCCAACCCTTACCTGTGGTTCTGTGGATAATGAGACTGCTGGGAACTCAACATCCTGAAATAAATCTCATCTCTGCTCCTGTTCCCTAGAAACAAGATAGTCTTCAATAGTTTAGCCCCGTTTGTCAATACGGCCTGGGATATAAAGGCCAAGGTGGTCTGCTTTCCATGGCCCTCAGTTGTGATGAAGACGACTCATGCACAGATGAGACTCCAGCCTCCCTGGGCAGCCCTCCTGAGCCTTGTCAGGACCAGCTCATAATGAATGAATTCCAGGCTCCCACTGACCCTTGCTGCCCATCTGCACATAATGAATCGTGTAACGAATACACGCGAGTTTTCTCTCTCGGTAGATGCGGGATTTGGAAACCGTTACGCACCACACACCACATGTCTCTGCACGTTCCCAGAGCAGGCAGGCCTGTCACTCCACATTTTCATCAACAACAGACAAATGAAGGCTCTTTAAATGCTTCCTTAAGAGCTCTGTAGAATAACTAAAAAAAGAGTACGAGAGTATAACTGTGCTTTTTGGTTATTCCTGGACATGACCTTGACTGTGCTTTTTTTTTTTTTTTTTTTTTTTTTTTTTTTTTTTTTGTTTTGTTATTCCTGGACTTGACCTTCTGATGAAAACATTCCATAGCCCTCGGTCCCCGTGGTTGGTTTCTTGTTTTGGGACTATGTCCATAAGGGAAAATCATTGCAAACAAGTTAGGTCGAGGAAGACTTAAGAAAAAAAATATTTTCAGCTTGTTGTAGGCCACCTTGTAGGTTCTAGGAACTAAACTCTGGTCTTCAATAAGAGCAGAGAATGCTCTTAACCACTAAGTCATCTCTCCAGCCCTTACCCATGGTTCTTATGTATAATGAGACTGCTGGGAGCTCAGCATCCTGAAATAAGTCCAGTTGATTTAACTGGAAAGGAAAGTATCTTTAAAGAAAGTCGGAAATGTATTCTAAAGGCTCTGAGAAGAGCTGAGAAGACACAATTGATGACAGGTCAAGCATGTCTCGATCTATCTCATTCATCTATCCCAGGAACACTGTAAAAAAGATACTGTGTGTAGTCTACAAATAATTCAAGCGAAGTAACTTTCCAAACAAGCTCTAGAATTAAGTGACTACATGAAAGGAGAAACAGTGCTTCCAGCAGCTCCTAGTGACCTTTTGTTCAAAAGTGTACAAAACAGGAAGCAGTCAACACATTCATGAAAAAGACAGACAGCAAGAAGAATCTCTGACTTAAGGTTTATGTGTCCCAGGCAGAAAAATTAATTCATCTGAATCTGTTTCTTCACCTGTTAAGGGAAGGTAGTGACACCTCCTTCACAAAACCGAAGTAATAAAATAGGAGGAAACTGTTTGAAAAGATGTAAATGATACATTATTATAATACATCATATTCTAGTATAAGCACAGTCAGAGTCATAAGAAGGACTGAAAATATAGGCATGCATCTTGGGTAGGTAGAACAGGTCCAGGAACTTGGTGGTATGGCCCCACGCTGATCCCTAGGTTTCCTTATGTGCAAATCTTTGCCGTGTTTACCCTCAAGCACCTTTGGAACAGATCCTTAAACACTGTGTTTTAACAGAGGGTAGTCATCCTTTATATAAAGAATTTCAAACTGTTTACTATATTTTCCAGGATGTAGAAAACTAGGTATGTGATTGTCTTTACCCATGACATTCTGGACTGTGTCAATTAGGCCATTTTGGCCTATGTCAATATTACGACATTTGTTATTTGTGTGTGGGGTGTGTGTGTGTGTGTGTGTGTGTGTGTGTGTGTGTTGTGTGAGCAGAGTTAGAATGGCTAATAATATAAGGACTTGCACATAATTTCCAAACACCAGTGTTGAAGAAGAATGGGAATTAGATAAAAATCTGGAAGAACAAGGAAGGACTGGGTGGATTGTGTCTGGAGAAAGAATATAGGTGACTAGGATGGAGACATATTTGTACTCCTTTGCATTCTTCATTAGAAACTTGAGACACATGTTAGTGTGTTACTCTGAAGAAATACACTGAAGAAGACACGGTGTGTGGTTCGGGTCTTTAATCACGGCCCTTAGGAGGCAAAAGCAGGTGGATCTTTGAGGGTTTTGTTTGGTTTTTATTTTCTTTGTGCATCACAGGCTGTCCTGGCACTAGCTCTGCAGACCAGGCTGGCTATGAACTCACGGAGATCCGCCTGCCTCTGCCTCCCGAGGACTGGGATTAAAGGCGTGCGCCGCCACCACTCAGGGATCTCTGGGTTTTAGAGCAGCCAGGACTACATACCAACTTCCTGGCCAGCCACAACTACATAGTGAGACCCACTCCCCCGCTACACACACTACACTGAAACACTATTCCCCAATTTCCTCTGTTGCCATGGAATGCTATAAGGCTCGGATTTTTTTTTTTTTTTTTTTTGATTTTCGAGATAGGGTTTCTCTGTAGCTTTTTGGTCCCTGTCCTGGAACTAGCTCTTGTAGACCAAGCTGGCCTCGAACTCACAGAGATCCGCCTGCCTCTGCCTCCCGAGAGCTGGGATTAAAGGCGTGCACCACCACCGCCCGGGCTAAGGCTCAGATTTTGAGTGCATCTGTATCTCAGTTGACCAGACCATTATGTGTCCAGATGGGCAATGCCTGCTGGGAGCCCTACTGCATAGGACACAGTATCCAGCCTCATAGCAAGACCACAAGTGACAGAACCATTACTGATGAGTTTTTATTCACCTAATTTGGGGAGACAGGCATTGGCAAGCGTGTGTTCAGGGCAGTGTTTGTAGACCTGAAACTCACAATCACTGATGAAGTTCATGCTAACACCTATTGCCGGTTTTTCCACCCTGAGTAGCTCATCACAGTCAAGGAAGATGGTGCCCATGACTGTACACATAGACATAACACCATGGAGATCATTGACTTCATTGTGGACTGAATTGAGAAGATGACTGACCAGCTCACAAGTCTTCCGGGCTTGTTCCTCTTTTCTGAAGACTTGGTTAGAAACACTGCTTCTGGTTTATGTCCCTGATGATGGAATGACTTCCCTGATTTGGGCAATGCAGAGTTTCCCATTGCTCACCACCTCTCTTTCCTAGAGCACTCTGCTTTTGCCTTCATGGCAGATATGAGACCATCTATGACATGTGTCTGCTGTGGGATGATGTTCTTGTACTCTGTAAAGTTTTGTCACTTGTATTGGTTTGGTGGCGCATGCCTTTAATCCCAGCACTCGGGAGGCAGAGGCAGGCAGATCTCTGTGAGTTCGAGCCCAGCCTGGTCTACATGAGCTAGTTCCAGGACAGGAACCAAAAACCACAGAGAAACCCTGTCTCGAAAAACCAAAAATAAAATAAAATAAAAATAAATAAAAAATAAAATAAAATAAAATAAAATGCTGATTGGCCAGAAGCCAGGCAGAAAGTACAGGTGGGGAAACCAGACTAGGAGAATTCTGGGAAGAGGAAAGGCTCAGTCTGCAGTCGTAACCCAGACTCACAGGAAGCAAGTTGAAAATGCTACACTGAGAAAAGGGACCAAGCCCTGTGGCTAAACATAGATAAGAATTATGGGTTAATTTAAGTTGTAACAGCTAGTTAATAATAAGTCTGAGTTAATAGACTAAACAGTTTATAATTAATATAAACCTCTGTCTTTTCTTTGGAACTGAACAACTGCAGGACCAAGAGAGACAGGAACTTCCAGCTACATCTGCCAGAGAAATCATCACAACCAGGACCCAACCTACACTAACTTAAACCACTTTATCATCCAATGGTGTTTCCAATACCGCTTTCCTCAGATTTGATGGAGCCCTAAATATTTATCCAACAAAATTCCAGACCAACCCAGGACCCTACCCTCGCTCCACTCTCCTCCGGCTACAATACCTAGAGAAGAGACGGTGAGCTGTGTGCATTCTGGGCAAGATCAGAGACATTGTCGAGACTCAGACTGACCTAGATCGCCGGTTCCCTATGGTGTATGCCAAGCATGCCTTTGTATGTGGGTGAGTGCAGGCAGAAGAGCTTTCTGAAGCCCAAGATAACATGGCTGCCCCAGGGAAGGGTTAGAAGGCTGGGAGACAGTGCCAAAGGAGAGAATGCCTGCGAAGGGTATTAGCTCATGTGCTGAAATTTTACATTTCATTGTTTGGGAATTTGTTCTCCCTATTTTAATAAAATTGTCTCTGGTAATCCTAAACTATCAATAGAGGTAATGTTTCCATTTAAAAAATAGAGGGTTGGAGAGATGACTCAGCCATTGATAATGTCTAATTGTTTTCCCCTAGGTGGTAGTGTGAGGTTCCCATGTGGTTCCAAACCACATTTGCTTGTAACTTGAGCTCCAGGGCAGTCGGAAGCCTTTCTCCTGGCCTCTGTAAGCACTCGCACACATGTGGCATTACCCCCACTCCACAGATAGATAAATTTAAAAAAAATTAAAAAATAAGGTACACGCCCTGCAGTGGAAACACACATGTTTAATCCCAGCATTTGGGATGCAGATGCAGGCAGATCTCTATGAGTTCGAGGCCAGCCTGGTCTACAAAGCGAATTCCAGAACAGCTAAAACGATTACACAAAGAAGCGCTGTCTCGAAAAATCAAAGGAAAAAAAAAAGATTCACTAAAAGTTTAGAGAATTCTCATGTAAAATCTAAGTTTAGCACACAAATAAAGCTGATTTAGCATTGCTTTCGTTTCAATTCACTTAAATCATAAAACTACAAAGCTAGTTCATTTTCAATTTCCTATCTTCTCAACAAAGTTTGTGATTGTTGAGTGTGCTTAACTTCCGAATAAAGTCTTTACTTTTTACTATTATTTTGTAAAACTGATTTGTTAGGTGGTGTACCTAATTCATCAGA
The DNA here is from genome assembly GCF_014885135.2 of Alexandromys fortis. NCBI lineage: Eukaryota > Metazoa > Chordata > Mammalia > Rodentia > Cricetidae > Alexandromys > Alexandromys fortis. The sequence continues at coordinate 4,221,820 of NW_026067895.1, forward strand.
AACAGTTATTGTCTAGAATAACATTAAGTGCAGGTAGGGTCAGCAGTGTTAATACTGAGTCCAGAGAAGAAATGAAGCAGAAAGTAAACAAAGGAAAGTTAAGCAAACAAGAGGAAGCGGTCAGACCCAGAATGGCCATGGGCCAACTGCTGGATCCCGGACTGTCGTGGTTTCCACAAACATCTTCTGCTATCAAATAGCGATAAAGGCTTTTTGTATGTATTTTTGTGTTTTGAGACGGGATCTTGTTATATTATAGTGCTACACAGGTTGCTTCTGTTTCCAGTGTAGCTGGGATTACAGAAGGTCATCTCTGTACCAGGGTGGGGTTACAGTGTGCAATAGGTCACTAAAGACCTATCACCTTCCAGCTCCTTGGGCGCTTAAAGGGAATCCACTAAGAAAATGAGTTTAAAAGGGGAACGTCTCACCTTCCCTTTTTGAGTTTCTAAAGTTAAAACATTCGAAATCAATTTATGGAAACACACTTTTCTCTTCTAGCCCGCACTGTTCCATCCAGGCAGTCACGCCTGTGGCCCCGCCCACTCTGCTCTCACAGGTACCCGCTGCTCAAGCCCCGCCCCCACCGAGGAGCTCCACCTCCACCTGGCCCTAGGCCCCGCCCTCTAAGCGTCCGTGTACTATTGTACGTCAGCGCGTCGCAGCGGAAGCCCGGCCGCAGCGAATGAGCGCGGGCGGCCGCGGCCGCGGCCTCGTTGTCAGCGCGTGCGCGCGGAGTGCGCGAGTCCCGAAACCCTGGCGGAGCGCAGCGCGAATGGAGGCCTGAGGGCGGCGGGGGCGGGGCGCGCCGCGAGCGGGGGCCGTGGCCGCGGCGGGCGCCGTCTAGAGGAGGCCCGGCCGTCCGCCACCACGCAGTCGGGCTCGGTGAAACGCAGGCGGCTGAAACCGTGGGCCGCGGCGGCTATGCAGCGACGGCGGCGCGCCCCGCCCGCGGCTCCGCCGGCCCAGGACGGCGGGCACGGCGAGGAGCTGGAGGTGCAGTTCTCCGCCGGGCGTTTGGGCTCGGCCGCGCCTGCCGGCCCCCCCGCGCGCGCCACCTCCGAGGACGAGGAGCGGCTGGAGCGCGAGCACTTCTGGAAGGTCATCAACGCGTTCCGCTACTACGGGTAAGGCGCGCCCCCAGCCCGCCCGGCAGCCTCGTGGCAGGCGGGTTCGCGGGTCACTTGCGCGCGCTCCCCGGGGACGGCTTTCCCACTTTCCCCCGGCGCCGCCCGAAAGAGCGTGCACTTTCCTAGAGAAGTGAACGGCGCCGCTGAGTGGCTCAAACCGGATGGTGAAGGGTAGAAGTGATCCCGGAATTCCAAAATGTGCAGCTTGGGAAGGGAAAGACAGTAGGCACCGGAGCCGGCTTTACATTCTTGTAGTCTGAGAGTAAGAATGAAATTCCTCTCGTGGGCTAGGCATGGTTGCAGGACCCTTAAGTATGCTCCGCGTTCGTAGTACAACTTCCTAACTTTAACGTTTCGTCTAGATAGGTGTTCAGATAGTCTAATCAGACTGTGTAAATGCAGGTCTGAAAGGGTCTTCGTGCGCCTGGATTTTGGGGCAAAGATAATAATAGATTTATTTCTGGTAAGTGATAGAGTCCCCTGGTCGCTGTATTCTAAGCCTGTAGTTGGAACCAGAGACACGGACAAACTCTTTGTGGGTCAGACTGTTGTAGATGGGACCCTTGTGCTAGTAGTACAGTTGTTTATATATGTAATTCATTTGCCCATCTGTGACCCCCTCCCCCCCAGGGCGTGGACTGAACCTTTCTTATTTTTAATGTCTCACGGCACTTGGCAATGTTGTTGAAGCTCTATTTTTAACGAATAAAACATAGTAGCAAAAAGAGGACACCCCGATACAACCCTCTCCAGTTTTGGCCAGTGCTTACAGTACTTTGTTACTGGCTTGAATTGAGTAGTTATTTAGGATCTGATGGTTACGTTGTAGCAGGTGTGGCAGGAGCACGGAATCCAAAACCTCAATCTTTCCAATTGGGAGTACTTACTGCTTAGCTACACTTCTTAGGCTCATGACAGACTGTTTCTTAGATCAAAGATTTTGATGAAATAATTTACTAATTAAACTCAGAAGAAGGGTTATTCTGTGATAGTGGCACATTTTACTATTGAAAAGTAGGAAGAATTTGGGACATAGTAGACTCCGATAAACTTAGGCATTTGTGTTCAGTTTTAGTATATTGGAGCCAAGAATTGGTGCTTATTATTAGGTATTGGGTGGGCCTTTATCCCTTAACCTGGGGGAGAGTACCTTTGACCTATCTTGAGTGTTGCCATATAGAAAAGGATGCTGTGTGCATTTTCTTTTCTTTCTTTTCTTTCTTTCTTTCTTTCTTTCTTTCTTTTTTTCTTTCTTTCTTTCTTTCTTTTTTTTTTTTTCTCCGAGACAGGGTTTCTCTGTAGCTTTGGAGCCTGTCCTGGAACTCCCTTTGTAGACCAGGCTGGCCTCGAACTCACAGAGATCCGCCTGCCTCTGCCTCCCGAGTGCTGGGATTGTGTGCATTTTCTAGTTGTAACATGGTTCCCGGTGCTTTCTTCTCTCTTTAACAGTTGAATTTGGAATTGGGTTGGGGGAATTTTCATTAAAGTTTTTCTTTGTTTGTGTGTACTGTCTGTGTGAGACTCTCCAAATCTCTGAAAAAGTAGTGTAGCATAAGTAACAAGTTAAAATGCCGCTGAGAGGTGAGGGGTATAGCAAGCACTGTGTTGCTTTCTAACATCTTTTGACAGTCTGGCCTTGAAGTGTATACTGTATACTATACTGTAACCACTACTCACATCTGGACAGATACAAATTCACTGAAAGTTAGGATTGAGTTGCTCAGTCTCACTAGCCGTCTATCAAGTGCTCCTCCACCTGTTGCTAGTGTACCACGTTAGAGTGTGGATCGATGTCTTTTCATCAGCAGTCAGTTCTGACAGCCAGTCCTGTTCTAGACTCCTAGCACATTTTGGAGGGCTTGATTTTACCACTTAATGTTACAGTGAATAAAAGACTTTGATTAAAGATTACAGGGCAAGAAATGCCTTTTGGCTCCTGAGTGTACCCAAAAATCTGGTGTTTGAAGACATTCGTGAAAAGCAGAGTGCCATCAAAAGTTTCTCTATTTGACCAATGAAGTCTTTACAGATGTTCAGCGTGGAACACATGAGCATTGTGTGAACAAAGGATCTTGGGTGGCTGCTCTAGAAAGAGGCTACAAAATGACCAAGTAGCTAGTGGGCCTTAGCTTATAGTTAGTTTCCATAATAGCTATGTTACCCCAAATACAGCATCGTAAGATCAGACTGCTTTCAGCTCTGGTAAAATGCCCCCCCTCCCATGTTTTTATTTGTTTTGTTTCTTTCCTAACTTTGTGTGTGTGAGGAGAGCATTTTTAGGGCTCATCCATAAACATATGCTGTAACTCATGAAAAGCTGCAGACCCTCAGCCCAAACCCTTTAAGGATCTCCCAGAGTGCCCTGAAGACAACTAGATCCCTGGGGGTTAAGGACTGTGCTTCCTTTTATCCAGTTCTGCGGTTACCTGTTGGTTGTCTGAGTAATAAATAGAGTGCACCTCCCCTGCTGCCTGTGTGATACATAGTCTCCGTGAGCAGCTAGAAGCACCAGCATGCCCAGCATTGGCTTGTTGTTCTTACTGAAATGTGGATATTTGAAAGTGATAAAGATGGAAGTTGTACCTAGAAAAATGACTAGGAGGGCAGGGGACGGTGGGGAGACCTTGGGGGGGGGGGGAGACAGCATGCATCTAGCAGCATTCTTGCTCAGTAGCACTCTGTGCTCTGTGGGACTGAGCAAAGTCATTCAGAGACCATGTTAGCTGTGACGATAGGGGGACACAATCCTGGCGGTGATGGCGCATGCCTTTAGTCCCGCACTTGGGAGGCAGAGGCTGGGGAATCTCTGTGAGTTCTACAGATGAGTTCCAGGACAGCCAGGGCTACACAGAGAAATCCTGTCTTGGAAAAGAAAGAGGGAGGGAGGGAGGGAGGGAGGGAGGGAGGGAGGGAGGGAGGGAGGGAGGGACGGGAAAGGAGGAAGGAAGGAAGGAAGGAAGGAAGGAAGGAAGGAAGGAAGGAAGGAAGGAAGGAAGGAAGGGAAAAAAAGGGGGACACATGCTACTAAAAATCAGTTTGGTGATTTTGGTCACGGGTTTTGAGGTGTGGTGAGAGAATGACAGGACAGCCACTGCCTAGGAATACTACGAAGAAGAAATGTCTACAATAAGACTGAGCTGCTTAGGGTGAACTTGAAATTGTTGCCGTTCTGCTGTTCTCCTGACTTCACTAAGGCAACATTAGAACTATATAGGTATTGATAAAAAAAAGAACTTTTTGAAAATCATTTTGTAATTATTTGTACCTGATAATACTACTTTGGGAAATTTGTTCTCTCTTCCTTTTTTCCCCCTAAACAGTCTGTTTCCATAAGTGAATCTCCCAAGTTAGATAATTTACTTGTAAGGATTAAAGCTATAAAAAGGTGGAGTTTCAAGGTGTGGACCACATTTAATGAAGTCCTTCTTGCCTGTGGAGAGTCTATAGAGGCCTGAGGCGGTATAAGACATCACATGGTAGAAGGACTGGGAAGCCTCCTTGTCTCCTTTCTTTTTCTTTTAAAGCCACAGTCCTGTCAGATTAGGGGCTACGCTTCAGGTACCATTTAACTTAAATTATTTCCTCTAAATCCTACCTTCAAATACCATAGTTGTCTTACATTTCTAGCACTTTATACCTCACAATGAGGATTAAATTTTACTGTGCATTTTTGTGGCTAGTTTCAAACCATAGTAAATACAGATTGTGAACATAAAAAAAGTTCACTGCTCAGTCAGTGCCCAGTAGTTAGGAAGTAGCTTAGTAAACTTTGTTTGCATAAAGTAGAATGTTTAACAATCATTTTATTCATTTTATATTTGAGAACATTTATCCAGTCTGCAAGGATGAAGAATTATAAGTGATTCTTAGACTTTGAGGTATACCTGAATCAACTGTGAAACTTAGCTAAAAGGCAGATTCTAGCTTGGTAGGACATAGGTCTGGCTGGATGTCCATTCCGAACCTCTTCCAAGAGGTTTGCTGTTATATTTGGAGTAGCTGTTACATGACAGCAAGTCAGACATGGAAAGACAGATACCTCTTGTTTTTATGTGTGGAATCTAAACAGTCGTACATAGAAAGAAGGGCAGAATGTAGTTAACCACCAGATGGGAGCAGAGGGGTGAAGATGTGGCAGATACCAATTTATGTTCCATAACTGTGTGGAACTAGAATTTGTGAATTCAGTCATGAATGAATTTGTCTTTAACAGCTACAAGAGGGGTAAATGTGGAAGGTTAGAAGTAGTTCCTTCTAGAGGAGGGCTTGCTATTTCTTTCCCTGGGGGTAGTTTTACTTTTCTGCTTTTATTTTTTTTTTATTTTTTGGTATTTCTATTGTGGACTTGGTAATGTGTAGAAAGTAGGTGTGCCTGCTATATTTGCATGCTGTGTTTGCCAGACTGTCACTGTGCTAAACCCTGTGTAAACAACTTGATGGAGGGCAAATGTATTTTGATGCACTGTTTCAAAGGTTTCAGTCAGCTGTGAGGAATGATGACTGAGCAGAGCAGCTGGTCTCCTGGCAGCCTGCAGTCAGAAAGAATCTGGATAAGATTGCCAAAAGTGTGTCCCCTTGCCCTCCTGCTAACTCCTAGAGTTTCTAGAACCTCCCCCAGAAAGTGGTGTTAGCTAGAAACCAAGCCTTTTGGTATATGTTTCTTGGGTTTGTTTTGTTTTTCTCTTTTTTAAGGAAAGGGACTTCATATGCAAATCGTAAGAAGTGTTTATGCTCACTAGTTTTCATAACCATTGAAGGCCAATGGAATGAACAGAGGACTATAATGATACCTACCTTGTGGGTATTGTGGAAATTTATTCCAACCATTCTGTTATGTACGTGCTTGGTAGTTACTAAATTTCAATAAATGATACTTCCATCATCATTATTTTACCTTGTTTTATCAAGACACTTTGGGGTGTAAAAGGATCCCTTAGTAGTAAGACTGGAGAATGGTCCTACTGTCCCCAGTGTAAAAAAAGCAAAGTCCATGCAGCCACTGTCCAGGTGACCTCTAACATCACCCTCAGGGCCTCTCTACCAGAATGCCACGTGTGCTTTTAGAAACATGGCTGTAGCATGTATGTATAGCATGAGCATTGTCTGTGCTTCTTCACTTTTCACAGAAGGTATTTACATTTGTATTTTACAGATGCATTTGTTTTATTTGTATTTATAGAATGTGAAGAATGCTACACTGAATACCTATGAGCCACCACCCCGTTTCCACAGTCCGTCACTCTGTGACACACACACGCACACACCTATCTTATTCCTTTTTCTCACAGAGGTGTTCTTGAAACATCATTTTCTTGAGCACTCACTTGATGTCTAAACAGTATATTGCTTAATATATAAAATGGAGTTGTATATCATATGTCCTTTAATTTGCTGTTTTCAACAAAATATTTGCGTTGTTGATTTTTATCTGTTATGGTTGTGGTAGTGCTGTGTTCATTTCTCTGCATTCCACTGTAGAGCTATAATTTCTGCACCTGACCACTGTAATGGGCTTTCTGTGGTCTGTGGTTTTTTTGTTTGCCATTTGACAATGCTGTGGTGAAGGTGACTTGTGTTTCTTGAGTGTGTGTGAGATTATAATTTCTAGCCTGTAGGGCAGATGAAACAGTAAGCTTTACTAAGTATGCTGTTACTTTGCAAGGTGGTGTGCATTCACCATCAGTGTGTAAATGTTCCGAGTTTTTCCACAGTTTTACCAATATTTGATCTAGTTTGGATTTTTAGATTTTTGCCAGTTTCATTGATGTAAAATGACACTTAGGTGTGAGTATATATTTAGCTTCTAAAGATAAGACTCTCTTTTTTACTTCCTGAATAAGCAATCCCCAAAGAACCATTCTGCTTAGGAAGCTTTTGAAATACAAATTGTGAATTTTACATTTGGAACTCTTGAGAATCTTAATTTTCCATTTGCTTAATACTTTGGTATTATATGCTTTGTATTTTTCAGAATTCAACTTGGACTGGCTTTTAGTTATTTTCAAAACCTATTCTATATTATTACTATTTTCATTCTGGGGATTCAGCCTATACTCCTTAAGCATGCTGGGCAAGTACTTTGTCACTGAACTATATATTCAGACCTTTTTTGTTTTTGTTTTTTTGGGGGAAGTTTTTTGTTCTGTTTTGTTTTGGAGACAAGGTTTCTCTGTAGCTTTGGAGCCTGTCCTGGAACTAACTCTTGTAGACCAGGCTGTCCTCTAACTCACAGAGATCCGCCTGCCTCTGCCTCCCTAGTGCTGGGATTAAAGGTGTGCGCCACCACCGCCCGGCTATCCAGACCTTTTCAATGTACTTTTACAGCAACATGTTACTACTTGATGATACAGGAATCTAAGCCAGTTTTGCCCAAAATATTTAATTTGAAAATTTAAATTATTAAAAGTAATTGTAAATTAATCTTTGTTTCCTCTTATTAGTACACATATCTGTTTTTACCATTTTGTTGTTGATTGCTCTAAAAAGTATTCCTCATGAAGAAAAACAAACTTTCTAAGCTGATTATTTTTCCGAAGTCAAAAGATAGTAAAAGAGGGCTATGTCCAGCATAGCTAAGGAATAGTTATGTGGGATGGTAGTCTTAAAGTATGGTTGGCCTCTGGCGAGAGTTCTTCTTGGCAACTAAAATAAACACCTTTTCTGTTTTAGCACCAGTATGCATGAACGAGTGAAGCGAACAGAAAGACAGTTCCGGTCACTTCCAGATAACCAGCAGAAACTGCTTCCTCAATTTCCTCTCCACTTGGACAAGATCCGCAAATGCATTGACCATAATCAGGAAATACTGCTGACCATTGTGAACGATTGCGTACATATGTTTGAAAATAAAGAATATGGAGAAGATGTATGTGAAACTTGTTCTGTCTCTTTTCCTGTGAGGGCAACCGTCTGTATGTGTAGACCTTGAGCAGGTCATCCACGCTACTGAGAGGATGTTTCCATGTGATGAAGCTGGAACAGCATGCTAGAGATTGCGGCTGTTCGCTGTTTATTTCTTAAACACTTAGATAATTGGAGGCGCTTTCACGTGTTGTTTTCAGTCTTATAGTATATAAAGGACTTAATTTTTTGAAAGACTTTACTAGCTGTATTAATTTCCCATGTTGCGTTTTCAGTATCTTCTATTTGTTGATATTCATCTTTCACTTTAAAATAGAACTATTTTCACTTAAATATCAAGTGTCTGGCAGTAATAGGAACTGAAGTCTCTTTGTATTCACATGGTAGATGGTACAGTTCGGTCAGTCCAGTGTGAGCCATCCGTGCTATTCATCAGTGAGCTGGAGGGAGTGTCTTCCCTCTCTTGGAGGGTGGGATGTCCCGTCTCCATAGCAGCTCAGTGCTGGTCCTTTCCCAAGTAAGGGCTGCTTCACTTTGTGGTCATTTTATGATTAATGATTCTTCCCTGTTGAGGGTGGAAGTGCGAGCACCGAACGTTTTTCATGAAGGCTCTCAAACTGCGCTTGAGCCCCTAGGTGAGAGGCTAATCACTGTCCACTGACCCACCTGTATCTTAGTATGCTCATTTAATCATATTCAAGATTGACTTTCAGAAAATAATTCTTTTCTTTCCCCTCCCTTTTTAACAGGGCAATGGAAAGATTATGCCAGCATCTACGTTTGACATGGATAAGTTAAAATCTACACTGAAACAGTTTGTAAGAGACTGGAGTGAAACTGGGAAAGCAGAAAGGGATGCCTGCTATAAGCCAATCATAAAAGAAATCATAAAAAACTTCCCAAAAGAGAGATGGTAAATACTGCTGCATTTCTGACCCCTTTCTTTAAGGCGTGTAAGCACTTAGCCACGACATTTCATTCACCTTGTGATTCATTCTCATAGCCGCTCTGTGCCTGCATGACTTTACATGTCTGAGAGATCTGTTTGTTACTGGATGCTGCAGTTGGGTGAGGTTGGAGTTTTTATGTTCTGTAACATTTACTCTAGTAATTTCAAAAAATTTTGAAACTAAAGTTAGAATAAATACTCATAATCAATAATACACACTGCTTTATAAGTTGTTTTTATAGCAAAGCAAAAGTGATAGATTTTACTTTATCTCATTATGGCATTCTTAAAAGAAATGAGGGGGTCTACTGACCAGAGAGATTTAATTAACTTTTAACATAGAACCTTTCAGACATTGGGAAGCTCATGGTCTTATTTTCAGACTAACATTCATAAATGAATACAATGAAATGCATGACTTCAAAGAACTGGTTATTTTGAAATAAAGTTACTGAAATCTTTAAAAAGCAAATTTGTGGAGGGCTGGGGTGGTGCTTGTTACAATACATGAGGGCCTCTGTTTGGATCCCTAGCACCTGCTTAAGAAGCCGCCTCTTGGTAGTCTGAATTGGGAGACCCTATCCTGTCTCAAAAATAAGTTGGGAAGCAACTGAAGAAGACACTCATACATTTCTAATCTCTCTCACACAAACACACAGACACAAATTCATATAAACAAAATAAATAATGTATCTTAATTAAACAAATACTGTGCTCCTAGGTACTTTTTAGAATGTATTGATTAGATATAATGTATTGATTAGATATAGCCTGGCAGTGGGTATACGTAATATATTAAGAATGCTAAATAATTTGTACATTATTTTTCATAAAAATGTGATTTCTGTTGGTGATAAAGTCATAGATATTTCTAAACTTAACATTACTTATTGCCTACATTTTGTAATTGAAGACAAGTATCAATTAAATATTATTGTAGTTATAATCTGTTTGGGGCTACAGAGATGGTTCAGTAGTTAGAGCCTCTTCTTACTGCTCTTGTAGAGGACCCAAGTTCAATTTCCAGCTGAACATTATCAGGTGGCTCACAATCACCTGGAATTCCAGCTCCAGGGGATCCGATGCCCTCTCTGGACCCTGTGGGCATTGGCACTCATATATGCTTCTTCCCCCACACAGACACATACAATGTATACAATTCAAAGTAGACCATTTTTAAAAAATAATAAAATAAAATCTAACTTTTCCTCATGCTCCTAATGTGAATTTTGTCCTCAGACCCCCGGGATTCATTGGTCCCTGTTCAGAGCTCCCGAGTTTGAGTGTATCCCTTGAGGAATGTCAGTGCCTGTGTCTCTCTTTCTTCTCTCGCTTTGAACTTTTAATTTTGAAATTGCTTCAAAATTATGGTTCATGAATTGTATAACCACCCTCCATATACTCTTGACCAAAATTCATCAAGTTTTGGCATTTTAGAACATGGCTGCATCATTCCCACCTTCTCCTCCTCTCCATCTTCCAGCACGTGGATGTCCAAAAGCACACACCCAGAATGACTGTGAAGCCATTTGAGACTTGTCTTAGTGTCTGCCATGCTTTCCTCCTGCCTAGGAATTCACAGCAGTCTTCAGGCTCTCACTCCGTAGCCCTGGCTCACCTGGAGCACCGAGATCCGTCTGCCTCTGCCTCCTGAGTCTGGCATTGAAAGTGTGTGCCTCCACCCAGACGCACTTTATTCTTAAGTCTGTTCCCTTTCAGTTACCAGACTCGGGAAATTGACCCTTGAACACGGTTATGGAACCTGATGGTATATACTCAGATTTCAGACTTGCCCCAATAGTCTCCTTAGCACATGTCCTGTCTGCTCTAGAATCCAGTCCACTGGTGGTTCTTATGTGAGGCCATCTCCTAGCCTTCAGAGTTTGCAGGCTGCCTTCTACTAAAGGAAGGCTCTTCTCTCTCCTTATATATTTATTTTAGTGACTCATTATTTGTAGTCAGTGAACTATAATCTATTACCATTGTTTTAATTTTGTTGTTCAAATTCCTTTATTTTTTTATGTGTGAAAATATATAAAATGTCAGACCCATGTTGTAGTTTCCTGTGAGGTGTGGCTATTTCTCCAAGGATTTGGTTTCTTGTAATTTGAGATGCTATCCAGAACCCCAAAACAGATATGGGGTCTCTTTGTTATTACTCAGATGTCATTTGCTTTTGGGCATTCTGCTGCACAGATACAAACACACATATTGATACTTAGTGCTGAATTCCTCTGTGGTACACATAGTCTGTCTCTTCAATTAGATGCTTTAACTTTATGCTTTCCTGAGGCAGGGTCTCACTGTAGCTCATGAACTCATGCTGGCCTTGAATTTATCCTCCTGTCCAGATCCACCTCCAGAGTGCTAGGACTCTGGGCCTGTGCTGCTACATCTCAGCGCAGTGTAGTTTACAGTGATTTTTTTCTTTTCATTTGTTTTTGTTTTTGTTTTTTTAGTCACTACCCAATAACCCCAACATCTGTGTTGTTCGTGAGTTTCTTTTGAAAACTTTATTTTCTTGAGTTTTTGCATGAACAATTTTGTTTTAGTGGGACATTTATGTTTAAAAAAAGTGAAGATTAGCATAAAAAATTAATCAAAAATAAATGACATTTTGCTTTTCTGTCAGGACACTAGTATAGAGGGAAGGGTAAAATAGTTTGTCTTAAATTTCTGAAATACTTGCAAGTATTTATTGCTTCAGACAGTCTCTTAAAATTTTTTTCTATAGGCTGGAGAGATGGTTCAGAGGTTAAGAGCACTGGCTGCTCTTCCAGAGGTCCTGAGTTCAATTCCCAGCAACCACATGGTGGCTCATAGCCATCCATAATGAGCTCTGGTTCCCTCTTCTGGTGTGCAGGCATACATGCAGACAGAATACTGTATATATAATAAATAAATAAATCTTTAAAAAAAGAAAATTTTCTATAGACCTTGCATCAAGAAATAAATACAGGATTATTGCCTCTTTCTAGAGAATCAACTGGTTTATAAAGTTTTGGGTTGTATTTCATCTACTTCATACACATTAACTTCAGCATCTTCCTGAGACAGAGTAAAAGAAAAATTTTGTAACAGTAAGTAGTTACTGGTTTCTTACATAAAAACAATTACTACGTCAATAGTAAATCAGCTACTGTGCACACAGGAAACCATCAGCTTATTGAGATGTCATCTACAAAGGCTAGGAGCAGGATATTTTGTTGCTGAGTCAATTTTAAGATAAAATGCTTGACTGTCTCCCATGTTTAGATACTCTGTCTGTGTGTGTATTTTCAGTGCTATTCTTTAAAATCATCAAAATTTGGGCTTTCTGGGTTTTTTTTTCCTCCCAAAGTATTTTCTTCCTTTTATTTTTCTAAGTTACCATACAACATAATGGGTTTCTTTATACATTTTCATGCATATATGTCAGATACGGGTCTTACTCATTCACTTCTCCATTATGTCCTGTAGTTTATTTTCAGGAGAATAAACATAGAAGTCGTGGCGTAAATGCTTGTGATCTTTTGACATTTTGGACTGTACTTTCTGAATAGGATCTAGCTTTCTTGTAGACTTTTTTTTTGGGTGGGGAGGATTTCCATATGTAAGATATCTTGCAAAAAGTCTTTATTTCTTCCTTTCTAACTTGAATACCTTTTATTCCTTGTTTTTGTTCTTGGGGGAATTTTCTCGTTTCAACACTATGTATAATACTAACTGTAGAGTTTTCATAATTCTCTTTTTCTTGTTGAATAATTTCCATCTTTATTAGAAAGCATGTTGGATATTAAATACCTTTTGATTCTGTTGAGACAACCTTGCAGGTCTTCCACCAACCCCCCATTTTATTAAATTCTCATTTTCTTGTTTTAAACCACCTTTGCCTTTTTGGGATAAATCACATTTGGTTATGGTAAATGATTTTTCTAAGCATATTATTGGGCTAGATTTGCTAATATTTTGTTTTGGGTTTCTACACTGATTTATTTTAAGGGATAGTGGCCAACAGTTATGTTTTCCTAGGGGTAAGCATTTACTTTCTACCCGTATGACCTTGAGACGTTTACAGCTTGTTTTTTATTCTCTGAAAGATAGGGAGCAATCTTCAGTAAGAGTCATCTTGAAGACTTTACTTCAGTTCTTCAAGACTGCTGTAGTCAGTCATCAGTGCTACTACAGGTTATCTGCTTATGTGCTGCACATGGACCCTACCAATGAGTTATACTCTAGCCTGAGATTTTTATCAGTGGCAGTTCATGAAGGATCCCACAGCTAGTAGAACAGTGACCTAATCTCTTATTAACTTTTTATAGTTTTTGTAATTGCTTTAAAGTTCATGAACCTTTATGAACATCATTGCTTCTATGGCGATATTATTTGTTTTAAAGTTTCTAGTTTTTATTCCCTTTGAATGTCATGAGTACTTTGCTCACTAAAATACTAGATAATGGCTTCTTTGAAGTCTATGTATCCCTGAAAATTCAAAGTGTCTTTGTCTCTGAAAGTAGATTGTAAAGTAATGTTCTTTAAAATTTGAGTGTACCAAAGCTTGAATGAATTTCAAGTAGAAATTTCAAAGTAGAATGAATTTCAAAGGCTCAAAGATCAGATGTTTATGTCAGCATAAATTACAACATATTTATAATTTTATTCATACTCAGATTCTTAAATAATATATGCTATTCTGTTTAATCAGCCTTTCAATACTAGCTTATCTAAAAACCTGTGTCATTATTAAAGGTGGGGTAAGCTTGCACACTCACTACTGTCTTAACAGTTATCTTTCTGCTGTTACAGTGTTGCCAGTGTAAGCAGGTAAATGGATGAATGAACTCTAGGTGGTTCTAGTAAATTACATAAAAAGTAAAAGAAAAAGGCATTTTTCAGTAGGTAAAAGATTTCAAAGCTGAGGTTAAGAAGGATATGAACCTCTGATACTGCTCTCCAGCCATCCACTTTCTTCCCTGGAAACAATGTTACGGTTGTGGTAAGGATATGCCTACACACACTTATAAAACTTCAAATGTTATATGTAGGTCAGGGGAGGGTGTTTATTCCCTCCAGTTTTAGACCCGATGGAAAAGTTGTGTATTTCCTTTTATATTATTTTGTCTTGTTTTACTTAGATTAGTTGCCTTATTGTATTGTAGCTAGAGAAAGTTAAACAGTGGGGTCATATTAAAGTCATAGGTTTCCCATAAAATGTAAACCCTGTGGCCAGTGTAGGTGTAGTGTCGTGTCCCTGTGCTCCTACACAGCTGAGGTGGGATGGTGGTGAATCTGAGGCCAGCCTTAATCGCACAGCAAAACCCTGTTTCAGAGAAGGAAAAGGACCCAGATGAGGCACATTAATTACAGCCATTCAGAGTCTGGGTTCGTTCTGGATAAAGTGTTGTCATCTGGGTCTCAGATGGTGCCACAGCAGGCATAAGAACTTGATGTCCTTATTTATACTTGAGCTGGATTTGACGCAGTTTCAGCTGCCTTTCCTTACTGAGATTTCAGTGATGGCCGTTCTGAGATGTCCATGAAAGATAGCATGTCTAACGGATATGCATAGAACTTTCTGAACCTGATCATTACAATGTTTTATGTAAACATTTTTATTTTTCCTGTTTGTCCATGTTTGGGAATAATGTGCTTGAGTTTTTTAAGTACAAAATTTGAAGGCACAGATCAAATTATGCAAGGATCTGTGTGTTAATGAAATACCTTCTACATTTTACCAAATGCCAGATCACTCGTCTCTCTGCTTTGGTTTTACCTAAAAGTGGTTTTCTATGCTGATATTGGAAACAAGTTAACATTGAAGTTATCAGGCAGTACCATCTCTTTTTATTTTCGTTTAAAATCTAAGTTTAGCTGGGCGTTTAATCCCAGCACTGGAGAGGCAGAGGCGATCTCAGTGAGTTCAAGGCCAGCCTGGTCTACAGAGTGAGTTCTAGGACAGCCAAGGCTACACAGAGAAATCCTGTCTCAAAAAAAAAATAAATAAATAAATCTGGGCTTATCTGAATGTGGTGGCTTGAACATCATTAATCCTAGTATTCAGTAGAGAGAGGCTGGAGACACAACACAAGGTAAAGGCCACTGTGGTATAGCCAAGCTAAGTATTGAGACCATGTCTCAATCAAAAACATGAGCACAAGGATAGTGTAACACTAAGCATTTGGTAGAATAGTATGTATTGAAATTTTCACCCAAACAAGCAAAAAATAAACACCACAAAACAAATGTTCCATTTTCCCAAGTGTCTGCTGGTTCGAGCTATAAAGTACATAAATGTGAAGGAAAGACATTTGGGCCTGTCTTAAAGGCTCAGAGTTTTTATCATAAGAACTATTTTTTTTTTGTCATTGTTGTTTTAAGATCTTAGTTGATGTGCCTATTTTAAGACAGTTTAGGGTGATCTTTTTAATGAGTGTGTCAGTATTTACTGTACTCCAGAAGACGGCAGATGGACTTGGCGAAAATTTTATTTTCTTATACTTTTTAGGAAAATACTGTTTTAAAGAACCATTTTATATTTATATTAAAATAGAGATTTAAATTATTTTTATGAAGGGATTTATTAGCTTAAGGGAATCTATTTTAAAAGAGAAAATGGAGGAAATATAGAGTGCAATTATATAGATAGAGTGAAGAACATTTTCTCTATTCTCAAAGCCTTCTTGACTGAAAACAGGTATGTCTTTTAGACTTCACTCAAATCAAATTTCAAATGTTCATAATTCTAGAATAATACCCCAGTGATAAAACTGTCTAAGATTAAGAAAAGAAAATGACATAAATTGGTATAAAAGGAATATGACAATCTCACAAGAAAATTCAAATCTAAAAAAAAATCTATGTTAAGAAGTCATTTTTCATATAGTTTATTAAAAATTTGAAAATTAGGGAGCAGTGAAGCTGTGAAGAAACATTTTTCTTGTGAAAGAAAAAAAATTAGTAAAAATTTTATGGAGGACAATTTGGTGGTGCTTATCATGTTTATTAAAAATCTTTCTTAGAGTTCAATTTTGTTGAATCTGATTTGCGGATATACTTCTATATGTGCAAACTATTCTAATAATAATAATACCAACTATTAGAAGTAATGTAGTTGCCTGTAATTTATTTATTTTTGTTTTTCCCAGACAGGGTTTCTCTGTGTAGCCCTGGCTGTCCTTGTCCTGGTATAGTGTTTTAATACTTTGTTTATATAGGCCACCATTAAGAATTTATGTAAATATGCAGGTTCTAAATACAAGGTCCATAAGTAATTTTAAATGCTTTGAAGTAGTGGAAACGGGTGAAGTCAATAAACTAAATTTCCAGAATATTTCTACCACCAGGGGTCAGCCAAGTATCACTCTGCTGATACCAAAAAACAAAGTACAGTGTGTTAGAGTTTGCTAATTTGTAAAGGAGAAATAATACAGTTAAATAAAGCTCTGTCAAGAGTATTTATTGTTGGTAAATAACCAGTCTGCTTGTGTGTTTAGTTTTGTCCTAGTAGGTCCTCCTCTTCTTCACGCCTGTCTTGAATGAACTGCTGAGGTTCCCCTCATGTGTCAGGAGTTGCATTTGTTGTAAATGCACCTTACTAACTTGGTCAACTTGCTACTTTTTTGCTGAGAATCTCAAGCAGGCAACCCACATTTTAGATATCTGTCTGTTCCTGGTTTTTCAAGTTTTAAAACCACCATATCTGTTTTAAGTTTGTTTCTTTTCTCCATAAGAACAAGGAATGCTCGAGACTTCTTAAAGATTCATATCAGCATGTATAGCTTTGGGGGAAACATCTAGCTAATATTACACATTTAGGAAAACCTTGCCATTTCCCCCATTCCTTGTTTGGCTCTTGATCAATCATATTTTAATTCTACTAAATTTGTTCTAAGACCCTTTGAAAATACCTTGTTTGTCATAATATGAATAGTTTGAAGATCTTCAATAGTGTTTGCTAATTTGTGAGGCAGGGTCTTGATATATTCTGTATTTTGTTTTTTTTTTTTTAATACTTATTTATTATGTATACAATATTCTGTCTGTGTGTATGCCTGCAGGCCAGAAGAGGGCACCAGACCCCATTACAGATGGTTGTGAGCCACCATGTGGTTGCTGGGAATTGAACTCAGGAACTTTGGAAGAGCAGGCAATGCTCTTAACCTCTGAGCCATCTCTCCAGCCCCATATTCTGTATTTTGTGTCTTAGTGCCTTTTAATAGCAATATACACACTTAAAATGATTCCTTTTGGCACAAAGTTCATGGTTCTGGTTATAAAGCTAATATTTCATAAGTTACTAAATTGTTGTTGTTGAATTTTGTTTGTTTCTTTAAAGACACAGTTTTCATTGTGTAGACCTGGCTGGCTTGGAATTCATTACGTAGCCAAGGATGGCCTCAAATTCACAATGATCTGCCTGCCTCTGTCTTCTGAGTCCTGGAACTGAAGGTGTGTGCCCATTCCTGACAGATGTATTATTCAAACATGTGTTCCATAAATTGATACAGAAAATGAAATTACCGCGAGCTAATTCCTTTGGGACTACATTTGTAGACTGAATTTTCAAGTTCCCGTAAGTTGTTTGTGTATGTGTACGTGCGTGTGTGTGTGTACACATGCATGTGGATGGAGGCCAGAGGTAACTTTGATGTCTTTCTCAGTTGTTCTTCATCTTATTTTTTTTTTTTAGATAGGATCTCTCATTGAACCTGAGCTCACTGATTGAGCTAGAAAGCCCTGGAGATCCTCTTGTCTCTACCTCCCTCGTGCCAGGACTATGAGGTTTTTAGAGATGCAGTTCAAGTCTGCAGGCTTGCATGGCCAGCATTTTACTGACTGAGCCATTTCCGTGGCCCCCAGTTTCTGTTTTTCTGTTGTTTTAAAATGGAATGTGCAAAGATTGCCCTATAGAACACAATGCTAATTAAAAAAAAAGCCCTGTTGATCTTTGAGAGTGCACACCTCAGGGAACAGGTAGTAAGATTTGAATGGTTTGAAATAGAATTGAAAGAGAACCAAATTTTGGAAGTGTAATAGTTAAATTCCTTTTTTATAGACAATGCCAACTGGTTACACACATTTTCCTTTAGCTTCCTATACAAATGTCATTTTTCCTCTCATTAAAAGAAAAGTTGTGTGTGTGACTGCATGTACGCTTGTGTACACCAGTGCACATGTGGACATCAGGGGATTAACGCAAAAGAGTTGGTCCTCTCCTTCTACTGTGTTGTTCCTAGGGATTGAACTTGGATTGTCAGTCTTGGTCACAGCTGCTTTTACCCACCGAGCCATCTTGATAACGCTAGAATTTGAGTTGCTAGGGTTCCTGAGAAAAGTTCCCTGCTCCCTACCTTTTTTTTTCTAAAGCTTATTGCCGTGTGCAGGTAGACTAGCAGACCTTCGAGAAAAGGAGCATGTAACGGCAGTGTGATGGGATAAATAGGTCTCTGGTCTGTTGTGGGATATTCGTCATGAGTGCTTGCCCAGAAGTCCTTATCAGGGGAGCTGTGGCAGGGAGGTCATGAGTTTGAGGCCAGTCTGGGGCTACTTAATGAAATCCTTTTGAGAAGAAGGCAGTTAGTTACCCATTTTCTCCAAGAGAATATCCCATCCCTCTACTTCTCGCTTCTGGGGGAAGAAGTAAGGGCAGTGGAAACAGAGTCCTATTTTGTCTCTCAAGCTACTCTGGAGAGAACAGTGAGGGCCAGGCTAGTCTCAAACTCAGTGGCCATCCTTTGAACCTCCCAACTCTGGAATTACAGGTATGAGCTACTGTGCCCAGAACTTCTGCCCTTTCATTTTTGTACCTGAGATCCATCAAATCTGAGACTTTATACATTAACATCTAAATATAGTTAATTTATTTGTTTCTGTAAATCATTGTGTTGTATGAACTTTAAAGTGTTCTCCACCTCATGATGAAGTTCAGATGTCCCATATGTAATTCAGGGATCACTTTGGGATGATTTATCTTCCCCAAAATAAGAATGGCTATAAATCATTAGATACAATGTGATTCAATTTTTTTTTTCTGAGAAGTATTTGGGGGGTCAGATAAAATTCTCACTTGATAATGCAATGATTCCTTCTATATCTTACTTTTATTGACATTTAGAAATACTTCAATTTAAGAAGTCAAGACTCTGAGTAAGCTTGTTCTTATTGAATAATTCAGTAAATTTTTAGTTGTTAATATGGATTTTGTCTTTTTTTCTTTCTAATTTTTTTTTTCCTCTTTGAGGGGCAGGATATAATTGCCTTGTTTCATTGCAGGGATCCTTCTAAAGTAAATATTCTGGTACCTGGTGCTGGACTAGGAAGATTGGCCTGGGAAATAGCTATGCTAGGTTATGCTTGTCAAGGAAATGAATGGAGTTTTTTTATGCTCTTTTCTTCCAACTTTGTACTCAACAGGTATTTAATTTACTTTTTGCTGGAAATAGTAACTTCTCAAAGTTAAATTGCTTTACCAATTTTTAAACAATTTTGAATTAGAAGAAAAGTATGTAGTACTTGACTGCTATAGATCATACTTACAGTAAATTAATAATGTTTATACCAATTGCCACTGGAGCCAGGGTTAATTAGCTAGCAGTGTTGACACGGGGCAAGCAACAGCTATTTAGAAAGTGATTTGGCAGTTCATGAAATTAAAACAGTTTCTCTGTAGACTCTTTAGTTGTAATTATGATATAGAAAAGGGTTTTTTTTTCTCATTTTTTAAAAGGTCTTTTTACCTTTTGTTTCTTGGTGAAGAGTTTATGGCAGCAATTGTAACTGTTTTCCCTAACTGACTTCCGTAAGTGGCCATACATGCTTACTGCATCTGGAATGAGGTCTGAAAACTGCTGGGTCCTCTACCAGAAGGTAGCAGACAAGAGTGATTATTGAAAGTCACAGGTGCAGCATGTTAGAGACAGAGAGCTAGTCCCCTGGCTCAGTAGCACACTATAGTGACATATTCGGCTCCTCAGTACATTGCTGTGTTGTTGCTGGTGAGGTGGGGGAAAAGGTTACATACAAAATGGTAAAAATAGGTAACAAGACGAGTTTCCTTGCTTTTACTCAAGGTTTAGGTTCAAGAATACATTTTTGCTGGGTGTGGTGGCACAGGCCTCTAATCTCAGCTTTTGTGGGGTGGAAACAGGAGGATCAAGAATTCAATGCCATCCTTAGTTACACAGTGAGTTCAAGGCCAGGCTGGGTACATAAGACCCTGTCTCAAAAACCAACGAAATTTTAACAATTTTTTTTTATTAATTCGAATGAATAGCACATGTGAATCTCTGAGTTTCTTTTAATCCATGGTTGGTCATTTCATGTATACACACCTTCAATACCAGTGTAGTGTGGATTGGCACTTTTCAAGTCTAATTAGTTTCATGCAAAAAACTTCAGTTGATATTTTAATGCTTAAAGTAGATTCTTTTTTTGGTAAAATGTGTAGTTAACATTGAACCTTATGTTCATATTTTACAGATGTTCTGAAATTAACAAATATAAACTTTATCCCTGGATCCATCAGTTTAGCAATAATCGGAGATCAGCTGATCAAATTCGACCCATTTTTTTCCCTGATGTTGACCCCCACAGTCTTCCTCCAGGATCTAACTTTTCAATGACAGCAGGAGACTTTCAGGAGATTTACTCAGAATGCAGTAAGTTCAAAGCAGTGCTTAAAGTTCTTATCTGTTATTCTAAACAGTGACCCAGTGTTATAACCATTTGTTTTGATGCCAGAATATAAGGTATGCAATGTCAGTGACATTTTCAAGGTCATGTAAAAGGCAGTGACAGGAAATGTAAAGAAATATATGTACATTCAAAAGATGTTGACTTGGGGCTGGAGTGATGGCTCAGGGGTAGGAGCACTGCCTGCTGTTCCAAAGGTCCTGAGTTCAATTTCCAGCAACCATATGGTGGCTCACCATTAGTAATGAGATCTGGTGTCCTCTTCTGGCCTGTAGGCACACATGCAGGCAGAGCACTATATATAATAAATCTTAAAAATAAAAAGAGATGTTGACTCTGATAATAAAAGAGTCCAAATGTATAGTAATTGCAGTAAGATGGAAATAAATAGTGGGAATGGAGCTTTCTAATGAGGCTGTGACTTGATGGACAGAGATGAGTAGTTGAAAGAATAAGGTCATCGGGGACTGCAGCAGGATTAGATTGGCAAGGAAAGAAATTTTATGGGTGATATGTCTTAAAAAGTAGGTTAGCTTCAGTTGTAGAAGGTATCAGGTTGGAAGTTAGATTTCAGTCTGACAGGTTATTAAAGACATTGGAGGGAGGCAGGAATGGAAAGGGAAAGAGTATGAACTGGCAGTAGCAGGAAGAAAGAAAACAGAATTCTGAGCAATAGCAAGAGTATCCTTTCAACATGGATCTATTTGCCACCTGTTAAATGCCAAGTACATTCTTAGACATCGAAAACATAACAGTTAGCAGGACAGAGGCCTTAGCCACAAGGGGAAAACATAACAGCAGGACAGAGGTTTAGTTACGAGCATCACGGAATAAACATAGTAAAACTAAAGGCTACAGTTGAGTGTAGATGCTGACCAACTCTTTCACGGTGTCACTTGGTAGTATGTGTTGATGTGTTAATAACAAGTGGTTTCCAAATTGACTACTGTATCTACTACGCTATAATCATGTTGATTATAGTGTTGATCAGAAGAGTATAGTGTCTGTATCCCTTCAGCTAAATGAAATATTAGTACTCTGCAAGAGTTAGTTGGCAGGTATGGGGGGAAAGAAAAAAAAAATAACAGATGCAATGGTCTGATTTCTGTTGATTAGATACCTGGGACTGTATTGCCACCTGTTTCTTCATAGACACAGCTCACAATGTAATTGATTATATTGATACAATATGGAGAATACTCAAACCAGGTGGAATTTGGATAAACCTCGGTAAGTGCTTTAATGTTCATTAATATTTTACACATCAGTCTGAGGATTAGAGTTTTTCCCCATTTGGTAGTGGCACAGTACCAGATGCTTGTGAACATTGTAATTATGTTGTATTATCTGTTAGGACCACGTCCAAGTGGCTGATAACCTCCTGAAAGCAGGGGCAATCCAAGCATTGGGATGATCCTCTTAGATCATCAGCACATACTAAGTTCAGTCTGCTGCTTCATCTCGGTCCCTTGTCATCTTCCCCTGCTCCATGCAGGTGGTGGCGTTTCATTCCATTAAGAGGAGAGTGTTTTCAGAGACTGAAGCAGCAAGCATGGGTCTGCACCAGGGCCTCCGCATATATGTTACAGCTTGATGTTGTTGTGAGACTCTTTTCTCCTATTGGGTGTTTTGTGCAGCCTCCATATGAGGGCTTTCACCTTGTCTTACTATATCTTATTTAGTCCTGTCTGGCTGTCATGTCTTGGGGACCTTCTCTTTTCTGGAGAGGAAATGGAGGGAGAGTGGATCTGGGGGACACAGGAGGTGTGGGGGACCTAGGGGGAGTGGAGGGAGGGAAAATGGTTGGGATGTATTGTATGAGAGAAGGATCACACAAAAACAGAATGTTTTTATTGTTTTTAATCTTTAAAGGAAGGACTTTACCTCCATCGTGGAATTCTCCTCCCAGTAGATAAAATAGTTTTTCTAACTATCATGAGTTTAAGAAGCAATAGAAATACGATTTTATACATGCAAAAATATCTTGTACTTTGAGCCTGTTGCTTGGTACTAAAATATAATTATGAGTATGCCTCGTTCCTTTATCAAGAATTAAAAGGTAATTGCCTATTTTCTCCTCTAAAAGGTAGAGGGAGTATAGTTCATTTAAGTTTGCATGTCTTCCTTAAGTGTGATGTGTGCCCTATGTTCAGAGTTAACCACGCTTAGAATATGAGACTTTCATGATAATTCTACCAAAGAAAAGGGCATACATAAAGACCTAGTTTATTGCTGAGGTTCTGACAGTTGTACTGTATATTGATTTTATTTTTACTAGAAATTTTTTCATCAGGACCAAGACTAGAAGTAGTAAATCTTCCCACTTTCTCTTCAGAATTTTGTAAGATTAGATGAGAACAGCTGTAAAATGCAGTCATCATAAGAATCAAATAGCTCTCTGGGCGGTGATGGCACGAGCCTTTAATCCCAGCACTGGGGAGGCAGAGACAGGTGGATCTCTGTGAGTTCAGGGCCAGTCTGGTCTACAAGAGTTAGTTCTAGGACAGACCCCAAAGCTACAGAGAAACCCTGTTCTCGACCCCCCCCCCAAAAAAAAGGACTCATATCTTTTTTTATTAATTTTTTTTTCCGTATCTTAAACCTTAGAAGTTTAAAAGAAAATGCTTTGGGAAAGTTGGCCCAAGGAATGACTTAAGGATACTGCTGAGAACCTGTGTGTTGTGATTTAGGCGCTGTTATAAATACTGTCAATTCATAGCAGCCCTATCCTGTTTTGTAGTCCTGGAGGATTAAAGTAGGACGTTGTACATCTAAGACAGGTTCTCTTTCCACTGAGCTCCATCCTCAGCCTCTCAGAGCAGCCCTAATGAAAAGGCGCTATATACTAACAGTGGAAGAAAATGAGACCTGCTTTGATAACTAGCAGAAAGGTCCCGGGCCTACTTGTGGCAAGAGGCAGGCTCATACTCTGACACTGCCAGTTTGTGCTCAGTGTTAACATGATCCTATATATACATAATTGAAGGGAAAGGAAAGGAGACATGAAAGAATGAGAAGGAGGAAGATGTGGCTGTGTCTGCTGTCTCTCTGTATGTGTGTATATGTACATGTGTGTAGGTATGTGTATGTATTTGCATATGTGTATATGTGTGAATGTATGTGTGTATGTATGTATACTGAGCTATGATACAGTTTGTTGTCCTTCTGAGGTACTTGATTTGACTGATACAAGTAACTTTGTATATGAACACTTGTTTTATTGATACTTTTTAAAGTTATATAACAAGTGCCTGATATATATAACAAAGTTGGCCCTTCTAAGTGTGTGTGTGGGGGGGGCTGTTCTCTAAAACTAGTTATGCTACAGTTGTGTTTTGTGTCGTGGACAGTAGAAGTCATGGAACAGGTACTTACAAGAGGACAGGTAGACTTTCTAGTCATCTAGACACAAGGTTTCAAAACAATCTGAGGAATTATAATTAAAAAAACACCTACCTTATCTTAATACTTCATAAATAGAATACTTTGCATGTATAAATTAAAAGATATTACAAATAATAATCAGGGCTGGAAAAATGGCTCTGCATGCATACTTTTCTTGCAGAGGACCAGAATTCATTGCCCAGCACTCACATCAGGTGGCTCACCTGTAACCCCAGTGAGCTCCAGATGCCCCAGCTTCCACAGACACCAGTACTCATGCTCACATACGCACACATATACATATAATTAAAAGCAAAATCTTTAGAAATAATAGAATCTAGTTTTCCCTACATATTGGTGTTTTATGGAAATTGTTAGTGTTTTTTACTTTACGTACCATGTGCTGGCTCTTTACTTCGTTCTTGCCACCTGGTTGCATAGTTTCCCCTATTGGTTTTAATTCTCTGTCAGTATTTTTGATTCAAATAATGCTCTTGTGTTCCAAGCCAGTTTTGTCTTTCATGGACTAAAAAAAGTCTAGATGTCTCAAGATGATTCTGGTGCCTCCCTGATATCTTTCTATTCTCTAATCTGTTCAAACTATCTCAGCAAACAAACATTGCAAGAATGTGTTTGATCTTTTGATTAAGTTGGGCTGCTAAAACAATGCCTAACAGATTGGATAAACAGCAGGCATTTATTTTGTCATAGTTCTGGAGATGGGATTCCAAGGATGAGGTGTCAGCGTGGTTGATGTCCGGAGAAGGCTGTCTTGTGTTGCAGTGTTGTGTTGATTGCACATAGCTGCTGTCCCAGTTAGGATTACTACTGCTATGATGAAACGCTATGACCAAAAGCAAATAGACAAAAAAAAAAAAAAAAGGTTTATTTAGCTTTACATTTCCATAGTGCTTTTCATCATTGGAGGAAGTCAGGACAGCAACTCAAGCAGGGCAGGAACCTGGAGGCTGATGCAGAGGTCATGGAGGGTGCTGCTTACTGGCTTCTGCCTCCTAAGTTGCTCAGTCTACTTTCTTATAGAATCCAGGACCACCAGCTCAGGGATGACACCACCCACCATGGGTGCCCCCTCCCCCATCAATCATTAATTAAGAAAATGCCTTACTACAGTGGTTCTCCACTGTCCTAATGATGCTAAACCATATATGTAATACTTCATACTGTGCATCAAGGAAAGCCTGCAAGGAGATTCAGTATATTTTTCATTGAGAGTGAATGGATTAGAGATGGTTTTGTTTTCTTTTGGTGCTGTTTCATGTTGCCTTAACTTTCTATTATGAACTTACTGTATATATTTTATGATCAAGGAAAATATATCTTTGTTCTTTCTCAATATGAAGAGAGATGATAATTGAAAAATTAGCTGGAACTGCTGTTTGGGTTTCTATAAGTCCAGTCTCCCCCTTTTCAGAATATCGTATAAACAGAACCAGACAGTGTAGTGTTTTATGTATCCGGCTTCCATTGTCTGGCATGATGCTTTTGAGTCTCATTTAGGTTGCTATGTAACCCATGTGTTGTTCTCTTTTACTTTTGAGTGATACATCACTGGATGGATGGGTGACATTTTGTTATCAGTTCTCAGTGGATGGACATTTGATTTATTGCCAGACTGCTGGATAGGAATAAAGTTGCTATTGACACTTGGCACAAAATCTTAAGTGTGGCTGTAAGATTTCATTTCTCTTGGGTTAACACCTAGTAAAGAAATTTCATATATAATGAGTGGGCAGCAGATTTTGCAAGAAACTACTGACCTGTTTTCCAGAGTAGCAGTACCATGGCTTCTCATCCCAATAAGGTTTTGAGACAGTACTCCTCCTGTAATTGTGAGTGAAAATCTATACAGATCTCTCTGAACTTGAAAGTCTAAATTGCTCTAAAATGTTGATATGCCAAGTGACAGAGTTCATACATGATTTCCTCTGACAGATGATAGGCAGTATGTTTGTGCACTAAAACTACTGTGCAAAATTAGTTTTAGAGTTTAGAGTTATAACTTACTGGTTAGAACCTTCCTATAAGCAAAGCCCTTGGTAGTCCAGGACTGTCCAAACAAACTATCAGGCTACGCAATTAAGTATGTATGAAACTAGTTTTGTGGTTAGACTCAGTCCCATCCTCTGCCTCCTTTTGTATATGTAAATATTCTAAAATATCAAACACCTGTACTCAAGCACTTCAGCTAAGAGACCTTCCTTCTGTAACTCTTGGCAGTTTGAACCACGTCAGTAAAAATAGTTGTTGACTCAAGAAAGGTCTTTGTGTAAGGGAAGGTCTGAAATATGTGGAGATGTCTGTCACAGCACAGTTTATAACAAAAGACTACAGAAAGTATTCACACCACAGTCACCGTCTTTGATTGGTAATGTTATAAACACTTAAAGTTATACAATCAACATTTACTAGTTAGTCATTTTGGTAGACTTAAAAGAAACGTAAAGACTTCTTTGGGCTGGTGAGATGGTTATGTGGATGGGAGTGCTTGCTATGCAAGCATGAGGACCTGTTTTGATTCCTAGCATCCACATACAAAGGCAGGTATGTAGCCTGGAGTCCTAGCTTAGAGGTTACTAGCACGTGCTACTCTTGCAGTGGATCAGAGTACTGTTCCCAGACCCGTGTTTCATGGCTCACAACAGCCTGTATGTAACTCAAGCACGGGGTGAATCTGATGCCTTCTTCAGGCCTCTGCAGGTATCTGTATGAATGTGGCATATACTCAACACAGACACATCCACATAAATAGAATAAAAATAAATCTTATAAAATGAAGAGCCAGATGTTGCCATGAGCATTCCTAAACCTCAGCACTGTTGAAGATAGAGATAAGAGGATCACTGAGGCTTGCTGGCCACCACCATACATGGTCTTGGGTTCAGTGAGAAAGCGTGTCTCAAAGAAATAGGGTGGGGGAATGATAGAGAAGGATAGCCAGTGTCATCCTCTGACCTTTGTGTGCACACATATGCATATACTTCACATTCATCTGTATATATTGCTTGATATTTAGTCTGCAAACTAGAGAGTGCTGATACTTACCTGAAGGTAGTGTGAGCTATAAGACTGCAGTAAAAGAGTTTTAAAATTTTACTATGAAGGACTTATTCTAGCTTACAGATTATAGTCAACCGTGCAGGGAATCAAGGCTGGAGCGTGAAGCAAAAACACAGGAATTCTTCCTGTGTTGCTTTCTCTGGTGTAGTCTACTTTTCTTACACACCCTGGCCCACCTGTCTAAGGATGGTGGTGCCCACTGTGGACTGGGCTCAGTCCACATCAGTAGCAACATGTGACTTGCTGGGTGAGTGTATACCTATAAAACTGTATTTTCAGATTCTCTTAAAACAATAGAGCAAGGGGGTTATTGAGATGTTTCAGTGGTTTAGAGAACTTTCTGCTCTTGCAGAGGGCCCAGGTTTAGTACCAGCACCCACATGGTGGTTTCTCACAACCTTTTGTAACTCTGGTAACCAGGAAGTCCTGTTGCATCTTCTGACCTCCATGTGGTATATACACATACTTGCAGGCAAAACATTCATGCACATAAAAAAGTAGAACAGGAGCAGATGTAAAATAAGCTTTGAAGACTATAAAGATTGCTCTGAGGCTCTGCCTTCTGTAAAAGGGCTTTGATATAGTTTAGGACTGATCAGATGGCCAGAAATTGTCTCAGTAAGAGTAGGCTTTTAAGGAAGAGCCACTGTTATTTTGAAGAGTGTGCTAACATATAAATTATATTCATGGTCATCTCTTCTAGTGGTTTAGGTAGGGTAAAAACAGAAGAGGGTGCAGCATGACTAGATTCCTAGCATTTAGAGGCTGAGGTAAAAGGATCTGGTGTTCAAGGCCTCCTGAGCTATTTTGAAAAAGCCTACCTCTAAGGATGAAAATGTTTACCCACAGGATGACAGGATGGCGAAGCCGCTTAGGAGCAGAAACTGTCTCACTTGTTACTTTTTCTCCCTTGCTTTTTTCTTCCTATTCTTTTCCTTTCCGTTCTTTTCTTTTTTCCTTTCCTTCCTTCTTAGTATGTTGTCTGAGGAGTGTAAATAGAGCTAACTTGTATGTAGGATTTATGATTAACTCAAAGGTAAAGACAAGACTGAGTAATCTGAGAATACAATTGTGATAAGATGTTTTTTTTTGGCTGAAACTGATGCGTTCATGTTCAGAAGTTTGGATAACTGTCCTCAGCAAATGCAGTGGATCTTTTCACTTTGACCTCATTTCCTACTCAACTATTTTGTCTGGAATTCACTGTACAAAGCTGTTAGTGCGTGCTTATGTTCATGTAACTCATTCATAGTTTCTCACACCATAGGTCCTCTACTGTACCATTTTGAAAATCTGGCAAATGAACTTTCTATAGAATTGAGCTATGAGGATATCAAAAATGTTGTTCTGCAGTATGGATTCCAGCTGGAGGTAAGCATGGAAAGACACTGCCAGTGTTGAACTTGAAAAGCCTTTAAACAGGAATATAGGTGTTACAGCAGTTACTAATTTTACTTTTTCTCACCCAGGTAGAAAGGTATTATTACATAGCTCTCTGAATTGTAAAGATTTGGGACAATATGTATATAAAGGAAAAACTTAGTTCCTGATGAAATAGACCTTCAATATTGAATGGTAGCTGATAATGGCCAGGCTTTCACTGACAGGCTCTGGAGAAGGCAGATATCAAAAAAACAGTTCTTTCTATCTTATTTTATACTGCCTGGCCTTCTCTCAGCCACCCCATATTAAATAAAACTTTATGGTACTTTGGCTATTGCACTCATTTACAAAATAATAGATTTATTCTT
Organism: Alexandromys fortis; assembly: GCF_014885135.2. Lineage (NCBI taxonomy): Eukaryota > Metazoa > Chordata > Mammalia > Rodentia > Cricetidae > Alexandromys > Alexandromys fortis. The sequence continues at coordinate 4,250,643 of NW_026067895.1, forward strand.
AAGAATAAAGGGGAAGAGACAGAAATCTTTAATAAATAAATAAATATAAAAAAAAGAATAAAGAGAAGCAATGCATTTATGCACTTTGTAGTTGACTTCCTGAATTTGATGCCATTCTTAACTACCTATTAGCAGTGTGGTGATGAACTTACATAACCTGTTACTTTGTATGTGGGATTATGAATGCTACCAGTCTTATTGGGGGAGGGGTAATTGGTTTGTTTGGTTTGGTTTTGGTTTTTCGACACAGGGTTTTTCTGTAGCTTTGGTGGCTGTCCTGGAACTAGCTCTTGTAGACCAGGCTGTCCTCGAACTCACAAAGATCTGGCTGCCTCTGCCTCCCGAGTGCTGGGATTAAAGGCGTGTGCCACCACCGCCAGGCGGTGGAGGGAGGGGGACGGGGGTATTGTTTAAATATAGTTATGATAGTGCCTACAGCTTTTAACTTCTTGTTTTTGTTAATTGTGTTGCAATCATGATCTTATGATTTTTGCTTTTTTACAGGTGGAAGAGGAATCTGTATTGTCAACATATACTGTGAATGATCTCTCTATGATGAAATACTACTATGAATGTGTTTTGTTTGTGGTCCGGAAGCCACAGTAATGGTCCTAAGTGGTACTACCCAGAAAAAGGTTTAATATGAACAAATGCTGAAATAAACAGCTCACAGTCAGCTATCAGTGACAACAGGACACAACCTCAAATCAGTGGTGCCTTCTTATTCCTATCAAAATTTAGAAATAGTGTCTATTTTCTTAATAATATCTATTGCTTTTTTCAGAAATATACTATACCATGCAGATTTATACTGCACAGAAAAAAAATGGAGAAAATATCTCCTGTGCAGATATATAATGGAGGAGATATCTTCAAGTACTTTTCTTTGAAACCCAGAATTGTCCTTCTTTAAAAAAATAAACCTAAACTCCAGGCTTGATGAAGCTGTTGCAAGTCTGCCCTATTAATGACTGATAGTGCTGAAGTCCACATTAAGCTCCTTTGGGGCTTTCCATTGCCTGTGTTACTTTTAGAAGAGGCTAAGGATCCTCTGCCATACTCGGCATCTGGAATTGGAACTTTTGTTCTCATTGACCTAAGTAACTTATGAAGAATATTGAAACTATTCTTCATCATTCATTTTTTTTCTTCTTAGTCCAGCTGAATTTAGAGAAGCATCAAATATGTCTTATATGAAATACTAATTCAGTTGTTTCATAGGTGAAAATTCAATGAAATACATCAACAGAGAAATTCAGTCTTTGTCCATGCTAAACTGAATCTTCTATTAACTCCTGGAAAATCCCATTGAAGTGTATGAGATATGAACATTTGGAGGCACAATTTTTTTAAGCAGTGTTAACTGAAAAAATAAGAATAAAATTTGCCCATCTGAAACATAACTTCAAATCAGCGATGAGTTACAAAGTTTGTCAGTGTAATGTTTACAGTGATGTCTTTTAAGTATGTGGCTTATGAAAGCAAGCACTTTTTTTTTTTAGTTAAAATATATTTTAGTAAAAACGGTCATGATAGAATTAATGTGAGAAGTTTTGAGTATGAAATTCAGGGATAAGTTAATGCCCATGGTCTGTGTCTTCAATACCCTAAGCAGCAGCCATTCATGGAATTCAGATTAACAATAGTTTTGTGTCCTGGTAGAGTTGGAGTTTAAACAGTGTGTGTGCTGCTTTAATTTTCTACCTCTAGGGAGGCCTGTTTGGGTGGGAATTTCCTTGTTGCTGTTAATTTTGACATTTGTTCTTCTGTTCCCATTAGGTAGGAAAGTAAAGATGACTGATGCTTTCCCTTCCACAGGGAAAGAAAAGTTCTTGCTGAGTCTTTCACAGATGCTTGTGGCCTCTGTGGCGTTCGGATTAGATGGAGTTAGTATGTGCTGTGGCATAACTCCCATGTTGCCATGCTTTCATACGAATCTTCAGGCCTTTGTGCTGCTTAGGTTTGGGAGTCTATAGGATCTACTGCCCTTCTAGCTGGGGAGTTCTACAGTGTAGGAATTGTCGTCTGTCCTCCCCTTATGAAGTCCATGGCTCCATGGAGTGCATTTTACTTACACTTTGTGAATCATACTCCACTTACCTTTGAAAAGTATTTCTTGTTCTTCCAGTGCTCAGCACTTCATAATGTTCACTTGGTGGAAATTCTCACTACTTACTATTGGCAAGGGTGAAAAGTCTCCCAGAATTATTTTTTTAAGAAAAAAAAATTTAAAGAAAGGTATTTTAAAAGACATTCACTGAACAGCAAGGAATGCATGTTTGTTTTTGTTGAGTTGTTACTTAGGAATGCTTTTTATGAATTTTGTAGTATTTCTTGTGGCCTGGCTGTTGTCTGTCTTACAAATGTAAGAAGAGACTGACACTAGTGGGTTGGTTTTCTTACCTAAAGTTTTTTTCCCTGCCATGTTTTACTCTAATAATACCACTTACATTTCTAAATTATATATTTTACTTAACTCTGAGGTCAGTTAACCCTTAACCCTTTTATTTTCAGTTTTTTCCTTATATCATGAATATTTTTAAAAATATTCCTTATAAGTTTGTATCACCCTTTTCTGGCTTTTGAAGTTAATATATTCTAAACTTGAAAATAAGGTATAAATCAATAATAGAAGAGTCACTGGAGGACTTTAGTTTTGTATTTTTATATTTAGGTCTAGCTACTTAACCATATAAGCCTTGAAGTTTTAAATTCTTTTTCCTAAATTTGCTCGTACCCAAGTTTTTCATCATAAGGTGATCATGTGCTTGCTGTTTTTAAATTTTGACTTTCTGATGTGGTGCAAATTTAGGTTCAGATCAGTGGGCAAGATAGGGCATATAAAATATACAGGGAAGCTGCAGAAATCACAGTATGAAATAATCAAGTTTGAGAACTGTAAAATATATGGTATTTATATGTAATTCACATTCTAAATGTTGCCAGAAAGTTGAATTGGAAACTTCATGTCTGCATGAAATTTCCTATATTTTTAATGTGTATATGAACTTAATTTTTCTTAAATATTAAAGTCTGCCAATTGCTATAACAGCTTTTGTTGGTTGTTTCCCTCTCTGTAATGATGGCCATAATGCGAGTATTATTTAATTGATTATATTCTTTTCACCTCTTGGTTATCTAAATTTTTATGCTTTTAGAAAGTTAGTTAGTAATAATGTGCATTTGACCTTTGAGTTTGCCCAGGTGGACAGTATTTATTTTCACTTTGTTTCATTCACGCTCACTATAACGGACTTGGAATTTCCCAAGGAAGAAGATTAGTCTTGACAGAGGCTAATCACCAAAACAAGGACCAGGATGAGCATTTTTATTTTCTGGGTTCATTTTCCTGAATTCTTCTCTATTGACTGGGGTTTGGGGCAGTCTCAGAGGCCTGCATGGTGCCTCAACAGAAGCCCGCTGGAGAGGGCTTCACACTTTTTTGTGAATGGGTATTTTTCCCACTCCTAGTCTCTTCTCTCTTCTGAACTATATGACATGCCTTTAAAGTAAAGAGGATAGCAGGTTTGCTGTTTTGTCTCAGTTTCTCTCTGAGCTCACTTGGCTGTTTTTTTCTGTAGTAATGAAGCAGAACTTGAGGGTAAGGAGCAAAATGCAGTGAAGCAGTTGATGCCTGAGATGGAAGGGCCAAGGCTAAAGCAGTCCCAGAGGCAAGCCTGTAGAGGAAGATCCACCTTTGTATTATTCAAGGTTCTCTAGAGTCACAAAATTTACAGAATGAATACACACACACACACACACACACGAGGCTGGGTGTCTCAGCTGGTCTTCTGTATGTGCTGGAATCCCGAGTAGGCACCAGTGCCAGTGAAGGAATGGATATGCTCTTAAGGTGAGGGCAAATAAGCAAAGGGAAAATAAACAAACCATACTTCTTCCATGTCTTAGGCTTCCAGCAGAAGGTGTGGCCCAGATTAAAGATGTGCCTTCCCACCTCAGAATCTGAATTAAAGGTGTGTGTCATCCTGCCTCAAAATCTGAATCACAGGTGTGCCCCCATTTCTGGGTTGTAGTTCATTCCAGATATAGTCAGGTTGACAATCAAGAACAGCCATCAAAGTCTCTTACTAGTACTATTTCAGCATGTAATTGAAACCTTGACTGTTACTGTCAAGATTTTGCTGTGCAAAAACATTGACTAAAAGCAACTTGGGGAGGAAAGGGTTTATTTCATCTTACAGAGTTCCACAGCACACTAGATCACCGAGGGAAGTCAGAAGAGGAACCCACACAGGGCAGGAACCTGGTGGCAGGAATTGTTGCAGAGGCCACAGAGGACTGATGCTTACTTGACTTGCTCCTTTGGCTTGTTTAAATCTGCTGTTCTAACACTGGCAAGCTCACCTCTGGCTGTAGTTCGATCCTCCAGGACCGTCTGTCCACACACATGCCAACCTGCTTCACATTCGGTCAAACTGTGACTACGTAACAGCCTTTCAGAGCAAGAATATCCATAGGAATACAAAAATATCTAATACCCAGCAAATAAAGTTCACAATGAGTGACCAATCAAAAATCGTTAAACAGGGTTGGAGAAAAGGCTCAGAGCACATAGGTCTCTTAGAGAGGACCTATGTAATTCCAAGCGCCTATATTAGACTCCATGTAACTCTAGATCCAGGGGATATGAGAGCACTTACGGGCACACAGGTGCACATATTCACACACATACCCATGTATACACAGAATTAAAAGTAAATCTTTAATTACTGTGTGGCTCAGAAAGCAGGAAATAGAGAAAGATCAGTGGAATGATACGATCTCCAAACTAACATGGATTATAAAATTAGCAGAGAGCAGGTAAAACTGCAGTTATATATGTTCAGATATTATTAGATTCATGGGAAGAATAAAAATGACCCAACTTGAATTTGTAAAGGTGAAAAGTAGATATTATGGGATGGAAAATAGGCTGGCCCTAGTGGCAGATTTAAAATCAGAAGCTGTCCGGAACTATAGCACCGTGGAGAGAGGCTGCAGTGGCTTCTTTGCTCAGGTAGGCATGCTTAGGTTATGTTTGGACTTATGGACATTTCACACTTGCTGTGACTTCTGCCAAGGATCACTCCCACTCTGTATATGACTTTCCCTTCACTCTCCGAGGCCTTTAAAATTAACACAAAGAGTTCCTTTTATCTGCCTTTTGAAAATAAAGGCACATTTATTAGATAGCCTGTCTGTCTCCCTCAATCCAGGCTTCAACGAGAGTTGAAGGAGGTTATTTAACTTGGTCCTTAGCAGATGCTCAAATGGTTACTCAAAGAGTGAACTCTGAGTAGATACAAGATTATGAGGGCTTATAGCTATACTTCTGTGCCTGAGTGGATAAACAGTAGTACATGGCAAACAGTGGAATACAGTAGTCACTATTTCCACAAATACCAGCTATCTGATACACGCCAAACATTTAGGTGACTGATGTAAGAAGCTAGATCCATGAAGTCTCACAAACATAACTGCCTGAAACATGAGCTGAAACAAGACCACCAATAGAAATGCTAACCTGGAAGGGGAGGCTCACAAGACCTCAACCCTAGTTAAAAAACAAATCCTCAAAAAATTACAGGCAACCAAGGGATGTTGAGAGTGGGCAGAACACGGCGACTGGTTAGACAATACCATTTATATTTATTTANTATATATATACACACACACACACACACACAAATAACAGACTGAGCAGATTGCACCTACATATTTAGGAATTCACACAGACATAAAACAGCCATGAGTTTGAAAGAGTAGGGGAAGGAGGACAGAAAAGGGAGGAAATAATGTAATTTCAAAATCTAAAAACATAATTCTTTGAAAGAGCCCTAATTACCGGAAACTCATTTCTAGTGTGGGAGACGAGACTAAAAAGCGAGAGCTATACTTTTCTTTACGGTGACCAGAGTTGGGCACACTGAGAAACTGACCAGAATTTGGTGCTCAGGGGAGGATTATCTATCAATTAGAAACATTTTAAAAATTGAGATCTGTTCAAGGTCTGCAAAACAAAAAACAAAAGCCAACCACTTAAAATGACTTGGTCTGCAACAGATGTGCTTGATGAGGAGCAGAATAAAGCAGCGCAGGGGCTCCTGCTGGCTCCAGCCCTGGGGAAAGCAAAGCTAGAGGCTGCCCGGATCCAGGAGTTGGAGGACAGTCTTCACGAATAGTAAAACTCTCAAGACAGTAATTTTGTTTTTGTTTTTCAGGACAGGGTTTCTCTGTAGCTTTGGAACCTGTCCTGGAACTAGCTCTTATAGACCAGACTGTCCTCAAACTCTCAGAGATCCACCTGCCTCTGATTCCCCAAGTACTGGGATTAAAGGCGTGCACCACCACCTGGCTCAAAACAGTAAATTCTTAAACACGTATTACTTCTTTACCAAGAAAACCAGGGGGTTGGCGAATTAAAAACCAATTTCTGGTTCGTTACTGATAGCATTTGATTTTTGTTCCATCTGTCACTGTACGTGTGTAAACACACCAGCCACACTGGAGGAGTTCTTCTCAGTTGTTGTTTTCCTACCATATACTGGACAGGGCCTAAACTCAGGTTGTCGGGTTTGGGGGCATGCACTGTAGCCTGCTGAGCTACCTCACCAGCCCCAGACTGCATTTTATATCAAGCTATAGGACAGGCAGAATTGGTAGAAGATACTATTGGGTCAATATGAAAATTGGTTGAACGGGTTGGGTTATGGTTTACATAAACAGTACAAAGTTTAAACACAGACTCGGAAAATCGGTTCAAGATGAATATTAACCTCAGAGTAACCATTAAATATTAATGCAAAGAGATGTAACTGAAGCGCCAAAGGGTTAAACTGAAATAGAATTAAAAATATTCTGGTGATTTAATAAAGTCAGGAAAAAAAATTCAAATGTATTTCAGACCTCAAGAACAATGGAAACAACACACCAGAAACTTCAGACTGTAGCTGAGACAGTTGCAGCTTAAATATTAGTATTGGAAAAGAAGACAGCTGGACCTGCTGTGCACCAGTCCCAGCTCCTGCTCTAGTAATGCAGTGAATATGAGGTGACCCTGGCTACAGGAACGAGAACAAGTCTCATAAAACCAAACAATTAGGAAGACTGTACTCGATTTTAGGCTCCACCAGCACTAAGAAAGTATTAGGACAACTTGTATTCCTTGACTCAGTAGATTGGTCCAACTGAGGGCAAAGTGACAGCAAGTACTACAGTGGCAGTTACGGGCAACAAAGATATGCCAAAGCAATAAAGTTAAACCTGGCAAAAAAGGTAGAAGATGTCTATAATGAGAACTTGGAACATTTTACCGAAGGACATTTAAAAATCTTAACTAGAGCTTGACTACTCCAGAATTAGCAGTGGGCTTGATATTGTAAAGATGAAAACATTTCCCCAAACCATGACGGGGCTCATTCTACGCTGGCTAAAGATCCGAGAGTTAGAACTTGCTTCTTCAAAGTTATTGTCAACAGTTCAATTAACAGGTATGGCTAAAATCCAGACCTAGTTTTTCAGGTACGAAGCAGCTCTGTTTCTACCTCAAACAAAAGTCTAAGGCTCCAACTAGGTTCCCACTCTCTTAGGGAGATGACTCTGGAGTCCACCCGGGGAGTGGTTTGCCTAGAGCATGTTTTAGTCTAGGGTGTGTTACTTGTCTTGTTTTGGGAACAGAATATTTAAGAATGTAGCCTCTAATCCTTCAGTTGCTCTGTTTATTCCTGGTATCATATGAATGCAGGTTTTTTTTTTTTTCTAAATCTTACTCCTACCTTTTGAAGTCTGGGCATTTAAGCAAATGGAAATTAAATGCAGGTGATTTTCAGTATTCACTGGAACTCCCTCCTGGTGCTATCCTGTTTCTGTTTTATTATTTTCACCCATGTCTTCATTCTCTTTACTTATGTTCCTAATCCCCATGCCTCTATTTTGGTAAGTAGTATCCTTGTTGAAGCTTGTCTCCAACATAATTCCACTGGGATTCAAAAGACCCAAAGGGAAATGCTATAGGTGGTTTCATATGGAAGAGCCAGGGGCTAAGTGTCCTGCACTCAATCCTGAAAATATTCAAGGATTGCTCTATAGCTACCAAATACTTTAGTAAAAACTGTGTGTATGTGTGTGTGTGTGTGTGTGTGTGCGTGCATTAACTTGAACACATGGCATGGATCAGAAAACATTGCTGAAGTTGTCTTTCTACCATAGGGGTCTCAGAAATTGAACTCAGGCTTAGGCTTGGAAGTAAGCACTTTTATCCATTAAGCTGTCTTGCTGGCCCTGTCAAACCTGCCTATAAAGCTGTAATCATGTAGATACTATTTATTGAGACACAATTGCAAATAGAATAGTTGAGCTGAATAGATTGCCCAACCTCTTAAGTTCAGGGAGGAGTGGAGTTAGCATGGAGTAGGAACCACACAACAGTGAGCAACAACTGTCTCACAGGAACAGAATGTACAACTGTCTCATGGGAACAGAATATATTGTCCTTAGCATAAACACACACACACACATACATTGATTCCAAGTGTAGGAAAGACTCAAGTATGGAAAGAAAATTAGAGACTGTAAAATGTTTAGACAAAACATAATGTGCAAACTAAAACAGACATGGCAGCATCTATCTTGCTATATTGTCATGGCAGGGCCAATGAGATGGCTCCACAGGTTGAGGTACTAGCCACTTGTCTTGACCATCTGAATCTGACCCACAAGATGGAAGAAGAGAACAAATGCAACATAAAGTTAAAGTCGGACCCAGTAATATACACCTTTAACCCTAGTTCTCAGGAGGCAGCAGCAGATGCAGCTCTATGAATTTGAGGCTGGGGTCTACTTATAGAGCTCAAGTCCAACTAGGGATACATATTGAAACCCTATCTCAAAAACAAATTAGAAGTAATATACAATAAAAATGTAAGACAAAAATTGGTAGAAGTATTTATAACACCAATACCATAGGAGACATTTCTAGAGTACGAAATAAAAAGGTTCTTATAAACCAGAAAAAATGGATACCCAGTCTAATTTTTAAAGAGGGCTAAGGATGCAACACATCTTTAACCAATGTTTAGCCATCCAAACTGGGCCAAGCAGGTACTAGAGGTCAAGTGTAGGCTTTGAAGCAGAGGTAGTGGTGGAAGGACAAACTCCTTACAGCAGACCAAAACCAAAAGGGAAAACAGGACTGATCATTTTGAGCCACATGTAAATATAGAATTCATTTAGCAAAGAACACCATTAAATATAACAAGGCTTTCTGCACGAAAAAAGGATGTCCAACTTCACTGAGTAAGATGCAAATTGAGGCCACATGAGATCCATTCCACATCGACCAGGTCAGACCACAATGTTTGCTGGTGAGGATGTAAAGAAAATGAAGTAGTAAACAATAGCCTTCCAATGCTAAAAAAAAAAAAAAAAAAAGCTTTAAACTTTTAAACTGAGGAAAACATTTTGTAAAATCAGCCTTTGTCCTCACAAAATCTTCTTGACCAATGCTCTCAGCAGCTTTACATAACTTTTATTGAAAAGTAATTAAGCCATCAACCAATGAATAAACATTCTCATGCAGTGGAATACCACTTGTCAATAAAAAGTAAAGAACAACTAACATGGAAGGATCTTTAAGATACCTTCCCAAGCGGGGGGAAGGCAAACAAAAGTATAGATTGCATCGCTCTGTTTAAATAGAGAAAATACTGCAAAGTAGGTGACAGAAAACAAATCTGATGCTTAAGGGATATTAAGGGGCTGCCAAGGGAGAAATTCTTCAGGTGATGGACGTATGCACTATCATGTGTTTTCACAGGCGTATGTGATGGCAAACTGTAACATTGGAAATATAAGTAGTTTATTGTATCAGACCTCAATAAATCTTAAAATATCAGCAAAATCAAAAAACTTTCACAAAATATATCTGGGTGAAATATAAGCAGTTTTAATGTATCAGACCTCAATACATCTTAAAAATATCAGCAAAACCAAAAGTCTTTCACAGATACACCTGGGTGAGTGACTAGATGGGGAAACTACAAAGAAGTAATAAATAACTCTGAAACAAGACTACTTGGGCACAGAAAAGAGAAGGAGGTGCCAGTGTGGAGGAACAAAAGATGCTCTTTGGCCCTTCTGGTACTGGCTGTTTCTGAAACTGGGCTAGGCAAGTCGCATGTCTTTATGGTTATTTTAGGCAGGTGCCTGCTTTCTATTACCCTGTGTACATATGCAGTCTTATAACTGGGGCGGGGGGCAAGGCACAAGCCACTGCCCAGGCTGTATTCTATCGTTTTGGAGCAGGGTCTATGCAGAATAAACCATCTGAAGGACTAAGTTCTTTAAACTTTTCATTTGTTTCAGGTGGAAGAATTATCAACTGCAAACAACTGGAGAGATTAAATGAAAAGCTATCGTAAACTTCCTGATAAACCACTGTCTGTGCCAGTTAATACTTGCACTCCTCCCACAAGCTTCCAGGGTACACCTCCAAATACAAGCGGTTGAGCATGCACGTGGTACACATACATAAATACACCCAACACATTTTCTTTTTTAAGAGTAGTTAATATTCTCGGAGTCATAGCTAAAACAGAATTATCTTCTTTGCATGCGTTTTTGCCTTGAGGCATGGTGGTCAAGCAGTCTGAGTAATGGCCCCGACCCTCTAGTTGTTGCTTAAATCAACCGACTGAAACACAGCCTGAGGCAAACCCATCACGGTTTGCGGTTGTCTTCTCCAGACGCTGGAAAGAAGGTCTTGGAATCCGGCGGGCCACAGCAGGCAGGGTAAGCGGAGCCTCGGGCTAAGCAGTTACCTCCGCCGCTCCCGCCCGTGGGAGCCCAAACACCAGTTCTGGAGCAGAGAGGGCCGCAGGGTATAGCAGCAGGAGCCATGCCCCGCTTCCACCAGTCACAGCCTCCCACGCCCCGCCTCCTAGAGGCGCGCACTTCCGGCCACAAAGGCGCTCGGGAACTCAAGCCGTGAGTCTGCACCAACCAGCGGCCGCGTCGGGCCGGCGCGACTGCGCGCGCATCGCGGCGCAGGTTCGAATCTCGGGCGCCTCGCTGCGGCTCCCCAACGTCCCGGTCGCCCTCGGGGCGCCGCAGCCTGCTGCTCTGCGCCGCCCTCCGCCCTCCCTCCGCCACCGCGTGCCACCCATCCCCGGCCCATGGCCAAGCGGCGTGCGGCCGAGCCGCTCACGTTCCGCGTGCCTTGGAAGCGGCTCTTGCTCAGCGACTTCCCCGAGGGGCCACCGCTCTGGGCCCCGCCGGCTCGGTCCCGCAAACGGCAGGGGGACGCGGGGACCATGGTGGAGCCTGCGGCTGCGCCCAGCAAGCGACGTGGCGGCGGGGACGGCGGCCAGGAGCGGCAACTTTGCCGCGGCCTGGAGCCGGGAAAGCCACCTCCCGGCGAGCAGGAAGAACCCCGGGGCGGCGGCGACGACGGGATGGGGAGCGCGGGCAGCGGAGCCGACGGGGCGCACGTCCAGGTAGGTCCGCCCCGCACCAGCCCGGAGCCGGGTCCCAGACTGCGGAAGTCCGGCCCATTCGAGGGGCTGGACCAAATGGTAAAGACCGTGGTCCTGAGGGTCAGCTCAGTGCAAGCCGGAGAGTTTGGTTTAACGGCGATTATTGTAGAACTTGTAGTAGGTTTTCCCCTAGCATCCACCAGTTATTTGAGCTTGGTGCTCGGCTGGGCAGAAGGGAAGGGTGTCGTCTGGTCTTAGGAGAACCCGATAACTCATAATGTTCAGTCCTATGAGAAAGGGTGGTGCCGCTATCTGTTTTGGCAGAGATCTGTTCTGGCCATGAGATCCAGAAAAAAACACTAGAGGTGCAACTTATCCAAATTTATGTGTTGTAAGTGTATAAAAGAGTAGGCTCTTAAAATTTGGTTAACGATAAAAGTTCAAAGTTGCCCGCAGTGGCGATGCACACCTTTAATCCCAGAACTCGGGAGGCAGAGGCAGTTGGATCTCTGAGTTTGAGGCCAGCCTGGTCTACAGAGGGAGTTCGGGCACAGCGGTGGGGGCGCGCTACAAAAAGAAACATTGTCTCAAACAAAACAAAACAAAAAATGGGTGAGTCTCAGGGTCTGTGCTTTGTTAAACACAAAGTAACTTTTCACTTGTTGGGTGGAATGAAATGCTAATTTTACTTTGTAAAATGTGGAAAACTCCAAATGGGTTTATAAACGCACATTGTATTTGTACCACACGGCCTTGACCTGACTTGAGAACTCCCGACCTGCCTTTAAAGCAGTTCTGGTATAAGTTGGTGGAGGTTAGGGTATTTGGCAAGTGCGATTCTCAGAACTCAGCAAAACCACCTCAACCATCTTGGAATGATGCATCTGCTTAATGTCTTTTTTAGTGTCTTAAACGTTTATGACAAAAGTTAAGAATCATGCCATAAATAAATAATTGAGATACATTTGAGAGGATTTCTTTGTGTTACAGAGTGTACTGGAACTCTCTTTGTAGATCAGGCTGGCCTTGAACTCACTGAGCTCCACCTGGCTCTGCCTCCCCAGTGCTGGGATTAAAAGTGTGTCCCACCACCACCTGGCTCAAAGGGAGCTTTTAATATCTGCCACAGCATCTGCTTTAACTCAGTTGGGTCTTGCCTCACACATTGGCCAGATATGGCAGTTTTTACCCTGTGTTAGTTGCAGCCAGATGGCGGTCATGAAGCCCTGCAATGTTCTGTTAGGTCTGTTCTTGAGTTTCTTCTCTTCTGCGGAACTATGAAAAGACAGAAATTCTCCATCTCTCTTGCCTTCAATGACAAGATTTTGTATTAAGAGCATATCATCTAGGACAAAAGAAAGACTATGACAAAAAGCATACTGACATCAGTGTTGGTCTGATTTCTCTTTGCTCAGATTAGGGCTTAAATCCTTGCCCTAACCTCATAGTCTCATGTAGGAAATGCTACCACAGATGCCTTCTTTCCACGCACAGTATCTACTTTGTGCTATCAAGCTTCAGGATCGGTCCTGCATGGTTTCATATAGAGTCAATGTATGTATGTACGTATGTACCTGTGTGTGTGTATATACAAAACTTATATGTGTATATATAGAGGGGATAGTTTAATGTACGTGTATACTCAAGACAAAGCCAAGAGTGCATGTATGTTATATATAAAATATCTTTAATGACAGTATAATTTTATGCAGACTAATTGCTTAGCCAATATTGCGTTATACTTTCCAGTAACAGCAGAAATTTTTGTTTGTTTTTTGTTTTTCGGGATGGGGTTTCTCTGTGTAATAGCCCTAGCTGTCCTAGAACTAGTTTTTGAAGACCAGGCTGGCCTCGAAATCAGAAATCTGCCTGCTTCTGCCTCCTGAGTGCTGGGATTAAAGGCATTCGCCACCACCGCCTAGCTCAGAAATGTTTTATTAGGACGAGAGTTAATAATATGTGATATCCAGCAATAGTGAGCATTTACTGTCTTAATTTTTAATTCTCACAAAGATCCTAATTCATTTTTCTAAGGGGGTAAGATCGGAGATTTACCAGTTACTCAAAGTGAGGTATACCCGATGGCAGCTCGTTCTCAGTCACTGTTAGGCTTACATCAGATGATCCTTTTCCTTTGTAGCAGAGAACTAGAGGGTAACTATTTTGACCCCATTTGTTTATTAAAGTGGAATGTTTTTTGATCCATCCTTTAAAAGTTTTTCACGTATTTGGTTATCTGCTGAGCCATCTCACCAGCCCTGTCTTTTGACTTTATTGTATCTTTAGCCCAATATTAAGAAATTTCCCCGAAGACTCATCCTTTTTGCCTTAAAGTCTCAACGGGTGACTGTAACATGACTGCTTGTCCTGCTGTCTACTTTGTCGTGTGTGTCCCCCCCCCAGCATTGACGTGTAGCCACTTTGAACAGTAGAAGTGTAAGGTACATTCTTAATTTTAAAGAGTCTCTTATACCATTATGTTTTGAAATGTTGAAGCAGTATTTTTGCTATATTGGGTTAAAGAAAATCAAAGTTAATTTCCCTTGTTTTTATTTCTGTTATCATTGGAGGAGTAAGTACATGTGATGGCCATTGCGGTGGATGGAGTTACTGTAGCGAGTGTAAATGTAACACAGCCGAGTAAGGCAAGGGTGTTCAGGTTGAGAACTGTCACCCGTCAGCCTTTGTGGGACTCCAGTGCTGCTGTCTTTACATGGAGTATTTTAAGGATGTTGTGCCAATTTTAAACTTCATTACTTAATGTTGTAATCATTTAGGGTAAACTGCTTAAAGTTTAAGGGGTCACCATTCATTTGGCTTGATAGACCTAATTGTCAGTCATACTGATCGTCAATTCTATGTTCTTCTCTTTATCACGTTTATATACTAAACTTTATAGGAGGTCATGAAGTATTTTGGCCTCTATATTAGTCTAAATCCTAAACATCAGGAAAAATCAAAAGTAGGTTATATTTCTCATTGAACTTAACACTGGCTGCCATTCCTCAAACCCACATGGTGACCCACAACAGTTTGTAACTCCAGTCTGAAGGGATCTGATGCCTTCTTCTGGCCTCCTCAGGAACTGCATGCCCACAGTACACACATACATTCAGGCAAAATACCCATACACATAAATCAAAATTTTACAGCACTACAATTTTTTTGAAAAGATGCTATTAAAGGAAAAGTTTTTTTAAAAAAATTTAAACCCTTAGCAAATACAAACCCACAGATTTGATTGGGTATTTGAAATGCTTTATCAAAATCAAAACTGCCTTTGTTGAAAATGAAAAAGTATGTAAACCATATCTGAGTCTTTTTCAGACAGGGAATTTAAAAAGTAGTTATTGGGCTGGCAGGATGTCTTAGCAGGTAAAGGCACTTGCTTCCAAGCCTGAGGACTTGACTTTAGTCCCCAGAACTCACATGGTGGAAGCGGGGGTGCTGTCTCCTGAAGGTTGTCCTCTGATCTCTTTGATTCAGGGTAGCCCAGGATGGTCTTAAGTTTACAGCTCCTCCACTCAGTGCCCTCAGTGCTGTGATTCTGGGCATGTCAACCTGCGCAACTGAAAGGAGATATTCCCTACAGTGTGTATGTGTGGTGTTGTGTTGTGGGTGGGGTGTGTGTGTGGTGGGGGTGATGTTTTCTAAACCAGTGCTAACATTTTATCTCTCTTCTTTCCTTAAAGCCCAGTGAAGACTTTTGGCAGTATAACACATTCCAGTACTGGAGGAACCCTCTACCACCTCTTGATCTGGCGGCTCTTGAAGATGTGAGTGCAGACAGTTTGACAGAAACACTTCAGGACAAGAATGAAGTAGTTGAGATTGACATGGAATCCTGACAGGAGAAACTGAAGAAGTGGATTTTTTTTAATTTGAAAAGAACTAAAGGAAATGTTGTTTTCCGTCCTTGACATTTGACATGGTACTGTTGTCAAATCTGAAAAATGAGGAAGAATTTTCAGGCTTAAATACTTGTAATTACTGCTGAATATCCTAATGAGATTTTTAAAGGATATAATATAGTTGGAGGCAAAATACTTGCATTTTTAATGAAAGGGGTTTTGTTCCTGCTCTAACTTTGGAGATGCTTATCTTGGAAAGGGTGTTGCAGCTTTAGAGGAAGCACTCAGCACTTCTTCTCTTGCTCTGTCAAATGCTCCTCTGCACCAAAAAGCTTTCTTGCGGTACATGGAATGAACACATTTAACATTTATATAACCGATGCTAATAAATACTTTCTAGTACATTTTATTGGCTCCTCTTGGTTGAACAAGTAGACTTGAGTATCTATGCAAATTTAAAATGTGAGATTGTTTCTTAAGCTAATATTGTTTTAGAAGACTATAAATTTTAAACTAGTGAGAATTTCCATTTGGGTAGCTTGTTTTAACTTTCAGTATTTGCTGTTTATTAGAGGCAACAGATATAGCCAAAAAAAACTGGATAAAGAGCAGTAAGAAGTAGATGCCTGCCCCTCCTCCCCTTTTCTGAAGTGAAAGGAATGATGTGGTCAGTGTATTGAGTTTTGGTTTGAGTCCATTTTGTTACTGTTGACTACTTTAGCCCCGCAGTTCTCAATACTGATAGCACTTTAACAGGTTTTGGTTTTTTGAGCCCCACCCTAGAGAAATTTCATTCAATTATTTGAAGGTGGGCTTTACACATAGTCAGTCTTTTATTATTGTGTTGTTTTGGGCGCCAAGTCTGTATTCCTGTACTGTGCAGACCTGGCCAGAACCACTAGACTAGGAGCTTTTCCTGTTTAAAGGAGATGATCGCTAGTGAGCTGAAGAATGCCTGTTTGTTAGTCTTGTCCTTAATTTGTTACATTATTGGATCTGTTACTTCTAAGTTATTGTGTTACAGTTTTATTGTTAATAAAGTACACTGTTTATGCTTGAGTTATGTATCAATTACTGCTTTTTGTATTGCATACAGAATGCTGGCTTTGTTACCGAATAATTTGTTTATGTTTGTATTTTTGACATTAAATCCAGTCCAAAATTCAGAAAAGATAGTTGATGTCAGTAAGAGGAAAATGAGAAATAATAAATAGTATCTACCTCAGAGTGACTACTTTTTAAAATGTTATGTTTGATTGGCATGTTTTTCTGTGGTTGATCCTCACTCCCATCTGCCTGCCTGTCCAGGCTTCCCTGATGTTTTTTTCATACACAGGGCTGTTGTTTCAGCCTCTTCATCCTCCTTCTTTAAACCTTTTCTACCTCCTGGGGCCCCAGTCTCAGTCTCTTTTCCTGTTGTGATGCCATCAGGATCAAAAAGCCACTTAGGGTAGAGAAGGTTCACTCCAGCTCTGCCGAGGCTATAGTTCCCCTTATGGAAGTCTCAGCAGCAAGGGCAGGAGGCAGTGGACACGTGTACTCACTCTAAGATAGCCTTTAAAATGGCAACTTTGTATATGGATGTGGACACTTGTTTTCTCTGTGGTGGTCAGTGAACAACTTGAGAGTTGGTCCTGCCGGCTGTTTCCTGGGGACCAAACTCAGGTCATCAGGCATGGAAAGCCAGTACCTTTACCTGCTGAGCCAGCCCAATAGCCGTCACCTTTTGATATGGTCCAGGATTACTTCCCAAAGAATGTTTCTACCCACAATGGCAAGCCCTATCTCAGCTGGGGTCAAAATAATTTCTCCCAGGTGACAATAGATCTTGTCAAGTTGACAGCATCACAGACCTATCTAGTTTCTTGGCTTGCCTATGCTCACTCCCTCAGATATATGTTTGTTAGAAGCAGATCTATTTTAAGGGAAACATTTAATACTTGTTTTTCTGAACTTGGGTTACCTCACCTAGTACTTTCTTACATTTTCCTACAACTTTTTGGTTGTGGTTGAATAAAATTTGATTGCATGTGTCACATTTTCTTTGTCTGCTGATAGACGTTGAGGCTGATTTCATTTACTCCTCTTGTGACTAGGTCAGGAATAAACACAAACGTGCACACACCTCTAGCAGGATATAGAGTCTTTTGGATATGTGTATGTCCAGAAATGGTATAGCTGGTAGTTATATATGGTCATGTGGTAGCTCCACGTCTAGTATAGGGATATTTTTTCTCTTTCCTTTTTTGTTTAGAACTTCACCCTGACAGTGGCTGTACAAGTTTACATTCCCATGAACAAAAAGGGTTTTCCCACAGCTGTTTTTTTATTTTTTGAGACAGAGTCTTGTGTAGCCCTGGAACTCCAGGTGTGTTCCACTACACCCAACTTGGCATTTGTTTTTTTGATAGCCCTATTCACAAGGGTGGGATGTAATCACTACATTTCAATTTGCATTTCTCTGCTGGCCAAGGACATTAAACTCTTCAAAATACTTCTTTGTCCTTGTGTTTATTTTAAGGACTGTGTTCAGTTCGTTGGCACATTTATCGGTTGGCAGTATGTATGTGTGTGTCACAGTTCTTTGTATACTGGGTATTAGCTCCTTGTCTGGAGTGTGACTGACAAAGTCTCCACGTGTCACCCATCTTTTCACCCTACTGAAGCTTTTGCTTTGCAAGAGCTTCTTGGTTTTATGTAATCCTGCTCTGTGATGCTGGAATTCTATCCAGCAGATGTCTCTATCTACATTTGAGAGTTGTTCCTATGCTTCCCTTACAGGTTCAGCATTTCATGTTTTAAATTAAGGTCTTTGGTCCCACCTTGGATCTGTTGAAATAGAGTTAGATGTAATTTAATTCTTCTGTAGATGGGCGCCTTTGCTGGGTGAAAATAACCTTGGACTGATCCTCCTGCCTCCACCTCCCTGCTGGGATTACAGGTGTGTGACACCTCACCTGGTTTATGGGATGTTGGGGATCAAACCTAGGGCTTCCTGTATGCCAGGCAAGTACTCTAACAACTGAGCCGCACGCCCAGCCCATAAATATTACATTTAGAGGTATATTACGTAATAGAGAGTTGGTAGATTTGCTTAGTAGAACAAAGACGACAGGAAGAAACCAATGAACTTGATGGTGGAGCAAAAGAAATGATTATAGCTCAAAACAAAAAAGATCACTACAAGGAACAGAATCTCGGCAGCTCAGGGTGCAATACAGAAACTCAGAATAAGGCTGGGCGGTGGTGGCGCACGCCTTAAGCACTCCAGAGGCAGAGGCAGGCGGATCTCTGTGAGTTCGAGACCAGCCTGGTCTACAAGAGCTAGCTCCAGGATGACAGGCTTCAAACCACAGAGAAACCCTGTTTCGAAAAACCAAAAAAAAAAAAAAAGAAACGCAGAATATTTACGTCACTGAAGCTCTAAGAATCACTGACTGGGAATGCAGCTCATAGTGCTTGTTCAATATATGTGGTGAGTCACTGGGATCAGTACGAAAAAACACGGGATGGGGGTGAAAGTAATATTACATAGAACCTTATTTTGAGGAATTAGATCAAGTGGATACATTTCTTTATAGGCATAAACTACTACGGCATCTTCATAAATATATAACCTTAATAGTCTCATGTCTATTAAAAAAAAAACCCTAAATTCATACCTTGAAAATTTCCAACAGTCCTTTGGAGTCATGTAATCTTGCTGGAAAACTCTTCCAATTATTTAAGGTAGAAATAACACAATTTCCTTCAGAAAAATGAGAGAAACACTTTTCAGTTCATTTTGCAAGGCCAGTGTCACTCTGATTCCAAAACTAGACAAACATCTCTCATGCACATAAGCATAGAAGTCTTCCTCTACAAAATGCTGAGAAATAAAAAAAATATTTATTAACATAAATATACATATTCCTCTCTGATATCCTAAGGTGAGTTTAATAGTCATTCTTTTTTCTTTTGCTTATCTAATTCTTTTTAATCTGCATATTTCATTTTGCTTTTTAATCCAAGACAGACACTACAGTCATGATTGGTCCTGAACATGTTTTGAATCTTCACGGGGCTAATGAGTCTTTGGAAACTCCAAGCTGTTGGAGTGACATTGCTCTGTGTATAAATAGTTTAGTATTCCAGCCAGTAACCGGCTTTCAAATATGCTGGCTCGCCCTCCAGATGAAAGGTGGAGCTATTGCATGATGCTTATTAAAATTTCAAAACAATCGTTTTACTTACATTAGTATAGCTTTTCTGATGTGAACTCATAAAACTACAGGTGCGAAAGTGTGGGATCATTCATTGGTGCCCAGTTGATTACCAGCCCTGCTTTATAGGCATCTTCTGGATAGTGAGTTCCAGGTCAGGGTAACAGCTGGGGAGTCTACACAAAACTAAATCTGTCAACTAACAATAGTGTGCACTCCTTTTCTGATTATATAAATGGCATGTGCATATATAGGAAATTTAAAGCATAAAAGGAAAAAAAATTGAAATTCCATTTCCCAGAGACAACTCCAGACAATATTTTGCTTTGTTATTTCTTATCTACAATTATACAAATACATTTGAATCTATTATGGTTTATTTTTAAGTAACTCATGAACATTGTTAGACACATTTGGTCCCCTGCCCCCAGATTCTGTATTGTTTTATCATATTTCTGCCTTTTGGACTATGTATCAGCTTGAAATTTCCAGATTTTCAGTGGGAGATGGGGAGTGATGAAAGAGGGTACGGTGGTGTGTATAGGCCTAACCCAACTCAGTATACATATGTATGGAATTGTTAGAGTGATACATACCTACATACGTACACACACACAGGCAGAGGGAGTGATGAACGGGTACAGTAGTGCATAGGCCTAACCCGACTCAGTATACATATGTATGGAATTGTCAGAGTGATACATGCCTACACACACGCACACACGGGCTTTTGGTCTATTAAAAAGCAACTTGTGAAATGTAAGCAAAGAGTTGAACACAAACAATTATTTTTAAACGACACCAATATAACTTAGAATAATGTATAGTAGCATGAGGTGAACATCCCACCCAGCCCCTCTTGATGGACGCTATGACGGACGAATGACAATTATGGACTAAAAGGAAAGGTGACATCATTTTACATGAGATTTATTATTAAAATATATACACAATTTTATTCGAATCTAATGAAGGAAATTAAATCAAGTGCTATTTCCCAGATAGATGTTTCTTTTACATTTTTATTTCTCTTTTAGAGTAGTTAAAAGTGCTTATACCAAAGGCTCACTTCCGAGTTGAGGGCTAAGACACGGAACATACTGTGATTAACTAGTGTAGCTTGTGCGTCTCCACACTGCCTATCTCCTGCCAGACAAAAGTGTCTCTTCGTTACCTATTGCTTAACAAAGGACAGTGTGAAGGTTGAAAACCAAGATGATAAGGTAAGCAGCAAGGAGATGCACGTATCTTCCCTGCTACATCTAGAGAGTCTTCTCGTGCCTGTTCCTCGGCCTGAGGCACCTTAGGATCCCCCTTCTTTGAAGCCGTGAATACATTGTACGGCGCTTTCAGCGCAGTTCGTACATCCACTCCCCCCACACAAAGGGAACAGTGCTGACCTACGTGCTTCCACTTTGGAACCCATTGAGAGAAGGAAGGAAGCAAGAGAATGACAGAAAGTCAGAGAGAGAGAGTCAGCACAGCTCCAGCTCCCCGTGGGAACAAGAAGGCCCTTCCCACTGTAAACTTACCACCACAAAGACATTAAACCACATCTGTTTTCCTTGCTGCCTCCAGCTTTCTCCACAACACATGTTCATCTGCTGATCAATTACACTTACGGAATTAGCATTATGAACTCATGATTAACCTACTGACGTTTTAGCTTATCTGCCCCAGCCCTTGTCTCATAGCTTCACAATTGGTCTTTCATGGGACCAATTTCAGGGCTTCTAGCCATGATATCATCTGGCCTCTCAGCCTTTCCTTTGCTATCTTTCTCCATAGCTGAGCAATTCTTCGATTTTACTTGTCTACAAAACCAACAACGTTTAGACAAGGCTAAGGTCTTCCGCTAGCCTGAGCTATACCACTCAAACCTGCTCAAACCGCAGCTCACCTGCCCCGAGTCCTGGTCAGCTGAACATAAGGATATGTACCAGAGACAATGGTCTAAGTGGTATGGAGAACAGGAGTCCTTGTTGCAGGGGGCCGCTCCTTTGTTCCTGGCCGCTTAACTCCTAAATAATCACATAGAAACTGTATTAATTAAATCACTGCTTGGCCCATTAGCTCTAACTTCTTATTGGCTAACTCTTACATCTTAATTTAACCCATCTCCATTAATCTGTGCGTCACCACGAGGTCGTGGCCTACCAACAAAGTTTCAGCATGTCTATCTCCAGAGGCAGTGGCTCCATAGCATCTCTTAACTCTGCCTTTCTTCCTCCCAGCATACAGCCTAGCTTTCCCTGCCTACCAAAGTCCTACCCTACCAGGCCAAGGCAGTTCTTTTATTCATTAACCAATAAAAGCAACATAGAGACAGAAGGACCTCCCACACCAGTTCCTCAGGATTTCTCAAACAAGTCATTGAAATGAGCTCATATTTTAAAACTTTATTTTATGTGTATAAGTGTTTTTGTCTGCATTCTGCATGTACATATACCATGTGCATGCCTGATGCTATGGAGATCAGAAGAGGGCATTGGATCCCGTGGACCTGGACTCAAGTACAGTTGTGAACTCCTACATGGATTCTGGGAACCGAACTTAGATCCTCTGCAAGAGCAGCACGTCCTGTTAACTGCTAGGGCATCTCTCCAGCCCCAGGAGTTCACACATCTATGTCTTTGAGCTTGCGATGAGGTCTTTGCCAAGATACCTTCATGGCACCCTTGCAACTGCTCTCCTGAAAAGTACTTCATTCATTTAGCTGTTTAATATTTAGAGTTTCTTTTATTTTTTAATTATGTGTAGGCGTGTCTGTGTGTGGGTTATGTGCACATTTGTGCAGATGCCAGCAGAGGTCGGAGGTATAGTATTTCCCGGAGCAGACTGGGTACAGGTGACTGCGAGCCACCTGATGTGGGTGCTGGGTATGGACTCAGGTCCTCTGGAAGAACAGTGCACTTCGTTCTCTTACCTGCTGAGCTATTTTTCCAGTCCCCTTTGATTTCTCTTTAGTGCTACTTGCCTTTTTAGCGGTGACACCCTCTTTGGGTGCAATTTTCAACATGCTTCTATTTCTAGCAAATTGCGTATTTTCCACCTATTTCTTTTGATGTTCTTCATTCCCATCTCTCCAAATAATAATCAGGGGAAATGGTTGTTCTGTGTATCTAGTGTACCAGACACAGCAAGAAGCCCCACCTCTCAGGGCCAGTTTTCTGCTTCAGACAACTTTTCATTACGGTGACGAAACACCCAGAGTAGGCTAACTTACAGGAAGAAAGATTCCTCTTGGTTCGTGGTTTTTGTTCATGTTGCACCGTAGCTCTGGGTTTGTGACAAGGTGAAACAACATGTCAGGAAGCACATGGAACAAAGTTTCTCAACAAGTAACCCAGGAAGACAAAGGGAGAAGAGGAAAGAACCTGGACCCCATGTCTCAGTCCTGCCTCCACTCTCTAGGTCCCACCTCCTGATGCTTCCCCAGCTCCCAGGGCACTAGATAACTCAAGCCTTTAGCTCACAAACTTTTGGATTGCATGGAAAACTGGAATCATACTGTGGGGTTTCTGCTTTCTTTGTCCCACTTGAGCCCAGGTGACATGCCTTCTGTCTCTCCCAACGCCGTTAGGACAATCTTCTCTCCTTGTGACTTCTCTGCCTTCCAGCACCAACTCTCCTGGCTGAAGGAGGATGACAGCACTTTGGATATTACTTCCGGGCTATTGCAGCTTCTGAAAAGTTAAAGCAAGAAAAGAGAAACTAGTTACGACAATGTAAAAGCCATATAAGCTACAGGCGTTCCCATGCCCTTTTTTGTGTACAGTTAATACCTCATATGGTCATCGTTAGCTAACTCTCATTCAGTTGAACATGTACAATGGTCACCTGTCTGTGTGTGTTCTGTTCTGGCGATATTCTGCTTATAATATTTGTAATAAAAGTGTGAACTTTGTTACTCAAAATAATTACTATTGAACTTTACTGTTTTATGGAGATCAGATCACCTTTGCCTGACTCCTGGAGTCCAGTTCTGAGTGTATACCATGTGCGCATCACAGAAGACTACGTGGTTTTCTTTTCATAGGATTTATTCTTCAGTGATGAGGAGATAGCTACTGTGGTGAGTTAGAGTGAAACTTCTTAAAATAAAAAAATTAAAAATTATTCTTATGTATGTGTCTCTATGTGGATTTTGCCACAAATGTATAGATGCCCATGGAGGACAGAATATTGGATCCCTTGGAGATGGAATTACAGAAGGTTGTGAGCATCTCAACACGGGTTCTGGGAACTGAACTTGGGTCCTCTGGAAGAGCAGCAAGTGTTCTTAACTACTGAGCAATCTCTCCATCCCTCCACCTTTTCAGTTATTCTCTGGAGCAGAGGATTTGACTTTATCTTTGTGTCATTGACCCCTTTAGTTAAAGATCTTATAAATTATAACAATTTTTTTTCTGGAAATATTCACATGATGACCATACATGTTAAATGCAATTTCAGGGTTTTTTTTAATTTATTTTTATTTTTTTATTTTTTGCAAGACTCCTGATTTGCTGTGTATATCTTTGACACCTGACCAATAATGGCAAATGATTTTGTTCTGTGCTTACAGTATAGCAGGCACTGTGAGAATGACTAACTACATGGATGGGGTGTGTGTGTGTGTGTGTGTGTGTGTGTGTGTGTGTGTGTGTGCATGTAATTATTTTCTCCCAAACTTCCTGCTTAAATGTACCTAGGCAAAAAGAAGGAGAGAATGGCAGATGAATCAGTGAGTACCCACTGTATTTCCGAGCCTTTATGGAACATTTGAAGCTCACACAGAACCCTCGCTTACCGAAATGAAAGCCGTCATAGGTGAAGAGAGAGGAGGGAGATAATTCATTGACATGTTCCACAGCCCTGAAATCATTGAAACTTGGTTAACTTGGTAGGGTGTGGTGGAAGGAGGTTAGGAAGATGTCTTTGGATTCCTAGAACTTGGCAGGAAAAAAAAAAAAAAAAAGATAAGAACGCTGAGTCATCAATCTCCTCCTAAAGATCAGTCCCACGGCTATCAGGGAAGTGGAGTTTATGATACCATAAACACAACTGGACTGCTCTTCTGCTCTGCCGCAGCCCAATTCCAACCCCAGGTTTACTGTCACTGGCCACACAGCCAGCATCAATTGCCTGGTCTACTCTACGCTGTTGGAGTGGAGCAGGAGACCCGGAGTCTGTACTCGCATCATCTTCGCGGGCCCCTGGTTTAAAGACACTGCCTAGACAGCTGTCCAGTAAATCTCAGCCATCTCTCTTATGGGGTGAGTATATTTCTTTTCTTCTTCTAGAAGCGTCTATGAAGGACTATGATTGTTACTCACGTTGTTCTTCAAAGCAAACCATGGAGACAGAAAACTTAGGAATCTCTGGAGACTCGTGGGTGCCTGTAAGTTGGGTGCTCCTATGTTCTACCCTCTCCCTTCTTCCTACAACCCAAGGCTCCAGAGGAATAAATGCTAACACTTCAAAAGGCCACTTGCTTAGGAGTTTGAGGAGACAAACAAGGCTGCAAGGGATTCTGTTAATGTTACTTTCAAACCTTTGGAATTTTAAAGAAAAGGGTCAAAGCGATAATTCATCTTTTAATAAGAGGCACAGAAGAGGGAAGGAAAGGAAAGTTTTTCAGAAATATGATTGAACAAAAACGGCCACTCATGAAGTCAGCAATGCTCACAGACGCATTTTTGCTTAGAATACCTAGGCCCTTGAGTCAAGTGGGGGCAAGCAGGCTCCCTAAGACCAGAAATTTACAACGTCCATTCCCAGAATGGATAAGTTCCTGCAGCCAGGCATCTAGAGCAGGAGAGCTCTTGAGCAGATGTCAACAGGTGCGTTAATCATTTTCCCACCACACAACCTTAGTCACAGTTCCTGTTAAAACTGTGACCCCCTCGGGTTTAAGTGGCATTAGATGTTTTTTTTTATTCTGCGAACATTACATTTCTCCCTTCTAGATTAAGCCCACGGGAATGTGTTGGGCAGCTCTTTTTACAGCTCCCTTTCCATTATTCTCACAAGCTGGGGTTTATCTGATTGTGTGGTGGATGGAAACTGAAGGACAAAAGTCAATGTCTGAAGACTGAATCAAGCTTACACCGGCTGTGGTAATGAAGAGGGTAAGTCAATGGACTTTTGCATGGCTTCTGCTTGCATTTATTTCTTTTCTGTGAGATTTTAGACATCAGAAAGTGCTCAGGGCATGTCATGGGGAACGGCTATTGCAAGTCAAATGCATTTAGTGGTTGATTATGTGAACCTATTCTGAACTAAGAAATCAGACTGCACAGAGAAGTATGTATGGCAAACAACATTGCTTCAATTCTTGGGGGGGGGACCCTTTTATTAATGATGGAACAATGTCCTTAGTTAACTGACCAGTTAGCAAATGTCCTTTCGTTTTATTATTTGACCGCTCAGTATTTGACCACTCAGTAAATACACTGGAGATAATTTTGTGTGAAGAAAATGACAGATCATTTTGATTGTTATAAACAGATGATTGGATGTTGTATGGATTCTCTGGGGTCAGATGTCAAGTGACCAGTAATTTCCATGCTAGTAGAAAGTTTATTATGGCTGTGCATTTCTGTACAGCAAGGCAGTATTTTTATTTCCTTAAAATTTCCTTGAAAATGTCATGATTTCAATTCCTTTCCTGTAAAGCAAAATGTATTTCAATATGATTAGGGAAGTGAAGAATCTTCTTGCTCTGGGTGGGGATGCTTCTTCATTCAACACAGTTTTGTTGCTGCTGTTCTTCCTTTTCATGCTTCTTCATGGCGGTATACAGGTGCACCAGTTCACACAGCCGCCATGACGCACAGCTACTGAGTGAATGAGTGGCTTCTGCATTTCGGTTGGTTCTGTTTGGCTCTGAGGAAAACAGAAGGTTATGTTTGTTCGGGATCATTCCGGTGACCAGTGACAGAACATTGTGACCAAAATAACCAGAATTAAAAGACACAGAGAGAAAGAGAGAGACAGAGATAGAGTGAGACACAGAGAGAGAGAAACAGACAGACAGACACACACACAGAATATATATATGTGTGTGTGTGTGTGTGTATATATATATATATATATATATATATATATATACAGGAATTGTTAAGAATAAACCATATGTTCCTTCTCTGGGCGGCCACCTAAATACCCTGAGGGAGGGGTCAGTGCTTGGCAGGCTGGGAAATGGAGTCCAAGCGCTTGGCAGTCTGGGAGTTGGAGTCCAGACCAACATGAATGAAATTATTATTTGGGGGAGGGAGGAACCGGAGGGAAGAAGAGAGAGAATATGAGCAAAATACAATGATATATCTTTATATCTATCTGTATAATGTGTGTGTGTATGAAAATGTCATGAAGAAATCCATTATGTTGTACTTGTAAGACTAAATTAGGGATGGTGGATGGCTCAGCAGGTAAAAATGTCTGCTGTCAAGTCTAATAATAATCTGAGTTCAGTCCCCAGGATCCCCATAGAGGAAGGAGAGAACTGACCCTTGTAAGTTGTCCCCTGACCATCACATGTGTGCCGTGGTGTGCTGGCATGTGCATGTGTGAGCACAGTTTCAAGATATACATACAATAAATAAATAAATACATATTTTAATCCCCCAAATGGTCTTAAAATGTAAGTAAGATAGAATTGGCAGAGGTAGCTTCAAGATGCTCCCGGTATGAGAAATAGCCAGTCTGTATGGCTCAAAATAGCACCTTCATCTTCTCTCTCACTTCCTTGTTTCTCTCTCCCTCCCTCTCTCCTTTCCCTCCTTCTTCCCTCTATCCCTTGTTTGATATTGGAGGAATTTCCTTCCTGAGGATGCAAAGCAGCTGCTAGGGTCCCTAGGAACTGTAATATGTTCCCATCAGGAAAAGCTAATCTTTGTGTGAACATTTATAGAGGCAAAAGCATGACACTCACTCAGGGTAAGGGAGAGCCACAAAATCGTCACTCCAGTCCAGACAGTCTGCATGAGCAGTTAATTTATCAATGCGTGCAGCAAGGGGGAGTGAAAGAACTCAGGGGAACACATGTGATGTGGGCTGTGAAGTCAGGACATGCAGCTGCAGAGCTGGAAGCACGAAGAGGAAAAAGGCTGGAAAGCAAGGAGGCCAGCACAGAAGAACCAGTTCTGAGAATTCAGTGGACAGGGTGTGTGTGCGTAGCTCTGTGTGCCTGAAAATGATGGTGATTCTGGGTGGGAGTTGGATGTGAGATTTAACTTAGAAAAGCTGTTCAATTCCTGACTCAAGAGCTTCCAGGAGCTTCCTGCTGTCTATAGGATAAAATCAAAACTCCCTAGAAGAGACCGCAAGTCTTTTGTGGCTTATTTATTGCTGGTTCATCTTAGTCCCTGCGTAGCTGCTACTCTCTAGGTTTCTGCTTCAGGATCGTGAGTTGTGCGAGCAGTCCTTTCTTCTTGGCGTGCCCACTACTATATTATTAGGTCATAGACTTCCCAGCCTTTCCCACCTCACTGAGACCCTTTATACTTTTTTTTTGATCCAATTAGCTGTACCTGTTTTCTACTTCTTACTTTTGAAATCAGTGCCGCTCAGATTATATGAACTATTTCATTGGTTAATGTTCATTTCCATCATTACAAGTTCCAGGAAACAGGTCTCAAAGACTTTTCCCTCACATCTTTGCTTTTTCGTTGCTCTGATAAAACACCATGACCAGGGCAACTTATAAAAGAATTAGTTTACTTTTGCTTGTGATTCCAGAGCGAGAGTCTGTAATGGTAGAGAGGCATGGTAGTAGGTGGCTGGAGTAGGAAGCTAATAGATTGTGTCTATAGCAAAAAAGAAGCTGAGAAAGAACAGGAAGTGGGGGAGGTGCTAGGTTACCTGCAGTGACGTACTTCCTCTATCATGTTTCTAACGTAAATGTCCCAAAACTTCCTCAAACAGTGCCACCAACTGGGGACCAAGTGTTCAAATACTTGAGCCTATGGGGCACATTTCTCATTCAAACCACCACAATAGCCTTAATACTTTATGTACAGTTGATATTTGAGTGAACATATAAGTACTTGCTGAATAAATGAATGAATGAGTCAGAGGAATAAGCTAAAAAGATTAAAATGAAAATTCTGCTAAAGGAAATCAGAAAACAGACAGCAGTTGGGACTTGGAGATTAGAAGTGTTCTCAAGCATCTCAGGTTTTAAGAAGAAATATTCAAATGTATCTTTAAAGTTGTTAGGTTTTGAGATGAGGGCTCACTATATAGCTCAGTTGGGCCTTAAGGTTGAGCTCTTTCTACCTCAGCTGGAATTATACAAGCACATGCAAAAGAAAGTCTGTGTATTGGCCTGCTTTCCATTATTATAACAAAACACTCGAAGTAATCAAGTTAAAAAACAGAGAAGGTTTGTTCTGACTCACAGTCTTGGAGGTTCTAGGCCATGACCAGATGATCTCACTGCTTTGAACTTGTGACAAAATACCATGCAATTACAGGGACAAATGATAGATCAAAACCTGATCACTTCATGCCAAGAACAAAGGAGAACAGACTGGGGTCCCACTGTCCCTTTATAGAAATGTCTCCAATGACCTAACTTTCCTTCATCGGGCTCCACCTGTTGTGGACTCTGCACCTCCCAGCACACCATGCCAACACCAAGCCCTCAACATGCAGACTTTAGGGAAGCATCCAAATTAGGATTTTTATTCTTAGTTTTGAGGAATGTATTTCAAAGACTAGGAATAGTAATGTCTTGTTCCTCCCCACCTTTTTTTTTTTTTTTAACAAAGTAGTCAGGATTTTAAGATCTATACATATTACTATGTTATAAATGTATTGTGATTGATACATCATACAAATGCTTTATTCCATCTGTTAGTGCAATCAGTATTACTTCTGACTCCTTGAACATCCCCCCTTCCTGTTTTTGCATTGACAAACGTGAGAATTTACTGGGACATTTATTCAAGAAAGACTTGCTGGACCTCAGAATGTATACATGTGTTTGATCTGATTTAGAAAGGCCTTATTTCTTTGCTAATTTTATCTGTGTATGGACCCCAACTCCCAATGTCCAGAGCATGTATAAATTATACCACTCACCATACTTAGCCCTGCCAGAATCCTAATTTTGCTTGTCAGAGGAAATATTAATATTCCATTGTTGTCTTGCTTGGCATGACTATTTACTAAAAGCTTTGAAATCTTGACATTTCCATTTCTTCTATAATTGCCCCTTTGTATTTTTTCATTTTTCTAATGAACTTTTGACATTTTCTTGTTAGTTACTCTTACATGCTTATAATCAAATGACTGTATGAATACTGAATTACTTTATGCCAAGTTCTTCTCACTTTATAATTAGTAAAAGTTAGTTCTGATTCTGAGGTAGCTATGGATGTATATATAGTACTTTTGGTTCCTGCTCTCCTCACACGTGAACAGAAGGCAAATCCAAAGAGCCATAAACAACGCTTAACAAAATGAAGTGCATCCAGTTTCTGACCTTTCACCCAACCTCAGCCCAGCTTCTCCTTCCTCCTCATCTGGAGCCTGCACCTGCCTCCTTGTCACTGGCTGTAAGAACCAGGTCAGGGGCCCTAGAAAGATTTAAGATCGCTGATTTTCTGGTGTCATCTGCCCTTATTGCTAAGACCTGGGTTTCATGTTCCAGGTTGGGTCACTGTGTACCTTTGCTCTGAGAAGTCTTTGCTGCAGCGAGAACCGCACACTCTTCTTAAGGGAGTACACCCTTATTCTGGGTTCCAATCAGTCATAATCAGGCAATTTTCCTGGGATCCCAGAAATGCTGGGTCTCCAAGACTAGCCCTTTGGAGGAGAAGGACATTTAGTGGGTGGCTTGGTCGGTGAGGAGCATGAGGTGGCTCACAGCCACAGCAAGCACACTGTTTCTCTCCAAGAAGCTTTTGACTACTAACTTTAGGGTCCTCTTTCTTACACACGCCAGGGGAGTGATGGGCTCTGTGTTCATCCTTCCTTCCTTCCTTCCTTCCTTCCTTCCTTCCTTCCTTCCTTCCTTCCTTCCTTCCTTCCTTTCTCTTTCTCTCTCTCTCTCTCTCTCTCTCTCTCTCTCTCTCTCTCTCTCTCTCTGTGTGTGTGTGTGTGTGTGTGTGTGTGTGTGAGAGAGAGAGAGAGAGAGAGAGAGAGAGAGAGAGAGAGAGAGAGAGAGAGAAAGATATGAGTATATGTCTCTGTGTGAGAGGCAGGCCCACACACGCCTTCTCTGCTGAACTATTGACAACTAATAGATTTTGGAAGGGGGAGGGTTTATTGTCTTTAGTTGTGTACTAGGAAGGTCCCGATTCTACCCTACAACTAGTTAGAAGTCTTTAATCTGTAAACACCAGCTTAAATAAGCAGATACTGGTCCAGAGCAATACTCTATTTAGTCAGTAAATGTCTTAGTGTCGGGGTTTTGCTCACTGATTTTGCAAGACTATGTGTCAGGGTTTTGCTCACTGATTTTGCAGGACTATGCTCTTCATAAAGCGTGAATTATACTTGTCCCCTTTCCTGCTCATTTCAGTTTAATCAAATCTATTTACCTTTTGCATTTGGGGGAAGGGTGATTCTGGATTTAGAATTCCTCAGCATTTCTCTCAATGAACTTTTGGACACATACTTTTTTATGCCAAGTGTTAAAACAACACTGTGGTGACTAACCTTTGTGCTTTTTCGTTGATAACACTTGCTCATGGTAATAACTAGGATTAAGGAGGCTTCTATTACTTTTAAACTATAATCCTGGGCTAGTAAATGTTTTCTGGGCACTGAAATATATATATATATATATTTAAATATATATATTTAAATATATATATTTAAATAACTGTTTTAACTTCCTTTTAACCTTTTTTTAATATTTCCGATTTTCAATAACTAGAGTAGTTGTTGCAAACTTTCTACAGAGTCTGAAAGTGTTCAGTATCCCGAGTATGAAGGAAAGAGATACAAACACAGAGAACTTTGGGAGGGTCAAGATACCTCTGTGTATGACACAGCTGGTAAGCGGTAATAAATATTTCTTTGCGTTTGAGTCACGATGTATAAGAGACACATATCGGGATGCAGCAAACAAGGCGGCAGACGAGCTGGACTCCTCTGAGAAGTCAGTCTCTTTCTGGGTCCTCTGGGTTGTAAACGTGCCACATAATCCTTTGTAAACTGACCCTTCCCTTGCTTTGCTCCCTAGATGACAACTGGTTGCCTACTGTCAGACTTCACGCTAACATTATTTCTGTTCTCTTATTGCAGTGTTCTAAACCTCCTCCTAGAAACAGGTCAGCCCTCCCCACCCCCACATACACACACAACCCCATCCCCACCAGTCACATAAGCTGGACTGTTTGGATTTGTGAATCTGACACAAACTCGAGTTAGATGGGAAGAGGGAGCCTCAACAGAAAAATCACCTCCATCAGGTTGGTCTATAGGAAGTCTGTGGGGGGCATTTTCTTGAATAATGATTGATGTAGGAAGGTCCTGCCTACTTTGGGCGGTGCCATCCCTGGGTGGATGGTCCTGAGTTGTACAAGAAAGCAAGCTGAATGAATAAGCAATGGGAAACAAACCAAAAGGCAGCGTTCCAGTCTGGTCTCTGCTCCAAACCCCTGCTTGAACTCCTACCCTGATTTCCTCAGTGATGGACTATGCTCAGGAAGCCAGATACACTCTTTGCTCCCCAAGGTGTCGTTGGTCATGATGGTTATCACAGCAACCGAAAGCAAACTAGGGCAGCTGCTTTGTAAGTAAAGAGACTGGGAACAGCTTAAATCAGTGTAAATAAGAACTGGGAACAGATTTTCCTTGCACAGACTAGCTTTCAAGTTCTAAGTTTCTTGTTCTCTTTCCAAACCTATGCAGACGGCCCTGCAACCAATTCCTGCACAGAGCAGTGTCTGTATTTTATGTCCATGGTCATAGCGATGTGGTTTCCAAAGAAGCAAACATTTTTGCAAGTTAGGGCAAAGATGAACTTGGGACTCTGCTGTGTTAGATAGTCAGAGTGGCCAGTAACTCATTCTCCTAGGATCTCTTCCTTACCCCCTTTCTTTCTCCTGCATTCTTTGGAGGTTTCTCCCATCTGCAATGATGATGTATGGCTTTTGTTGGTAGAGAGATCAGAGTTCTTCTGAGCTGAAAGAGATGCAACTGTTTGGAGAATTCTCAGCACCGTCTTTGGGAAAGGAGGCAGATTGTGGAGCCCTGGGCTACTTGGAGGTAGAGGTGAGGAGGCACATACCTACACATACTTACACACACACACACACACACACACACACACACACACACAAGGGTTCTGAGTGCTTCAGGCACGTGTGTGGTTTAGAATTTAACCAAGAAACAGTATCTATGTGGAGAAACAGTTCTCATCATCTTTGCTCTGTTTTCCCCACTGGGATGAGAAGCCACCACATATACCTTCAGCCAGGCTTCTACCTGGGTAGAGAAAATGAGCCAGTTCCCGGTATGTGTCACTGCTGGAGAACCTCACATTTATGTTAGGGAATACTGACAAACATCCAGCTCTCCTAGGATGGGATCTGAACTTGGTGCCATCAAAGGTTCATCCTCCTTGACAGGAGAGAATGAAGGGCAAGTACCCAGGCAGCACTGAGGAGTGTGCTCTTGAAATGACTGTTTTCCTGTGTGACTCTGACCTTGAAATCGGTCTGATGATCAAGATAATGTTTTTTTTTTTTCCTTCTCCCACCAGAGTCTCACACTAGGCTTCCTAGTCCTGTCTGTGGTGTCCCGGCTGGCACAGCAAGGCTATCTATGAACCTGCATGCCATGCAATTTGTGATAGGGTTCAGCCCATATAAGCGTGTTTACCACCTGTGTTGGCACAGGGACTTGCCTTGTTTGCAGGAACAATCTCCTTTTGTTGGTTTTAATTTTATTGTGCTGCTTCAGCTTTGTCAAACGTTATTAGGGACACCCAATACCCGCACACAAGGAAGGTGTTCCATTTCTCTCTGCGTATTCATGCTGGAGCCAGCATCGTAATGCCACACTCAGACAGAGCAGCTTGGTTGTTCTTAGCACCTTTTGCTTCTTAAGGAAAACCTGGAGAGTCCTGCAGTCTATGACTTAGTATCGCAATTTGGAGATGAAGAATCTCCTTAAAAATTACTCATGTATGACAAGGGTGCTTACAGGGTAGCAGCAGTATTTTGGAAAGTTCTGGAAATATTGGAAGGTGGGACTTGACTGGGGTAAGTAGATCACTCAGGACAGGTTTGGGGAGTTATATTATTTCTGGCCCCTTCCCGGCATGCTCACTTTCTGCTTCCTGTCTGGGTGTTATGAGGTCCTCTTTTACTACACACCATGATGTTTTTTTCTGTTCCACTACATGGGGCAAAATGCGCACGGACTGAACCCTCCGCCACCATGAGTTAGAATAAACCTTTGCTTCTGAGTTCTTTTCTTTTTTTTTTTAATTTAAATATGTACTTTATTTGCAGAATATGTTTTATCTTGATACAATTAAAGTAGAGATATTGGCTGTAGATGAGCTATTGCCAGGCTGTACTGAGTTATTTTCATAATGATGAAAGTTAATATACTTCATAGCTGGGTGGTGGTGACACATGCCTTTAATCTCAGCACTCGGGAGGCAGAGGCAGGCAGATCTCTGTGAGTTGGAGGCCAGCCTGTTCTACAAGAGCTAGTTCAAGGAAAGGAACCAAAAAGCTACGGAGAAACCCTGTCTTGAAAAAAAAAAAAAAAAAAAAAAAAAAAAAAAGAGTAAAGGTTGGCTATGGAGCAGAAGTGTATTAGAATACCTGCTTAGCATGCTTGAGACCCAGGGTCAGCTTGATCAGGAGAACTGTAAATGCTGAGTGAGGAAAGAGTTTCCTATCTTTATTGAGCTTAAAACTAGTCAAAACAAAACCAGTTGAAAGCTTTTAAATGAATATCCTGTTTGCCCTTCTGCCAAGGGAGGGCTGGAGTAGCTAGAGACATCAAAGTGGTTGGAAGAACCTCATAGCTGACGGCTTCCAGGAAGGGTTGTGGGTTGGCCTGGAAGGTAAAATGGCTATGCAAACACAGACACTTTTAAGGGCAATGAAGGGTGTAAATCATGTTTACACTTGTGCAAGAGGCACATACTGGCTCCCCTAGTCAGGTAGTGAGGGCAGCTTCTGAGTTGAACTCGTAGGAAAATATGCTAATCATTTAGGAGGCTGTAACTGGCAACCCTGACGCTACATTATTTCATTGCTGTGCATTTCTGGAAGCTAGAAACTGGAAATCAAGTGTCCCCGAGGTTGGTGCCTCTGAAGGCTGCAAAAGACATTCTGCTCAGGCTGCCTTCTCTCTGACGCTCTTCGTCTGTTTCCTGTCCTTCCGTACCTGTGTCCAGACTTCTCTCTCTTTATATTTTGGTATGAGCTGTTATGTGGAAGTCTGAACATTTTTCACACAATTCTAATACAAATTCCGACATTCCCATTTGCATAGTAATAATTGGGAATATTAATAATTGCATAAAATAAATTAGTAGTTCAGTAGCAGAATATTTGCCTAGCATGTGTGAGGCCCTTGGTCTAATCCTTAGCACTGAAAAAAAAAATCATCATTTTTTTTCTTCTTTTTAAAATAGAAAATTGTGTGTGTGTGTGTGTGTGTGTGTGTGTGTGCATGTGGATCTGGAGGACAGAAGCTGATTGTCAGTGCCTTCCTTCTCACTCTCCATCTTATGTGTTGAATCAGGGTTCTCAGAACTAGCTATTTTGGCTAGTCTAGCTGGCCATCTTCCTCTAGGGAATCCCGGTCTCAACTCTGGAGGGATTACAAGTGGCGTGCCATAACTCCCTAGCATTTACATGGGTATTGAGGACTTGAACTCTGTTCCTCACACTTGAGACAATACTTCTAACTTAGCTTCCCAAGTGTTGGGATTATCGGCGTGTGCCACCCTGCCTGGCTTTGGTAGATTTTGGAAGTATGAAGTCCAAGGTTTGCAATTATGATGCATAGATTGCTTAAATCCCTCATCCTCAATTAAAAATATTCTAGTCTTTGTTTATGTGGGAGGAGATCCTCTGTCTTCATGGCTGTTAGACAGCGTTGGAGCACAGCAGATAAGTTTTATTCGGGTAGTGAAAACGATACAGTCTTTCCTTTTTTCTAAGAGTTCAGGTTTGCAATGGTTTAAGAGAAAGAGTGAATGGACTGACGGAATGAGTCGTTCACGGAAGGAGTCGCCACTCCTTTGAACAGGAAGGTTGTTTTCAGGGTTTCTATTATTGTGCTGAAACGCTATGGCCACAAACAGCTTGGGGAGAAAAGGGTTTATTTCACTCACACGTCCATATTACAGCTCCGTCAGTCATTGAAATCAGTCAGGGCAGGAACCCAAATAGAGAAGGAACCTGGAGGCAGAAGCTCCTCCAGTCGGGGAGCGCTGCTTAAGGCTTCTTCCTTGTGGCTTGCTCAGATGCTTTTTTAAAATTGAAAATATTTTTTTTCATACACCATATTTTGATTATGGTTTCTTCTTCCTCATTTCCTCCCAGTCCACTCTCCCACTGTCTAACTCCACACCTTCTTTCTTTTTGTTTAGAAAACAAATAGTCAGTATAAAACAAAACAAATAAACAGAATAAAAAAGTAAAAAAAAAGCATGACAGACAGACAGACACACACACACACACCATTGAAGTTCAAAATCAGAAACCATAATAAGTAACCAAAAGACAAGTACGGTTAAAAAAAATCCCCAGCAAAGCATTATGAGACAAAGCGTCTCCAAAAATACCACTGAGTTCATTCTGTGTTGGCCATCTTCAGTAGGACACGGGGCTTGCCTTAAGTGTTGTCTTTACTTCCAGTGAGACTCCATTGGAGGAAACTGTATTTTCCTTTGTGAGTGGCTGTCAACTAGAGACAGCTTTTGGATTAGGGATGAGGCTTCAAGTACAGTGTCCTTCTCAGCACTGGGACCTATCTATCAGTCTGCTTTCTTATAGAATCCAGGACTACCAGCTCAGGATGTCCCCATCCACAGTGGTCTGGGTCCTCTCTCTTTCATCTATCACTAATCAAGAAAATGCACTTCAGGCTTCCCTGCCCGCCGCATGACCTTATAAAGTCCATTTTCTCAATTGCAGTTTCCTCCTTCCAGATGACTCTACCTTGTGTCAGTTTGGTTGCAGAACTAGCCAGGACAAAGGTCTGAAAACAGAAACAACTATGCAGAAAGGGCTGAATTCCGTCCTTTATCTCAGACTTTTCTTCAACTTTTAAAAAATATTTTTTGAGACAAGGTTTTGGTCTGTGACCTAACCTGGCTTTAAGCACCCAGAAATTCTCCTGCCTCAGCCTCTGATGCACTTGGATTACAGGCGTGAGCCACCATGCCTACCCTGATCTCCTTAATAACCTATAATTCTACATTTCCCCCAATTCTGCAATTGCTTATTTTAATTGTAGCTGGTTTGTGGCAGTTGGAGTATATGACCTCTCCGCATGGCATTGTCCTTTCTTATGTTCTCTGGGCTTCTGAAAGCAAAAGATTCGTGAGTCAACATGAGGATCATAAGCCAGGCAAGACAGGCAAGAACTGTGCCAGTCCACTCCCACACACAGTGCCTTTTCTCCTTGGTGCAAAGAAAAAGTTGTTTATTTCCCCTTCGTCCTAACAGAATGGGAGGGGTATGACTTTGAAAAATCTCTAACAATCCTTCCAAGGAAAGGAAATGAAAGCAAAACCAAATTCAAATCCAAGCCTGAAACCATTCTCCTTCAGAGTCGATTATTTGTATTAGAAAATATCCCTTGATGCTCTTGATTATTTGGGACTCATTAAGAAATGAAGGATGGTTGGGGCACCATCCTTCCTCGTGAAAAAAGGTCAGCTGTTCAACTCCACCCTAAACTCACCAAGTTAACCTTTAATGTTGAAACCCTAGCTTAAGCGCTGTTAGCTCAGACATCAAAACTCTCCATGTGCACGTGTTCGTTAGGCTGGAGACCTTAAAAACCCTGGGTGAGAGGAGAGACCAGACAAAAGAGAAGAAAACCTAAGAGAAGAATGGACAGAGGCAGAAAGAGAGGGCAGGGATGCAGTCAACAGAGGAGAAAAATGAAGCCCTTTAAGATGCTGAGGCTTGGGGAGGGTGCCCCAGGCGTGCTTTCAGTTCTGATTGCTCCCCCTCCTGTAAAGCTGAGCTCTTTGGAGGCTGGACAATATCTTATTCATCTTTGACTTTTCTGGCATCCAGCATTGTCTGTTAAACAGTCTGTGTTCGGGGGACTATTTGTCGGTCTGAATCAGTCTACCCCAGACAAATAATGAACATTGCAGAATTTAAGCATCCTAACTAGAGATATGTTTGTGGCCAGAATAATTTGATACACAATCTTTTCAACTAATTGAGGGAACTATGAAAGAGATGCCTGGGCTCTACCTTAGAAACACTGTGGGGGAGGGTCTGAGGATCTGCCAAGTGAAGCCCGGCATTTAAAACATCCCTAGTGACTGATCTATGACTCGGGTGAGATACTACTTTCTTCCATTATCATGAGCTCGATAAACAGCAAGAGTTCTTCAGGCAGCCTCGAGGTGCCCATTTTGCAATAACTACAGACGGCTTCATTAGTCAGTGGCAAGAATAGCCCAGAGAAATAATGGCCTTTGTTTTGCCGTTCACAGAGCAGCGAGCTTTTCTGTGACTAGGCCTTCCAGTCTAGCGTACATCCTTCGCTCCCACCACCCTGTATCCCTGGAGGTCCTCAAGAGCCCAGAAACACCCATTAATGGCTCCTAGAAGATATTCATGAGTCAGATTTCCTGAAAGATGGGTTTTGTGACTGGTGTCCTTTATCTTCTGACTGAGCCAGTTTTTCTAATCAAGTCACCTTCCTGGCCTTAGCACCTGGCCAGCTGTACAGTGAGCAGCAGCCTTGGGGTTGGTAACTCACTGATTACAATGCCCTCAGTACTTTTGATACAGCTTGGAACCAAAGAGCCTTGTAAACCAGCACATTTAGAAGGTCAAAGCATTTAGGGGTCACCTTGGGCTCCAATTGTCTCTTGAAGCTTGATCACGTGACCACCCTAACACACACAATTGCCCGAGACATTAAAATAGACACCAAGAGGTGTCAGCATGTGCTAGTTCAGATGCTTAGTCTTTTGGATGAGTCTAGCTTTTTCGTTTGTGGGCCTTAGGGCAGTGACGAGAGCTAACAGAAATGATCTATGGCCGGAACAAGCCAGAAGGCTCTGGCTTGCCTTGTAAGAGCATTTGTCCTGGTAAATGTCTACAGATCATCAACAATTTGAGGAGGCTAACCTAGAGGAAAAGACTTCTCATTCTTAGTAGGCAAAACAGCAAAGTGAGAATATACGACTTTACTAGAAAACAAGGAAATCACCGTTGAGACCACACTGAGTAACAGCCCTGGCTGTCCTGGAACTAGCTGTGTAGACCAGACTGGCCTTGAACTCACAAAGATCCGCCTGCTTCTGCCTCCTGCATGCTGGGATTAAAGGTGAGCGCAGCCACCACCAGGCAGAAACAAGTTTTATTGACTGTGACTGCAAATGCGAGCTTACCAGGCAAAACTTCAGACTGGACTTAATCGTAATTTAAAGTCACCTGTCCAGGATAAATGCCTAGTATTGTTCATTATAGTATTTGTATGTAGGAGGAGGGCCCGCTTGCTTGTCCTGGACCTCCTACACCATTTGTGATCCTCTGGAATATTGTGTTTCTCCTATGTGTCACCGCTTCCAACACAGAGATACATCTGGAGTCACTGACCACAGCCTTAGACAAGACTGTGCAGTCAGAGGACCTCCTTCCCTGTAACAAGAACCACAAAAAAACATTTGTATGATACTTCACAAGTAAACCAAAGTAACTGTCTTTGTCCAGTGT
Source organism: Alexandromys fortis (assembly GCF_014885135.2). Lineage (NCBI taxonomy): Eukaryota > Metazoa > Chordata > Mammalia > Rodentia > Cricetidae > Alexandromys > Alexandromys fortis. Next base: position 4,290,053 of record NW_026067895.1, read on the forward strand.
AACCTCTGTGAGAAAGGCGGGTTTTCTTATTATTGTCTCTGTATAGACAAACCAGGTCCCAGGAGGACCTCTTCTGTTCAGCAACTCACAGGTTTCTAAGAAACACCGCAAGCCTAAACTCTGAGCCAAGAATCTAAAATCTGTCTGATGACAGTGACCGTCTCCTTTGCTCCTCGGACTACTTTGGAGTCATCTCTTTCCTACATAGGAGGTAACAGAACCCAAAAGACAACGTGACAACTCCACGAGGCTGTAAAGGGCAGAGACCACGTCAAGGTGGAGGCCAGATTTTCTGACTCCACAGTCCTCAGACCAGGTTTTGGTAGCTGGCCTGGAAAATCTAGGATGAGGACCCGGGGCAGCGCTCTGCTCTGCGGTAGGCACGGGTCAGGCTCGGGGCCCCAGGTGGCTGTGGGTGGAGCCAGGCGCACGCGTATCTAACTGCGATCTAGAATAGGTAGGATTTGCGAAACGCTGGCTTTCAAGTCCTCTAGTCTCCACCCGAAGATGATTATCATAGCTGAAGTTTTGGCAACCTTGTGGACCCTCCCGAAGGGCAGGACCCGTAGTCTTTCCTCCGGGAGTTGGGACCCGGCCAGAGCTGGGTCGTGGCCGAGCGGAAACCGAACCCGGGGTCAGGGCGGCGGGGAGCGCGTGTGAGTCCGGGTCTGCGGAATCCTGGAGGAATCGAGTCTCCGGAGGTGTCCGGAACCCGGAGGAATACGCTGTCGCTTCGGCTCCTGTGGCGGTGAGAATGCAGGTCAAGGTAAAAGTTGGACCTGTGGCTGTCCGCGTTGGCCCCTGTCTACTGCCACTGCGGGGCACCGCTGCGCGCCATCAATGTTCCCAGGTCGTGGACAGTGACAGCGCCCAGTCCAGTGCTTAAAAGAAAACAGGATGCGGTGCCTGGGTGTCCTTTAAGACCGCTAGGCACTGCTAGGCACAAGCTGCCTGTCAGCTCTACCGGTTTTTCTTTACTTTGTGCGAGGAATAATACTTATTGTGCCCTTTGTGTACAGGCATAGTTCAGGCTGCCACGCGTTGGGTCTTTTCAGCCTGGCCTGGCAGAGAGGAGCACTTTCTCTGTTATCTTTTCAGGCACCGTGAATTGGCGTCTCAGCTCCACCACCTGTGACCCTGGGAGCTTAGTTATTAGCTTTGGCCTTTGTTTTTGGAAGAACTGGAAAACGCTGTTATAAGATTAAGCGGGCCATGATACACCGTGTTCCATTAGAATAATGGTTAGTGTATTTGACAAGATGCAAGAGCGTTCCTTTTCCTCCTGCGTTGGGGTTTGATTCCATGGCTTCTAGGATCCAAGCTCTCTACCACTGAGCTACATTCCCAGCCTTTTAAATACTTTTTATTTTGAAGCAGGAACTCACCAAGTTTCCCAGACTAGCCTTGAACTTGTAATCCCCCTGACTCACTCAGCCTCTCTAGTAGCTGGACTAAACAAGTCTGCACCACCGGGCCTGGCTTAATTATTTCATCCTGACAATAATCCTATAGTGTTCTAAATGTCATCTCTCTTCTCCCAACCTCCTCCTTGGGGGGAGAAAACAAAGTTGAGAGAGAAAAGCAGAGTTGAGATTTGAAGTCATGCCAACGTATAGACTGCATGGAAAAATCTACCATATAAGCAATGGTGATAGTTTGTTCTAGAGAACTATACTTTTTATTTTTTTTTTTGGACAGGGTTTTTCCATAGCTTTTGGAGTCTTTCCTGGAACTTGCTCTGTAGACCAGGTTGGTCTCGGACTCACAGAGATCCCCCTGCCTCTGCCTTCCAAGTGCTGGAATTAAAAGCATGTGCCACCACCGCCCGGCTAACTATACAGCGGGAAATACATGCACCCTTCAGTTTCTTTGTTCATGTGCGCGCATGTGCATGCACACACACATACCTAGACACACACACTCATTATTGTGTGGGCTGCCATGGTATGCATGTGGAGAGCAGATGACAGCTTCATGAGTTGGTTTTATATGTATGTATGTATGTATGTATGTATGTATGATGTATGTATGTATGTATGGTTCTCACCTTCCCTTGTGGGACCCGGGGATTGAGTTTGGGTTATCAAGTTTGTGCAGTAATTGATTTTAAACACTTTTTCTTGGTGAGCCATTTCTCAGGCTCCCATATGCCTTTGATGCGCTAATTTATTCTTTGCTTTGGATTCCTCGACAACCAATATATCATTAGCTAGTCAGCTGGATTGGCTCATTTGACTAATTGGATTTGAGTTTAACCTGTGAGAATTTGCTTGACTGTTTCTTATTTCTCATGAGGGGTTGTAACCAAAAGGGTGGAAGAAATTATTTAGGATAAATGTGTGTGTGTACACATTCATATATACATACTTTTCTGTATGTATGTCTCCATTGTTTTAATTTGTGCATTGTGTAAAAGGAATCAGATTGTATACATTGCACTGTTAATAGTTTCTAGGAAAAAAAATCCATGTCGGTATATATAGCGCTTGCTCAAGTGAAGACCATATAGGCAGCATTTTCTCCCTATGACTATCAGTCTTCTGGGTTCATTCAGCCAACACATGTTTGTAGCGTGCCAACTATGTGATGAGCCCTCGCTCAGAGCCTGGGAATGTAGTATGAACAGGACTTTGATTGTTGAGATAAAGATGGGATGAGGAGCCCAATGGGATTGAGAGTAACTCCAGCTACAGTTAGTTTTTGTTTTTTCCTTTCCGAGAGTGTCCACACCATACAGTCAAGCATCTCCCCCTTTCTTCCCTCCCTGAAAAGTAATAATGATAGTTTGCATGCCATCGGACTCTCAGAGCCACACCCTTGAGATATAGGAGCAGACTTTCTGGAAATTTCCCAGGGTGCTCCATTGCCACACCTCCCCTACTCCTACCTGAGTTCAGATTTCACAATCCTATTCAAAGTTTAGAAAAAAAAATCTCATTACATAGCTTCTGTGAGCATCTCTCTTTCATATTTGCTTAATTTTGCTACGAGGTCCTACTCTAACTGAAGCTGGCCTCTAATTCAGGCTACAGCCCAGGCTGGCTTGGATTCATGCTCCTCCGGCATCTGCCTCCTAAGAGCAGGGATTATGAGCATGGACCATTCTAACTGGTCTCTTTCTATTTTTAATTGTGATAAAAGATACATGATCAAATATTTACTGTCCTATTTTCTAAGTCTGACATTCAGTATTGATACATATATCCCCATTGTTAGGCAGCCGTCTCTGAAACTCCTCTGTGCGTCAAAGCTGGAACTCCAGACCCATCCAGCAACTCCATCTTCCTTCTCCCCCTCCCCTGGCAATCACCACTCAACATTTCAATTTTATGAATTATGATATTAAATATATCATAAATGGAATCCTATTTGTCTTTTTATGACTGGCTCGTGTCACTTAATATATCGGTCCCAGTTTTCATTCATCTGCCAGCAAATGTCAAAACTTCCACCCTTGTCAAGGCTAAAATTAATCGGCTGCCTGTGTGCAAGTTCACACTTTCTCACTGTCTTTTGATACAGGGTCTCAATCACAGCCCTTCTTTCCACTTTCTTTCCCTTAGTATTGATGAGCGTTGGCATTTCTGTGTTTCCTTGGGAGAGGTTCTCGGCCAGGTAGTACAAGGAAGCTCAAGGACTAGTTCAGAGTGTCACAATCAGTTTCTAGCAGTGAGAAGCAATCATTTAGTTTGCCTTGGAGGCTGGATGCTTTCTCAGGGTTTGGCCAGCACTCCTTTCTGCCACAGCCCTACAGTCCATCTGTGTAGACACGCGTGCTGCGGCCGGAGGTCAACACCAGGTGTTCCTCAAGATGGCTGTCCACTTTATTCTGACACAGGGTCTCCCACTGGGATCTGTTGGTTGCCTGATTTTATGCTGGCTGGTTTGGGAGGCCAGGACACTCCCTGCTTCTACCTCCCCAGCATTGAGATAACACCAATGCATGCACCACACTCTCTGACATCTTCTGTGAGTATTAGGGCTCAAACTCAGATCCTGTGCTTGTGAAAGTACTTCACCCACTGAGTCATATTTCCAGTTTCCTACAATCCATTCTGACTGGAAAAGAAGTGTACCCAAAGCTCAGCAAGGCACCTTCCCATGTGTGGTTATATTACATTTCCCCTGCTGACCTTGGGTACGAAGCCCATGGAAGCCAGGAGTGGTTGGCATCCTGATGAACTCACTAGTGGAATGCATTGCCATTTTCTGCCTCATGCTGGCTCCAGATCTTCTGTAAATAGCCCAGAGTCAGATGGGCATCAGATATCCCAGGTTTCTAGTGGTAAGATTAACCTTGTGAATTTGGTTGTTCTTTATTTCTGTCCCATCCTTAAACTGTGTGTGGACATTACATGGAATTTCCTTTGCCGGACTCAAAGCCTGGGTCATTGAATGAGTATAGTTCCTCAAAGTGTTTACCTTACTTGCCTAGTTATGGACTAGTAACTTCTTATGAATGGTCCTTTTTCACCAGGGAAGCAAAGATATTGGTGAGAAGTAAGTGCCTTCTGTAGCAGATGCATTAAGAGACCTTGGAGAAGGGTTCTTGCTTAGTGTGTTCAAGTTTGATATTCTCTTCACTCTCCTTAGGGTTGGGAGATGTTGGCCTCTGGCTTGGGAGGGCTAGCTCAAGCTGCTCATGCAAACCACACTGAATCCTGGGGCAAGGCAGAACTTCTTGCTCATGATTAGATCATAATGTCTGAAAACCGCATATTGTTTTCAGAACGCATGTTGTGTTGCCTTTTTGTGGAGTTCTCTCTGTTGGGACTAAATAAGAACTGAGAAATAGCAATGATAAATATTTGGAGATACTAGCTGCAGAAGTAAAGAGCAAGGAGCTCTAGGGCGGTAACTCAGTGTTAGATCACTTGGTTAGCATGCAAAAGGCCCTTCAGCGCCGAAAAAAAGAATGTAATGGAAAGAACCCCTGTTTTACTGCGGGCTGCGTGTCCTCTGGACTCATAAGTTACCTTAGTTACTTTACCCATGAAACAAACAGCCGCCCTTCATAGGCCACCTCTTTCTAAGAATTGTGACTGCAACTTGGGTCTGAGGTTCCATTGGAATTTGTTAAAAGCAATAGATGAGGAACTTGAAGTCACAAATGGAGTGGAACCCAGCAGAAGCTGGAACCACAGTAAACTGACTTCTGCAAGCTCTGTCTTGCGAGGGCCCCTCAGCCCCAGCCTTCTGTTGCCATTTTTTTCTTTTACAATTCCTTGTTAAAGAAAAAAACAAATAATACAGATCATTTCTTGAAAGTGAAATCTTTTAGTTTTCACATTTTGATAGTTGGTTTGAATTTTTTCCTTAATCTATATAGTCCAAACAGAACACTTGGGCGATCTGCAGTCTCAGTGGGGGATGTTACCTAATTTCTATGTACTTTTGTTGTTTTCTGGGGTAAGGCTTTCTTTCTGCCTGTGTTCCATTCTTTTTTATTTTTAAAGCAAAAGTTGTGTATGCATACATGGTTGTGCACGTGTGTGTGTATGTGTGCGTGTGTGTGCTCATGCTTGTGTGTTTGGTGTATAGATTTGTGCGTGTGTGCACAGGTGTGCACAGAGACCCGTGGTTGATGTCAGATGTCTTCCATAGGTACTTCTGTACCTTTGAGATTAGGTTTCTTACTGAACTCACACACAACTGGCTACCCAGCAAACCCCTGGGATCCATCTGCCTGTCTCTGTACTCAATACCCCCCCCCCCCAACAGTGCTGTTGTTATAGGTATGAACAGTGACATCTGACTTTTTATGTGGGTTCTGGGAATCTGAACTCAGGCCTTTATACTTAAGCACCAAAGACTCAGCCCACTAAATCATCTCTCCAGCCCCATCCATTTTTAAAGAAAGGGATTCCTTAAAGGAATCCCACTGGTATTAGTTATCACCTCCTTCTACATCTATACTACCCGCCAGCCTCTGATCTGCCTTCTGTTGTTATAGGCCTACCTATTTCAGGGATTATATATAAAGGGTTGCATGCTGCTGACACTTCTTTGTGACAGGCTAATCTCATCCTGATGGGTTCAGGGTTATCCATGTTGCAGCATATGCAGGACCTTTGTCTTTTTGTCTTATTAGACAATATTCCATTGCACATATATATATATATATACATATATATATATATACACACATATATAGATCTATAGAATCAGTTTTTTATTAGCCATCTGTTGGAATTTGGTTGCTTCAATTTTTTGGACTACACAATGATGCCTTTATGAAAATTTGTGTACAAGATTTTGAGTGGATTTGTTTTCATTTCTCTTGGGTAGACACTTAGGAGTAGCATTGCTGGGAGATACAGTAAGTCTGAGTTTAGCTTTTTGAGAAACTGTAGACTTCTTTCCTAAAGTCATTGTACCGTTTTACAGTTCTTCTAGCAATCTATGAGAGTTGCCATTTTTTGCAGCTTCCTCATCTTCTCCCTTTCTGACTATGGCCATCACAGTGGATGCGCAGGGGACCTGCTGGTTTTGATTGACATTTCCCTAAAGTCTAACAAGTTTGACCACCTTTTGTGTGCTTGTGTCTGTTTTCTTTGGAAAACTGTATATTTAGGTCCTTTCTATGGCACTTAGATTTGAACCAGCACTTGAGATTGTCTCCTGGAAGTGGTCCATAGTCACACAAAAGTTAGCTTGTAATTCCTAATGGCTCACAACCCTCTTGTCATCTCTGTGGGTTTCAGGGCTCACACAGAGGGCAGGTTGTCTTGCAGTGACTTTCCTGAGGATTTTCATGCTTGGAATGTGTGGGGCCTCACAGGATTCAGATGGTGAAACAATATGCAAGACATTAATTTGCAAACCTTAAAACACTGCTGTTAAATTATCATTCTTTTTTCAGATTTATTTTATATTTTTATTTATTTATTTATACTTATTTTATATTTTAAGATATATTTTATGTATATGAGTATTTTGCCTGTGTGAATGTATATGTGTGTGTTATGTGGGTACCTGGTACTTGTAGAGACTAGAACAGGGAGATAGAACCTCTGGAACTGAAGTTACAGATGGTTGTGAGCCACCGTATGGGTACCGGGACTTGACCCCAGTTCCTCTAGAAGAACAAGTGCCCATAACCATTGAGCCATTCCTCTCCCCAGCCCCCAACCATCGTTCTTGTCCCTCTGGCATGGGGACAAACCCCAAAGCCACTATCAGCAAGTGAGGCAGCAGCTGAAAATAGGATTGCTGAAGCTAGGAGCCAAGAATAGTGTGTGTGTGTGTGTGTGTGTGTGTGCGCGCGTGCGTGTGTGTGTGTGTGTGTGTGTGCGTGTGTGTGTGCGTGAGTATCCCAATGTTGGGTTCCCTGGGCACATTATTCACCGTCTGTAAGATTTAGTATCTCGTTTATAGAAAGGAGCTAATAGTTGCACTCAGGTGTTCTGGGGCACGTTAAGTACTTGGCATTGTGCAGGTGAGACTGTAGAGAGGGCAGAATAAATGCTTACCCCCGCTGCTAATATTCTTTTACAAACTGGGTTGGATTTCCAATATGGAGACCTCTTTTTTCTTTCTCCAAAAGTAGATAGCCTCCACTGACCTAAGGATCAAGAGATTTTGTAAACTGAGCCTTATAATCGTCTCTGAGAGACAGTTTTCTTCCCAGATGAATCTAAGAGGGCACTCACAGGCACTTGGCTTGTATCCAGTAATCCTTTCCAACCTTTGTCTTTACGGTCAGCTCGTGCTTCACGAGGATTCTCAAACAAAACACAACAAAACAAATCTCAATCTTTGACCTTTGAGCAGCCAGGTTTCCTGTTTGAACACAGGACCAAGTAAGGAGGTATTTTTGAATGTGTAGAGACGATTTTAAATATTTTTTATTTCAAAGACAGGGTTTCCTTTTGTAACCCTGACTGTCCTGGAACTTGCTTTGTAACTCAGAGATCTGCCTGCCTCTGCCTCCTGAGTGGTGGGATGAAAGGGGTATACCACCACTGCCCAGCAAAGATTTTACAACTTTAATTAAAAAAAAAATAAAGACAAAATTTCTATACTCTGCTCAGGTTATTCTTGAATCCTCTTAGCCTCCCATTTGGGTGGAACTGCAGGAGAGCCTGGGCGTGTTTGGCTCCGGGGGTCAAAACCTTGCAATTAAAAATAACATTAGGTTTTAACGGACAGCTTCAGGCCAAGCAAACTGACTTAAGACACTTGCAAGGTGAGTTCTTATTCTTGCAGGGAACACAGCCCATATTTGGCTTGCTCAAGTTCCCCGCAGCCACTCCCGCTATGAAGGAAAGCATTCCTCAGGAGCAGCTCTTATCTTGGAGACCTTTCAGACTGAAGTTATGTTCTGCTGACTGCCACTTAGGTTTGGCAAACGTCAAGCTGAAGAGCAGGGTTGGAGGCTGAAGGACCAGGAGCCCCGAAGGAGCTCTTCGCCACCCTTGCGCTAGGGGTGTGCAGGTGTCGTCTGGGTCCCTTCGTTCAGCAGGAGGGCAGGTCTGCAGAGCAGGTGCCTGCGTACTTCTAGGAGGTACTGGAATTCCTGTTTGTCAGCTTTGTCCTCCAACTGTAGACAATGATGGTGGGTTCCTTTAAGTTATTTTAATTTGTGTAGCTTGGGTTTACACTCCGGGGCAACTAGAGAGAAACGTTCCTCTTTATAATCCAATCACAAGATGTTGTGAGCGTCCGAGCTTCTTGTTCTGGAGTAGGAAGTTTGCTGTCCTCTTGGTTTAATCCCTCTTTTGTGGCTGCCCTTTGGAGGCCAAGTCTCTTCCTTATGGCGTGATTGTGTTTCTTCTCATCTTACAATGTCACAAGAAACAGAGGAGGAACATCTTAAGACTTAAAGCCCGGGGAACATGGAACCTGCCCTGTAGTTTGCTGTTCAGTGACTCTCAGAGGGAGGTGCTGTGTGGTGCCTGTGCCCTCTTTCCTTCCTGAGTGGCCCGCCGGCGTACAGTCAGCCTCCACAGAACAACCCCGGGTGGGGGGGGGGGAAGCTTTGAACGCCACAGCAACAGCAACAAACAGAAGCTGGGGAATTCTGGCCTAGCAAGTACTTCATGCCTGCCAGTCTCTCTTAGTCACAGCATTCTTGCTCTCCTACTGACCGACCAACTGCTGAGGCTTCACTTCCTGGACCACCCTCCTTCTCACAAAACATCTTTTGGCTCACAGACCTTTAGGAGAGTCAGCTATTCTGAATACGGGAAATTTGGCACTAAAGTATTCAAGGCATTGCAGACACTGTTCCTATTTATCTTTGTGTGTGTACATGTTTGTGTGTGGTGCACATGTGACTGTGCGTGTGTGTGCTGAGTTGTGTAGAAGCCATAGGTCAATGTCTAGTGTCTTCCTCCCCTGCTTTCCACTTTGTCTTTTGAGACAGGGTCTCTCGCGAACCTGGAGCTCAGTGGTTTACCCCGACTGGCTGTCTTGTGAGTTCTGGGGGTTACCCTTGTCTTTTTTTCACCCTTCAGCGCTGGGGTGACAGATATAGGCCTCCGCCCTCAGCTTTCCTGTGGTTTCTAGATATCTGAATTCAGGTTCTCACATGGGAACACACTTTGAAGGGAAATCTCGGGGGCCCCAGCAGCCCAGTGGTAGAGTAAAGCGCAGCATACATGAAGCTCTGGGCTTAACCCCAATATCTGAACAAAAACAAACAGAAGGGTGAACAGGGCGGAAGGGATAGAAAACATAACAACATAAAAGCCCCACAAGTAAAACAAAACGAAAGAGCACATTAATGGTTCAAAATGTTCCTGTTGAATTAAAACCAATTAAAGATTGAGATGGAAATCTTTATTTTAAATAGCACCCAAAGATTAAGGTTAAACATCTTAACATGGGGGAAAACAAACAAACAAGAAAAAAAAAAAGGAAAAAAGTTTAGGCAAGGAGGGTTCTTTATTGAAAATCTCCTAGAAAAAGAATCCCCCAAAATTATGTTTCCTAAGAAAACAATCCTGTGACCTCGTCAGAGGAACCCTGGGCCAGATGTTCAGGAGACTCGCGATGTTTTCAAATACTTACGTGGCCACAATACCTTTTCTTTCTCCTGTGTTGCTCCTTTGTTTTTCAGTATAGAAAGCAGTGGCAAGCGCTTGCACATGGCCCAGTCGGTAAGAAGACGGGCTGAGTGCAGAGGGTTTAAACAGGTCCCATGGAACAGCGGACACTGAGAGTCCAGAGGCTCAGAGGACACACAGGAGGAGAATTTGATCCAGATTTCATTCTAGACAGCAAAGGAGTAGAGAGTGCCTGCAGTGAGAACAGCCTGAAGAGAGCTTCTGGAGGAAAGTTAGGGGCCTGTAAGATGTTTAGTGGATGTAAAATGTGGAGGCTGAGGCAGGGAGAAGAACACCCAGGATGTTGGTTGGCCAGGAGTAGGGTGTGAACACTGTGAGGGATTTCCAATACCCACAAGACAATGGGGAACCACTGGGTGCTTTCAAGTGAGACGGCCTTTCTCTCTCACTCCCTCTACAAAGACCACAGGCCTGATTGCAGAGACTGGGCCAGAGAAAAGCAAACTGGAGGCAGGAAGGTCTCAGAGATAACCAACACAAAATTTTACGGTGACTTTAGCTCGGGAAGTGGAAGCATTAACTAGGTTCGTGGTGACGCAGGTGCGGCGCTGTAGACAATACGTGAGCTATTTCAGAGATAGACCCAGCACGCCTGCTGGCTGACGGAATGGGAAGCAATGCAGCGACTGAAGGTTCTCTGTCTGCTCTTGTTCCAAAGGTCCCACTTAACAGACTGATAGGAGAAGGAAAAGCTTTTCTGAACAACGAGCCAGATATTGGAAGACCAACAGCACACAGCAGTTCCTCTTGCTTGGTGCAGAAAGAGAAGGCGCACGGTGTCTTCTGTGAGACTGCACCCCAGAGTTCAGCAGGTGGCTGTCAGGAAGGTTCATTAGTTTTGAAAAGCTGCTGGTTCTGAAACATGGACTTGTGCGTGTCTTAATCCAGGGGTCACCGAATATCCTGGCCCTAGGCAGCCAAGAAAACACGATTCCTGCTTCCATTACAGTCAGTAACTGGCTGGATTGTAGTTTTCTGACACTTAAATCTTTTAATTGGGACTTCTCCTGGAACCTCAAGTTGGGAGAGTGCAGGAGAAGCGGCTGGTACATCTAACAGATTCCACGATCAGTCATAAAGATTTGGGGCAGGATGAAAAGAGGAAGCAAAGTTACATCCATCAATAGAAAAGAAGAAAGAGAGGAAGAAAAATAACCCCCCTTTTAATTGAGGGCGCAGGTTCAGTCAGGATGGGAACGTTCTAGTTTCTAACACGGACACCTGGGTACGGTGCGGAGACTTTAGGGAGCCCTAGAGGGGTAGCAATTTTGGGTGGGGGAAATGATGGGCAGGCTAAGTCCCCAATCAGAGCTGCTCAGGTGAGTGGGTATGTCTTGGGTAAGCAGTTGCTTGAACTGTAGACAGGTGAGAGGGCTACCCGCCTTCAATGCCAAGAGCAGCTTCCTGTCCTTGGTGCCCTCCGCTTTTCTCTACTTCTTCAATGTATGTGACCTCTGTTGTTGGACAGTCAGAAATCACCAGGCACGGAGTACTTGCCCTAAGGAAGTCGTCTGTTGGTCAATATTCAGGTGTGTTCACAGTGCTGCTATAGATGCTTTCAACCTTCTAAATCTTCAAGGCAGTGCAAGGAGATGACTGTTTTTCTAGCAGCAAAGTGAGATTGTTACTTGTTATATTTGTTATTATTACTTTATTTTTCTTTATTATTTTTATTGTCCTATACATTTTTCTCTGCTTTCCCCCATTATACTTTTAAGTGAGAGGAATTTGGTCCCTTCAAAATCCTTTGGGGAGGAAGTTGAACATAAATAATAAAAGAGTTGGTAACTATCTGAGGCAATTGAAATGCATTATGGTAGACTATTCCTTAACAAGAGAGTGCTTAACACTTACTAGTAGCTTCTACTGGTTGGTATTTCTGGAATACAGCTGGAAATAAGCTAGAGTCATCTAGGAAAAGGGCACCTTATATGAGGAATTAATTGATTCTATCAGAGTGTTCTGTGGGGGCATTTTCTTGAGTAATGGTTAATGTGTGAGGGCCCAGCCCACTATTGGTGGTGGCCACCCTAGGCAGATGGCCCTAGGTTGTTTAAGAAAAAGAAAATCAGGGAGAGAAAGCCAGTAAGCAGCACTCCTCTCTGACGTCTGCTGTGGCCCCTGCGTCCAGGTTTCTGACCTGCTTGAGTCCTGCCTGATTTCCCTCCGCCAGGAACTGTGGCCTGGAAGTCCAAAGGATGAGATAATAATAGAAATAATAAATTATAAGATGAGATAAATCCTTTCCTTCCTTAAGCTGGTTTGGGTCAGTGTTTGATTACAGCAATAGAGAACTAGACTAGGATAAAACTCATGGTTTTACTCATAAATCAACAGTCTACATGGAGAACAAGATAGTATTATCCGCATTTTCTTACATTTCCACTCCACGAATACAGATGCGCATGGAAGTTATGCTTTCAGGGACATTTCATACGAAATGAAGAATGACAGATTTACACGAGTAGGTTATTGGCTTTGTATAAAGATTTCTGTATAAAAGAATATCAGTTGGCTCCCATAAGCAAATATGCATGAGTATTAGTAACATCATTATTAATGTTAAAACACTGAGGCATAGAGATACATATTTGTGAATTTTTTGTATATATTATAAATGCACGGTCTGTCTTTGGAAGGATGTTCATTGAAGTGTAACAGAGCTTAGCTTTGAAAAGGGGAACTGGTGGCTCCAGTAGAGGGGTGAGACAGGCAGCTCACGTTCTCACTAGCATCTGCCGTCTTGTGGATTCTGTACCATTTAGAGCATTACCTATTAGAAGGTATGTTTGGGGGATATAGCTCAGAAGTAGAACACTAGCATATGTGAAGCCTGGGTTTAAGTGAAAAGATAAGACCTCCCCCCCCCCCGCCCCCAATTGCCAGGATCTGGTTTCCTATGTCAGGACCCATGCTCGGTTCTAAGAATCCATTTTGGTGGCTCACAATTGCCTGCAATGCTGGCTCCAGGGGTCCAGCGCCCTCTTCTGGTCTTTGAGAGTACATGCACTCCTGTGCACATACACCCCATCCTCACCCAACACAAAGTTAATTATAAAGTAATCTTTTACAAAAGACTCATCTATGTTGCTGTTTGGGGTCCCCTGTAGGCTAGACAAGAGAACGAGCTTGTTTTAGCTCTTCCTTCCCAGAGTCTTATCCTGCATATGCAGTAATTTCGAGGCCCACGCTTTTAAGTTAAAATTTAGGAGAAATTCCTATTTATTATGTAGCAGGGAGATGGTGCTTCCTCTGGAGTGTCCAATAGGCTGCTATGAATGCTCCCAATCTACCAAATTTAGTGCGTACATTTTATTATGTCTTAGTTGCTTTTCTACTGTTGTGATTAAGCACGAAAAAGAAGAAGAAGAAGGAGGAGGAGGAGGAGGAGGAGGAGGAGGAGGAGGAGGAGGAGGAGAAGGAGAAGGAGGAGAAGGAGAAGGAGAAGGAGAAAAAGAAGAAGAAGAGTTGTTTAATGAGGTTTAGAGTTCCAGAGGATGAGTCCCTAATCATCATGGCAAGGATTATGACAGCAGTTAGATGCTGGAGCCGTAGCTGAGAGCATCCATCTGACCCGCAATCACAAGGCAGATAGAGAAAGAGAGAGGAGGTGGGGGATCCATCCCCCCTCCCCAGAGATATACCTCTTGTAACAAGTCCACATTTCCTAACATTTCTCAAGCAGTTCCACAACTGGGAACAAATCATTCAAATATGTGAGCTATGGGGTCCATTCTCAAATCACCGGAGATTCTAAGAGCATTTCCTGTGCAAGCCCAAGCTTCACCAGACACAAGGTGAAAACACACCATGATGGTACCGAGCCATGTGGTGCTAATGCAAGAGAGGGGATGGTGAATGCACGGTGAGCTTCCTTCCTCTTCTTCTCTGGCTGAGGGTGACAGAAGGGAGAGCAGACACTTCCAGTCCTCAGAGCTAAATTGACTGCGACTTTTTGTAGAACATGGAAAATAGAGCCTTGAACAAAATTACCAAGGAAAATAAGCATGCCAGCTACTCTTTGTGTCTCAGAGGAGTGAACAGTTTCTGCGATTCTGAGCATGTCTCTGTTTTCTGAAAAATTAAATTACATTTAGGGATTGCGTGTGTGTACACATCTGCATGTGTGTGCATGTGGAGGTCAGAGGTCAGCTTTCAGCAGTTAGTTGGTTCCCTCCTTCCATCTCGTGGGGTCTGAGGTATCAAAGTGTACTCAAGTTGTCAGTGGCCTTACCTGAGGAGCCAGCTCACCAGCTGCTGAGCCCTTGACAGTCCAGACCATTTGTGCACAGCACCACCCAGCCCTCATCAACATCTCCACGGTCGTTTTTCTTTCTTCTCATGTCTTCATCTGTCCCTCTTTCCCTCCTTCCTTTATCTTTCTTATCTCTGAGGTGCTTTCTCTCTCTCTCTCTTTTCACTAACTGCTCCTTTGTGTTCACACAAGCCCTACTTTCCTTCACATAAACTTTCCCTATAAAACATCATGTGGGTGATTTCTGCCCTTGTATTTAGAGCAGTGGTTCTCATCCTTCCTAATGCTGTGACCCTTTAATACAGTCCCTCATGTTATGATGACCCCCAACCACAACATTATTTTCATTGTTACTTCATAACTGTAATCTTGCTACTGTTATGAATCATACTGTAAATATCTGATATGCAGGATATCTGATATGTGACCCTTGTGAAAGGTCATTTGACCCTTAAAAGGGTCATGACCCACAGGTTGAGAACAGCTGTTTTAGATAGAACTTGTTCTTCTGCATAATGGAGCAACTATTGGTACTAGTCATGAAATGATGGATAATAGTTTAGCTAAGAAAAGAACATATCCCACAGCTCTTGGCATATATAAAAGGCTATGTTAATGTCAGATTTGGGGTTGTATTGTTGACTTAGGGACCACTGTGTGCGCGTGCACATGCATATGTGCTTTTGTGCCTGTGCATGTGGCTGTTGTTTATACCTCTGTTGGTTTTCCCCGGAGTACCTCCTCCTACCTAGCTGTTCTCTCATTCTCCAGTCACTGTGGTCGGTACCAGCAGACATAACTCAATAAACTTGTCAACAATCCTTGGTAGATTTTAGGGTATTAAAGAATCTTAAATCCCCCAAATTTGAAAAACATCATTCTTTAACATGAGCTGTTACTGATGAGGAATGGAGACAAATCACCTACACTTAAAAACTTTTGTAATAGGTATTGATTGTGTCTGCACATGCGCCTGCTACGGCGAGCGAGTGGCAGTCAGAAGACTTGTGGGTTCCTCTCCCTTCACCATGTGAGTCTGGGCACTGAACTCAGGTTGTTAGGCGTGGTGGCACACACTGAGGCTTTCCCTGCTGAGCCAGTTCACTGGCCGTGTCCGTACTTTCTGTTTTTTAATTAAAATTTTTTTATATAATATACTTTGATTATTTTACCATTCTCCAATTCCTTCCCATCCAACCTCATGTTCTTTTTTTTTCAACCTCATGTTCTTTTGCTCTTTTTTTTAAAGAAAAAAATCCAAAGCAAAAACAAACAAGACTGAAAAACCCCCACAAAACACAAAAGACCAATAAGACAAAAACAACCCAAACAACAGCAAATGAACAAACACCACAGGGTTAATTTTGTGTTGGCCAATTACCATTAGGCATGGGGTCTGTCCTGTGTTTCAGGGTAGAAAACCGATTATTCCTTTGCAGCTGGTACTAATTGCAGTTAATTCTTGGTTAGGGTTAAGAGCCCAGTTTTCCTCCTCAAGGCTGGACCCTGTCTGATCTGAACGTGTGTAAGTCTTAATGCAAGTCTCTGTGAGGTCACGTGTGCATCCATCCTGTACCAATTTAGCTGAAAGATAGCTGTCTCATCTTCCTGGAGTCATTCATCATGAATCTTTTACAATCTTTCTGCCTCCTCTTCTGTAGGGTTCCCTGAGCCCTGAGGGGAGGGTGTGACAGAGACGCCCCATTTAGAACTGAGTGTCCCAAGGTCTCTTGCCCTCTGAACATTGTCCAATTGTGGTTCTGTGTATTCCCATTTTCTGCAGAGAAAGCTTATCTGATCATGGCTGAGTGAGAGACACTGATCTATGCCCATAGTAGAATGTAATTAGAAATCATTTTATTGCTATATTTCTTATCTGAATAATAGCAAAGCATTTTCTCCTAGGCCCATAACCTTTCTAGGTGGTTGGTTGCACCCGTAACGTTTATTGCACCAGTTTATCTTGTAGGTTCATGATTTATGTCCCAGGATTTTTAGCTATGATATATTGATCATTATCACTCATCCAGTGGCGTGCAGAGTACCTTCCAGCCCCATGAATGCAAGTCAGCAGGGGTGAAGCTGCTAGCTTGGCGCCAGTTAAGCTTCGTCTCCACGTTCAAGGACATAGTGTTGTCTTCAGCAATAAGGCTCGTCCATCAGGCTGTGGAGAGTAAACCAATTGTTTTGACAATGTTTGAGAGCGTTTTTTGTGGTCCCCTTTGACCAGTGACTCAACAAGATGTAACCAATTCCCGGCACTGGAGGTTTTACTTGGATATACTTACACTTTTAAATCTGTCTTTCAAGCTTCCCTAGAACTCATTGTGTACGTAGCTCAGGCTAGTCCTGAACCCAGAGTATCCTCCTGTTGATATTACAGGCAAAAGCCACCACACCTGGCTCTTTTCTCTTATTGTTTAGACAGGGTTTGTTTGCTTGTTTGTTTGTCCATATATTTATTTATTTAGAGACTGGGTCTCTGTATGTAGCCCTATTTGTCCTGACACCTGCGACACATAACAGGCTGGCCTCAGAGAGATTCACCTGTCTCTACTTCCCCGACTGCTGGGATTAAAAGCATGCCCTGGTTTTTGAAGAGATTTTGCGTTTGTCTGATTTTAATAATGTGGCATAGGTTTCTACCATTTATTCCCCACCCCACATCTGAGCAGGTTCTCACTGTACAGGAAGGCCCGGAACTCTTGGCAGTCCTCCTGCCTCAGCCTCAGGAGTGCCGGACTGACAAGCCAGTGCATCATGTCCTGCTTTACCTGCTAACACCTCAGAAATTGTGAGTCAGAACTAACCTTTCCTCCCAAGGTTATTATTTCCTTAGGTATTTATCACAGCCATATGAACAACAACACCGTTGTCCCCAGAAAGTGTGCTATCAACTATGTAGTGGACGTGGGTGTTATCTTACTAACCTTTTGGATATTTTGATTTGGTATTTTTTTTTTTTTTGAGCATGAACAAAGACCATCAGTAGGAACTGGGATGTAGCTCAGTGGCTGTGCACTTGCCCGTTGTGCATAGGTCCGTCGGTTTGATCTTGCATTCATAGACAACATGTTTGCAGCTTTTTTGCTCCTTGGAAGTGGGAGGGGCTTTTATGCATCTTCCGGGAAGGTCTTAATAGGTTAGAACTGTAATGGGATGGATATTCTGGTATTTGCTTTAAAACGTTCCCATTTAATTATCCAGGGACACTCATCAAAAGAAAAACTAATAGAAGAGATTTCTATTTCCTCCCCCTCCCCGCCCCCTGAGACAGGGTTTCCTTGTGTATTCCTGGCTGTCCTGGAACTCACTCTGGAGACCAGGCTGCCTCCAACTCACAGAGATCCCCATGCCTCTGTCTCCCAAGCACTGGGATTAAAGATGCGCACCACCACTGCCCAGTAATTTTCTCTTTTTTTCTTATCAAAGTAATCGAGCATGCCCAGAGCTCCAAGCTCCAAGGTGTCTTACATTCACATTTGGCGGGTGGGGAGTGTTTTTGAGATAGGGTTTCTCTGTGTGACAGCCCTGGCTGTCCTGGAACTCTCAGAGATCCCCCTGCATCTGCCTCCCGAGTCCTGGGATTAAAGGTGTGCGCCAGAACTCCTGACATGACATTTGTAGTTTTATTCCTAAGATTGGACAACTGTGTGTGCCAGCTCAGGAAAAGTTATCTTTCACTAATATTTTGAAAATCCTGAGCCCTTTAGAACTTTAAAGAAAGCAAAAAGAGACAGGAAGGGGCGTGGCATCAGTTCAGCATGCAACTTTATTATTTATATATGGGAGGTCACTGTTGTTGTCTCTAACTCCCCCATTTGGCAGTGTGAAAGGCACGTACATGGATTGTTTATTTGTTTATGAGTTCATGTAGTCTAGAAATTCATTCTGGGATTCTTAATACTTTCACCTAACAAAGCACTATGGGAAGATCTTTAGTTTACATAGAAGAAAATGCATTTTAGTAATGCATGGATGATTTGGCTGACATTCTACTTTAGGGATGTTATAAAAATTACTAATATAAAAATGGCTCACCTTTTACTATCAAAAAAGAGAAAAAAGAATAAGGTTCTTCTATGTTTTCTTTCCGTGAGTATTTCTAAATTCTGCTTTCTGGAAGAATATTTAATTGAAATTCAGTCACTATACCCATGGAAGTGTTGCTGGAACAGATACTAAATTCTTGGACATTCTGGGTATGAATACTATTTTTTTTTGAGATTGTTTCTCTCGAGGAAGAAGGCAAGGCATCCTTTCCGAGTTCACACAAGACTTACACAATAGTTCCCAGAGCTGATTCTCCCAAAGGAGTGGCCTCTCTTCCCTGAGCCAGCAGATGGTTTATCTATGAGATACATGTTTTGAAAGAAGGAATTGCTCTAAGGGAGAAGTAATACAGAGAAAGCATCAAATGTCACTCTGAAGTCCGAAATTATTATCGTTTCATTTGAGCCATTCTTGTGGTTTCCTACAGATTGTGAATTCCAAGATACATAAGATAATAATCTCTGTAACTAGAATCTCTCTCTCCTTCCTTTTATCCTTCCCATTCTCTCTCTCTCTCTCTCTCTCTCTGCATGCCTCTGCATTGTGTGAGTGTGCATGTAGTGACTGGAGGTTGATATTGGGCATCTTGATTGCTACAAATGGAGATAGGGTCTTTCACTTGATCTCAGGGCTGGCTGATTCCACTAGTCTGTCTACATAGATTGTTCCAGGGCCTCCCTATCTCTGCCTCCAGAATGTTGGTGCTATAGGTGAGTCACCACATAGATCAGGCTTTCACGTGAGAGCTGGAGATTTGAACTTCAGACCTCACCGTCCAAGGCAAGTGCTTTATCTACTGATGCACTCGTAGGCCAGACAGTGCTCTTTTTTTTTTTCTCTCTTTTAGACGTGCTGGGTTTGGAATCCAGGTCTTGTACATGCTTGGCAAACCCACCACTGCTGACATGAGTCTTTAAGTGCATACTGTCTTCTTTTAAAGTGGGTCATAATAAAGTTAGTAAATACAGGCAGCAGAAAGTGCCCAGCTACACCGTGACAGTGCCATGCTGTGTGTAATGTGGAACAGGTGACATCAAAGTGGGAGCGAGTCATCTCCGGTGGGGAAGTTCTTGTGTGCTCTTTGAAGGACTGAAAAAGTTTTGGGATGAAAATAAGTGATCTGTTCCTTTGTTTCCTTAGCCCCTCAGATGTTAAAATGAATGGTGGGTGCTTAAAATGAAGAGACGCTTCCAAGAATCTGTCTTATCAGAGATTTCACAGAAAGAATTTGTGTTCGGAAAGTGTTTCAAAGCCCTAGGGCCTGGGAATGTGGCTTGGGGATAGAGTCCCTGTCCAGCACGTGTGAGGCGTGGGTTCAGTCACCAGCCTTGTAGAAAAACCAGTAGTGTGAGCTGGGACCATTCACGGATGGTGGCTATTACAAGGCCCGTCTCTGGGTGTTTCTTTGTCTTTCCCAGCTTTACCTCGGGTCTAAGATTGGATGTAAAAGGTAATTTTAATTTAGGGTGAAGGGAATTGAGGCCAACCCTGGTTCTTCTCTGCCTTTTCCTCCTCCAAGGCCAAATTGACAAGGAAAAAGTGCTGACCGAGGCTGGCTTTGAACTATCCATCTTTCTGCCTCAGCCTCCCGAGTGCTGGACTGGAAGCTTTTGCTATAGTTTTGAGCTAAAGCACAGGAACTGCAAGAAGAAAAATTCTCTGTTTCTGTTATGTCACAGGTTTCTCGTTTATACCCTTGAAAGAAAAATTATGTACCATGGTACCTGCAGGTCTATTTTGAGGGTGTTCATGTTGTTCATTCAACAACCCTTGGGTGGGGGCCTAGGACAACATAAACGACTACCACCGGGTCTGCGTCACCTGGACTTTAAGGAGAAAGTGGAGGTGTAAGGCCATTACATCATATTCTGAGGATTCCTATGAGGGAGAGTTGGAGGTTCTCACTTTGTTCTGTGGCAAAAATATAATAACCAAATACTAATTTTACCCTTTGGTATGGCTAATGATGATAGCTAAGCTTTATAGAGACATAGTAAGTCCTTGGAGGAAATCTAAACTTTAAATGAACAGATCTTTCCAATATGTCTGGGAGA
Source organism: Alexandromys fortis (assembly GCF_014885135.2). Classification (NCBI taxonomy): domain Eukaryota; kingdom Metazoa; phylum Chordata; class Mammalia; order Rodentia; family Cricetidae; genus Alexandromys; species Alexandromys fortis. Next base: position 4,310,485 of record NW_026067895.1, read on the forward strand.
GAGTGTTATTTTTTTTAATTTTTTAAAAATATTTATTTATTATGTATACAATATTCTGTCTGTGTGTATGCCTGCAGGCCAGAAGAGGGCACCAGACTCCATTACAGATGGTTATGAGCCACCATGTGGTTGCTGGGAATTGAACTCAGGACCTTTGGAAGAGCAGGCAATGCTCTTAACCTCTGAGCCATCTCTCCAGCCCCGAGAGAGTGTTATTATAGCTATTGTTTTTGTGCCGGGATTGAACCCTGGGCTATACATGCTAAGCACATGTGCTACCACTGAGCTACATGCCTGGATGAGCTAGCCATGGCTAGCATTTTCATTTTTGCAAATGAGCAAACAGATAATGAAGAAATTGAGTCTGAACAGAGAGTTTGTTATCTAGTCTTTGAAAAGAATAGGCCGAGGGGCTGGAGAAGTGGCTCAGCAGTTCAGAGCACTGGCTACTCTCGGAGAACCTGGGTTTGGTTCCCAACACCTACATGGTGACTCACAACTGTCCATAACTTCAGTTCCAGGGATCTTGTGCCCTCTTCTGGCCTCTGGAGGCACCAGACACATATATAGTGCATTTACATACACACAGACAAAGCACTCATATACATAAAAAATAAAATAAATGCATGTTTGAAAAAAGGAATAGACTGAGCTTAGCTTGCTTAGTGTGTGAGATATATATATATATATATATATATATGCTCCTAAACTAGGGCCCTTCTTTGCAGTCAGCTGATTGTTTTGTTTATTTATTTATATACTTGTATTTGGAGATAGCATCTTGCTGTGTTGCCATTCTGGGCTCAAATTCCTGGTATCCTCCTAGCTCAGCTTCTGAAAAAGCTGAGGCAATAATTTGATGTTATTGTATCTGATTTGCAATTCTTTTTTACAGACCACTGTTCATATGATGTATTATTTCAGTCTTCATCTCTTCTTCCCTTCGCTTCTACTTTTCTTGACATTAGGAACCTTGTCATATTTGTTACAGATTTTCCAGTATGTAAACATGAAGGCCTGTCTAAGGGAATTTTGAATTATTTAATAGATTCAAATATTTGGAAATTCAGAGTAAGAAATTCTTTGAAGACATATTTATGCCTTTGTAGCACTTTTGCTGATACTTTGCAAAAATTAAATATTTAATATGTCTGTAGAGTAGCTGGGTAAAATTGTTAATGTTTTTAATAGGGATAGAGCTTAATGATTCTTAGTGTTTGTGACATTTCTTTTTATAATAAATATGTCATAAGCTCCTGTCTATTTTGTTAATTTTAAATTCTGTCATTTTTGATTTTTCTGGATTTATATTTTTATAGTTTATTGAGTGTTTTTGATTCACACAAATAGTTGCAGACTGTGCAAAAGGGACAGAAGGACTAGGGTCCCACCGCCCCCTCTCCCATCTGACTCAGATCTGGATTCGTTATCTTGTGCTGTATTCAGAAGTAGACCCTTGGATTTAGAGTTTGTGCATTTAGAATACAGTTACTTCCCCCACATTCCATTATACTTGGTATGGATTTCTAAAGTTATATCCACACCTCTAATCTTAGGCTATTTGGCATCAAAATATTTTCATATAGGGGTTCAGAGAGATGGCTCAGTGGTTAAGAGGCCTTAGTGATCTTCCAGGGAATTTGGGTTTGATTCCCAGAAACCACATGGTGGCTCATAACTCCAGTTCTAGGGGATCTGATGTCATCTTTTGGCTTTCTGGAGTAGCTAAGCATACATGTGGTGCATATACACTTATGAAGGCAAAGTATGTTTAGACATAGAAAATGGCATCTAAAATGAACAAATAAAAATAAACCAAAAAGCAGTTTTATACTATGACAAAACCAAGCTTGTCTGTTAGTTGGGCGCGATGGTGGCTCCCTGTCTTGTGTTTCCAGACTTCGAATGCAGTTGGAATGCATTCTAATGCAGTTGGCTATGACTTGGATTTTGTAGAATGGAAGACCCTTTGCTAGAAGAAAGAGTGAGCCTCAGGTCCCCATGGAGGTTTTGTGTCACCAAGTGAAGTTGCCAATGGTAAGCTGTGCCCACAGGCTGTCTCATGAAACTGCCAAGATGGGAACTGCTCTTTGACATGCTTTCCAGTGTTTTGACATCTTAGTCATGCTGGGATTTAAAGAGCGATAAGGCCTTTTCAGTCCTTGTGACTCCAATTCATAATCACCTAGTTATACCCAATCAATCATTATGAAGAGTGGATGATTTTCAATTAGATGGATCCATATTTGAAAATACTTGGGGTTCAGAATTAATATTCTACTGACTATTTTCATTCTTTCAACCAAAATATCTCTATTTTCTTCATTTTTATTCTAATATTTTTGGCTTTTGCGCTATCGGTGTTTGTGAGAGCAATACCATTGTCTCATACCTGAATATCTATGACAATAGAGCAAGGTTTCAGTTTGCCTTATGTAGAAAATTATGTCTCTATTATTTTAATAGATGTTTAAGAAAAAAAACTCATTGAGGTTGAATTAAGGTCAAGCAGGAAGGAGTTATGGCTAAATTTGGATTAGAAGATTTTGCTTCTGCCTCCAGTCTCCTAATATTATTAGCCTTGGCTTTTCTGATTGAATGATTCATTTTACATGCCCCTGTGATCTCCTTAGAGAAAACCAGCGCATATGTGCATCCTTTCTTCCCCATTATGTCAAGAGTAAATCATAGTATTTGTTCTTCTTTTCAAAAAGTATGGAGAGCACAATAGTCATGTGTTGTTGGGATTATGGCACAAGACCTGGAAGTAAGTCTTAGCAGGTCTAAGGGAATGTATCAGTTATAGCTTTACTACGACCTTGTTACTCAAGATGAAATGCTGCATCAGTTGATTTAGTATTTTGTATTTTGAACATTAGGCTGTAGAAGCTACTGAGTATTTAACTTGATTTGATTTGGTTTGTGTATGAATGCATACATGTGTGGTTGTGCATGAGAGGCCAGTGATTGACATTGGTGTCTTCCTCTATTACTTAGTCAGTTAGATTAGTTTTCTGATAGAACCCAGGGATCTTTTCTTCGCTGCCTTCCCAGAGCCCAATTACAGGTGCATGCTACCACATCTGGCTTTTATGCTGAGTGTTAGGGAGCTGAACTCAGGACTTCACGCTTGTTGCAGCAAATACTTTACCGAATGAACTGGGTTTCCAGTCCCTGGTCATGGTATTTTAATGAATATCATGATTACATATATATTGCCTACCTGAATTACCGTAGTTACACCACACCCACCTTTCATTAAAACAGATCATAAAATAACATTTTTCTCTGTTTCAGAAATCTTGGATTGAAGGGGTATTCTACAAGAGAGAGTGTAACAAATTCATACCCAGCACAAAAGACCCTCACAGGTACAGTTTTAAATTTCATTCTTCCTTCTTAAACATGGTACTACTTCAAGTGCTACTTGAAGAAATTTAGAAATATTACTTACGTAGAGTGTTTAATAATAGCTATGGAGTGAGGGTATTTACCCATTTCAATCTGTTTGTTCCTGTACTCTATAAAAGCCCGTTTTGAAGACTGAAGATAATCTACTAAGAGAAGGAACTGTCAGCTACATATGACAGCCCCAGTGCCTGCCACCAATATGTTCCTGTTAAAATGTCCATCTAAAGACGTCGTTAACTCAAAGAGGAAAAAATTACGTATAATAATATCACTTACTTGTCTCATTGTGGTGGATTCCGGTCCATGTGCCACCGCAGGTCCCCTTGGAGGCAGGACAGACGTCATAGGGATAGAAGGCTATATACCCACCAAGTGAGGGCAGGTAATTTTTCCTATCTCCATAGTGAATACTCAAAATGTTGTGGCTAGTCTTTATTCCACCTAAAGTATCCCAACTAGATGGTGACTGTAGAGGACACATCAGGGACATTGCAGAGATCCAAAGGGGTCAGGAGACTTAGTTGCGGTTTCCTGCTGAGGCTTTGTGTTTAGGCCGATTCTAGGCAGCAGGGTCGAGTTCGAGAACTTCACGTTCTGGACAACCCTATGGAAACTGCTTGGAGAACAAAGTCCAGCAAGGCAGCTGGTAAGAAGCAGGGGAAGAAAGGTCTACGGAAAATTCCTCAGGCTAATCAGGTCCGTGAACTTACGACCGGATGTCATTGCCCTGATGGAAAACTGATAGGGAAATGGAAGAGAAATATTTTCACTAGGGTAGCCAGTCTATTTTAGATTCCCTTGAGCCATTGGCCTTACAGCCGTTTAAAGTTTAGAAGTCATGAGTGCATGCTTGCGAAGGAAAGTGTGGTAAGGTGTGGGCGAGGACTGACATGGTGCTCTTTGCCTTGGTTAAACATTGACTAGTCCCACCCTCACTGAATTACCTATGCTTGGTAAGCCCTGTGATTGGAAATTCTCATTTTACCTGTGTACAAATTGTTTATCGGATGCTTAGGTAACACGATTTTTTTCCCCATTCATGTTTTATGGTTTCATGTGACATGATACTCATCTCACTTCTTTGAATGGAAAATCATCTTCATAACCACCTTGGACCTCAGGAAGAGTGACAGAGTACCAAGTGTGGTTATCCCTAAGATGCAAGGAGAATGATCTGGGACAGAACTCACTGTTGGAGCAAGCATTTAGTGGGCATTGGGCCCTGCCGTCAATCCCCAGCATTAGAGAAAGAGAAAACCACTGGGAATTTATTTATTTTAAGATAGGGTATCAGTATGCTGCCTGGACTGGCCTTAAACTCATCATTCTCCTGCCTCAGCCTCCCTGGGTACTACAACTACAGACATGTGCCACTATGCCTGGCTCTGTTGAACATAATTTTATGAAACATTCAAGACTTCCTACTGTTTATGGAGAAAAAAAATCTGTCTCTATGTTTGTGTGATTGCAAAAAAATACAGTAGATGACCATGGAAATTCCTCTTATAGGTCAATTTTCTGGGTTCTAGTAAGATTCTCAAGAAAAATAGCTTCGATGTGTTTTTTGTCATTATAATGGATAGGAAACTAGTATTGTACTTGTTACTTCTTCCGCGGGACAAACAGCTGACGGAAGCAGTTAGGGAAGAAGGGCTTGTTTTGAATTTAACTCCAGAAGGTCTTAGTACCGCATGTAGGGTAGGCACTGGCTATTGTATGTGGCTGGATGTTGTTTACATTGTTCAGACTAGAAAACAGAAGCGGTGGTTGGAGTGAGTGGTAAGTTATTACCCTCAAAGGCCTTCCATTAAGTGGAACATTTCTGCCAGTCAGGCCCCACCTCCCAAAGGCTGTGCACCTATAAACAGCACCACAAGCGCTGGGGGTGGAAATCAAACATTCAATACATTAAACTTGGTTGGGGGGGATCAGATTAAAACTATAAAACTAGTATTTCGCTATTTAATATCAATAAAAATTTCTTTCTTCTATTAAATCTTTTTTAGCTCCTAATAAGAAAACAAACCTAGTAGGTTTGATTATAACTTCCTTTTCCTTTCTTATTTTTAAGAAAAAACACAAAGAAAAAGTGAAACTTAGAATACTGGGTTCTGAAGAGTTTAGACTGATCATATTTGATAAACAGTGTCTTTCTTTCTGTTGCTTAATTATAGTCTTTAAAATTATTTTACACTTAAAATGAGATCATTGCTAACCAAATCCTGGAAGTTTTTTTTTTTTTTTGAAAATTAAAGAGAAAAACTAATGAGGAAAAGAATTATATTCATATTAAGTCCCAAATCATTTTACAAATTAAATAAAATACTCATAAAAATCATGATATTTTCAAAAGATTTTTAAACAATTCATATGGATATATATGTGTCTAGAAAAGTAAAACAATTTTAATCTTATTTATTTAGACACTAGAGATGGAATATAGGACTTCACATACTCCCCAGCCAAGAAAAGTAGAACAGTATTTAAAACAAGACAAGACATAGACAGGACTTGCCTTTGAGATGTCATGATGTGTTACCAAACAGCAGTGATGAGAACTGAGTCCAGAACTCTGTGGCAGAGCCTCACATGTGCAAGGCTTTGGATTCCATTCTTAGCACTGTGCCAAACAAATAAACCAAAGCAAACCGGACAAAATCAGATTAAACTAACCAATCCAAATCAACTAAAACAAACTAAACCAAACCAAACTAGGCCAACTAAACCAAAGAAAATAAAAGCCAACCTTATCAAAGTAACCAAACCAACTAAACCAAACCAACCAAACCAAACCAAGCCAAACTAACCAATAATACCAACCAAAGTAATCAAGCAAATAAAAAATACTCCAACAAAGCTGTGTTATGGAACAGAGTGGCATTACTTAGACACTCATGTCTAATGGTGGATCAATGACAGTATTTGATTTGGTATTGTTTTACACACACACACACATGCACACAAAGACAGTGTCTCTTGTAGCTCAGCATGGTCTGGAACTCAGGATGTCACAGAGAATGACCTTGAGCTTCTGATCTTCCTCATTCCCCCACTGGAGTGTACAAATTATTGGTGTGCGCCTTTATATCCAGTTTATGGGGGACTAGGGAAATAATCCAAAGACTCCTTTGTGTTCAGCAAGCTGAGAGAGCTACATCGCTGGTCCTGTTTTATAACTTTAAGATATTTTAAAAAATATGTTTTATTACTTAATTTCCTAGAGTTCTGTGTTACCTTCATTGTTCAGTAATTACGATAGCAAAGTAATAGCAACAGCAATCATAATACCTACTCATGATGCTTACCCTCCACCACCTGCTTGATTGGATTAAGAATCCCCTACTGGGGCTGGAGAGATGGCTCAGTGGTTAAGAGCATTGCCTGCTCTTCCAAAGGTCCTGAGTTCAATTCCCGGCAACCACATGGCTCACAACCATCTGGAATGAGGTCTGGTGCCCTCTTCTGGCCTGCAGGCATACACACAAAACAGAATATTGTATACATAACAAATAAATAAATAAATAAATACTTAAAAAAAAAAGAATCCCCTACTGAATTAATGAGGCACACTTCTGGGTGTGTTTATGAGTGTTTCCAGAGAAATTTAACTGAGTAGGAAAAGACCCACCCAGAATGTGGTTGGTACATTTCCCATAGGCTGCTCCCAGAATGAATAAAAGGGGGAAAGTTGAGCACCAGCATTCCTCTCTCTGGTGGTGCCCGATTGCTGACAGTGTGAACAGCTGCCTCACACTCTCACCTTTATGACTTAACCACCGCAATGGACTGTAGCCCCTCAAACTGTGAGCCAACACCGACCCTTCCTTCCTCAAGTTCTTTGATCAGATACCTTGCCACAGTGGTGAGAAAGGTAACTAAGCCACCTTTATTCAATATACTGCAATGTAGCAGCTGGCACAAGCTACCTCAGATAGATTACTTAAGATAATCCTTTTCATCACCTTATGGGGGGATCAAAAAGTGTTTGAAATTATTTTTAAGCGTGAGAGCTGGGACTTACAAGAATCACTGAGTCAATGGTATTCAAACCTAGGTAGTCTGGTTTCATAGTCCATGGTTTATTAATTTTGTCATTGTTTTACTCTATAATTATGCACAGGAAATGATATGGGAAGTAAATGATGAATGCATGTTTAGCAAATTCCAATTTTCAGACTGTGGAAAGTGATGTTTACTAGATAAGCATTAAGTTCTTAGCACATATATTTGTAAACTAACAATGATTTTATTTCTTTAACTCAGATGCACTCAAGGCTGCCAAGTCTGTCAGAACTTAGTCAGGTGAGACTTTGACAAATCAGCTTCTTTTCATTTTAAGGCATTCGCAATGTGCTTAGGAGAGTTTCTTCAGATCTCCAGACCTTTTTCCTTTTCCTTTCTTCTGGAGGTTCTAGAAGGGGAGCCAAACTCCTTGTAAATTTTAGACTGAGGAACAGTCCCCTTTATCCAGGAAGGTTGTCCTCTTCGTCAGATCACGGAGTGTTGGGAGGGATACCAATGGAACAGTGAGGGAGAGGTGGACACTCTTGTAAGTGGCTGGATCAGGGAAAACAGCTCTGTTGATTGAAGGGACAGATGTGTCTGGCTTCTCTCAGAAGTTGAACGGACTCTGATTAAGGCACCTGTTATTTCTTCTGAAAAAGATGGACGTATAAAAGAGGCGTGTGTGTGTGTTCTTCCTTTCTTGAACATGGAACGTGAGTCTAATAGAAGTCCTGAGTTACTGAGACATGCAAACATCGTAGGAGATTTGACAAGAGCTTTTATCACCTAAATCATGTATGAAATGTGTGCCACTTTATTTTGCTATCACATTGCATTTGGATAAAATGTCACTCTATGTTGCATATGCAGTGAGGTATTTGACATAAGAGTTATACATGTCGTATTTGCACTAAACAGGCAAAACACCCACAGTAAAGTGAACTTTGCAGTGTGGTATACATTGTAGCAGTGACACACATCTTAACGTGTGTGTCTGCAAGTGGGTTTGCCCTTCCTTTTAGTCAGTGGAGCAAAATAAAGTGTCCTTAATCCTGATCCTGTCCTAAAGTTTGTGAGTTTAAATGCTAACTTTAACTTTTATATTATTTGATTTTTATAGCTTGAAATTTTGAAACAGGGTCTTGGAGTCTTGTTAAACTGCCTAGGGTGGACTCCAATTTCCAATTCTCAGGTCTCAGTCTCACTAGTAGCTGAGATTATAGGTGGTTATCACTGTATTTGACTTACTGGCTTTTTTTTTAAACAAGGTCTCATGTAGCTCAGACTATCCTTAAACTTGTCATGTTTCTAAGGATGACCTTGGACTTCTGATTTTCCCTTCCCTACTTGAATAGTGCTGTATTATTTGCGTATACCTCTCTGCCTGATTTTTGTGATGCTGGAGATCAAACCCTGGGCTTCTTTCAGGCTGAGGCAAGCATTCTAGCAAGGGAGCTATGTGTTTAGTCCTATATTTGCATCCTTATTGATGAATGTTCAGGTTACTTCCTCATTTACAGTATTTTAAAGTTATGAGTGGAAAAACAATAAAAAATTTGATACATATGTAATTTTACTTCTGTCTTGACAAATATTTACTATGTGGACTGACATGAACATGTAATATTATTTATAAATGAATATACATATATTGTGGTCCATACTAAAGGTTTCTGCCTTTGATAGAGTGAACGTCACATGTTTTACTCTATACTACATCATTAAACATTTTGGGTTATGTATATCAATATACACATTATATGCATGTTTATTTGCAAATTATATAAATATATACTACTGTGTTAGTAAAGATTTATAAAGTGAAGGAAAAAGGCAGATGAAGAACAGTGTGGCATTTTAGCTATAGAAAAGCCTTGGTTTCTCTCACTCACAACTACTTTTATTTAGAGTCCAGTCACCGTCTGATGGCACCCTACTGTGGTCTAACTACTTAAAAGGCTGGGGCAGAAGCATCATTTATATCTAGAGTTTGGAGTTCAAGACTAGCTTGAGCATTCTGGTGAGATTCCATTTTAAAAAAAAGAACAAAAGAATAAACAAAACAGCAGTAATGAATGAGAGAAGATATAAAGTCTATTACATGTATTTATGATCTTCTTTCCTGACATGGCCGACAGAGTGTCCATCAGTGTTAAGAAGGAGACATAGGGACTGGTGAGGTGGCTTACTGGGTAAAGGTGCTCTCTGCCAAGTCTGGTGAACTGAATACCAATTTTAAGTTATTAATACATGGCATCTATACATCAATCTGAGGATTGGAATTATTGCACCAGTTTTCTATGTTGAGTGACTGTCTTTCTGAATTTAGGTGCTGTTGTGGCCGGCTGATTCAAGAGCATCATGGGTTAGATTATGCCTGGACCCTCTCAGCCGCTGGGGCCGAAGGAGATGAACAGTGGTCTGCTGAGAAGCACACAGCGAAGAGCCCTACAGATACCTTTGGCACCATTAATTTCCAAGATGGAGAACACATCTACCACTCCAAGGTCTGCTGATAACCCGAAGCATCTCACTAGTTTTGAACAGAAGAGACCTTTCAAGTGTACTTCTAAGGAGAGAGAGCCACATGTCATGGCTTTACTTCAAAGGGAGCCATGTCATTGATCCACTGTCACGTCTAGCCAGGTCTTCACTTCCCTTGGTTGTGAAGGGCGTTGTCTGCCTCTCAGGTGTAGGAATAGGTCCAGATGGGCAAGTAGATGACAGTCTAAGTAGGTTATAGCAGCAATGGGGACTGATCTGAGCTGAAGCTCCTAGGGCAGTTCCAAGTTCCCTGCTTGTGAGTCCCTTGACACACACTGAGGGTGGTCAGATGACACACCAGTAGAGTTCATTATCATTTTATTGTTAGATGGTTTATTGTTAGGTGTTGTGGGGTCCAGTGACAGTGTTTCTTCACTATGGTGTTTCTCGTAAGTTCTCAAAATTGGTTTTCTTGGATGACTTTAATATTGTTATGCGATCCTATGGCCTCTGTTAACTTTATAAATTTATAGAGTAGCGCCTTTTAACATTTTAGGGTTATTTAATCAGTTTGTTCCCTGTGGGCGGTGCCAGGAAGATGGCGCTGTTTATGTGATCAACAAGGTGCAGAGTCTGCACTTGCAGGCAAAGTGGAGTCAAGTCGTGCTTGTAAAGTGGAATCTCTCAGGGCAAGGTGCGGCCTGTAACACTACGGTTTTACACAGCATGCCGTCCGTGACTTTGGGCAGGGCACAGCCTGATTTTAACAGCAGCCAGGAAGAAATAGAGAAGAGGGACAAGGGTAACAGTGTCCTTGCAGGGAGCACCCCCAATGACCTAACATCTTTCCATTCGGTCCCACCTTCTACAGCTTCTGTCATTTCCCATCAATGCTGGCGAGTAGGCCTTTAACACGATGCTTTTGAGGACACTACAGATCCAGACTGTAGCATACAGTGTTAACAGGTCAACTGGTCCTCAGGTGTACTCTTCTGAGAGCAATCATCACCTGATGTTTTCTTAGCACCTGATTTCCCAAGTAGAGCAACTTCAGGAAACCTGAGGGCCAGTCATGCTCTGGAGGTGACCATCAGAAGGCAGCTTAATAAAGTTGCAGTGCGTCTCTAGAGGAATCCATACTTATAATTATCTGTCCTCTTGCATTTAACTATGCAGGCTTATTTCTGTTTTAGTTGGCAGAAAAATTCCCCCTCATTTTCTGATCCCCTTCGGAATCTGATTCTTAGAGAATCAACTTTCCCTTCAAGTTTGACACTCTTTCCTTTTGTTGTCTTTGTTTATATGTTTGTTTGTTTTGTTCTCGTGAGACAGGGTTTCTCTGTGAAACAGCCCTAACTGTCCTGAAACTCACTTTGCAGACTAGTCTGGCCTTGAACTCGGAAATCTGCCCTCCTCTGCCTCCCAAGTGCTGGGTTTAAACGTGTGCACTACCACCACCAGGCTTGCTATTTTTTTTTTTAAAAAGACATTTATTTACTTACTTACTTTTTAATTTGTGTGTGTGTGTGTGTGTGTGTGTGTGTGTGTGACATATGTGTGGGGTGCTGGTGGAGGCCAAAAGAGACTATTGGATGCCCAGGTCTAGGATTAAAGGTTGTTGTAAGCCACTTAATATAGGTGCTAAGAACTGAACTTGAGTCCTCTGGAAGAAAAGCAAGTGTTCTTTACCACTGAGAATCCCTGCCTCTCCCCTTTCTCTCTATATGTCTGTCTTTATCTCATTGCTATTGTTGATTTGTGGTGGGGGTGGAACCCAGGGCCTTCTATGTGTAAGTCAAGTACTCTATTATTGTACCATGATTCCAGATATTGTTTATTCTTATCCACCTTTATTTACTCCTTTTTCGGTATATCCATTACTTAATGTGTGCCTATATACTTCGTATGGTCCAAAAAGAATAGGTTTTCTCTATTGACAATGGTTGGCATTTGGGGAGGGACACAGGAAATAAATATACAATCCTCACAAAAGTGGAGGATGCTATATGAGCAGGTTCTCTGAGAGAATGAAAGTGATAACCCCTTCAGTCTCAGAGAGAGGACACAGTGTGCAACGAGGAAGACATTCAAAGGTAGAGAAAACGGGCCCCTGTGTTAAGCGGAGATATGAAGGTGAACAAGGAGAAGGGGCCCAGTGAAGAAGTTGCTTTGCTTGTACAAAGGTCAAAGAACATTCCGGAAAATTGAGAATAGAGCTAGACATAGCTCCTGGCAATTGGCTTATTTTTTCCTTAAATTTGTTTTTATTTGATGTGCATGGATGTTTTGTCTGCATGTGTGTCTGTGCACCACATGTGTGCCTGGTGCCCATGGAGGTGGGAAGAGAGCATCAGATCTCCTGGGACTGGAGTTAGAGATGGTTGGAATTCTCCATTTGGGTGCTAGGAATTGAACCTTCATCCTCTGGAAGGGCTGCCAGCTCAGCAACTACTGAGCCATCTCTTCGGCTCCCACAGCTTTTGACTGTCATTACAACTTATGTATCTGAGTGCATCTTACTTCATGTCTCAGCAAAATGTGCTTCATCCTTCCAGCTCATATTGAGCAGCATCCAATCTTGAGAGAGACTGTCTTTTGTTTCCTTCCGCTCCAGTTTTCTTCGCAGAGTCCCTCCCCTCCGCAGTATCCCATTCTACAAAGGATCTGAGAGAGTCTGCTTATTAGGTTGAGCCTGGGGGAGTGAGTTACTTATAAAGGAAATAGAAGAGAGGTGTTCAGTTGGCCTTTGGGTGGAAAACCCAGTGCTCATAACTTAGTTCTTTGCAGTGTTTATCCAAAGAGCAGTATCTTCTAGCATGGGGAAGATCTAGAGTTGAAGACAGGCTCACCCTAGAGAAGAGCTGGGGTACAGATAGGTGAATGGAACCGAGGCTCCCCCTTTGCCCTTACCCATTGCTCTCAGCAGCAGAACCATCTCATAAGGGTCTGCTTGTGTTTGCCCTGCTACTGCAGTGTGTTGTAAAGCCTGGTAGTACAGTGACATCTCTCATACATGGACTCACGGTCTGCCTTCTAGTCTTCCTATTACACGTGTGTAATGATAGCTGTACAGATCAGATGGTCAGAAATTCTAATATTTTACTTATGAAACAAAGTGTTCCTATATTAACAAGTTTAAAGATAAATAGCAAACTACTTTGTTATTTTAGAGGCTACTGTGATAATTTATACTTGCTTGTATGGAGAGTTCTACCTATGCTTTCTTTTGACATAGACTTGTATTGTAATTGATGTTTTCCCAATGTCCCCCCCTTTTTTCCATAACCTTGGCTCATTCCCGCTGGTTGGGATTCTGTTTGAGGAAGACGAACTCATCTCACTGTGCAGAACTGTGGCCAGTCATGCCCTGTAATGTCAGACCAGTGGTTCTCCTAGGTGTGCCTCACCAGTCTTTTCTTTGGCTAGCACCATCAGAGATGAATGTACTTATTTTCAAAAGAAAGTTTTCTCAGAGGGATAATGGTATGCAAAGAAATTATTGGTAGATAAGTTAAAAACACAAGTTCATGCTCCTGAATTTTTAAAGTGTCTACAAATATATGAGAAGGATCAAGTAAATGCAGAGTCATGGGTTGTTGAAAAGTCATATTTCATCTCCTTTGTAAAGTTCCTTCCCAGTGGCTTTGCTGATGTACTGATGAAGTATTTCTGCCTCACCTCCAGCCTTCTTATGAACCATGGAGTCCAAACCTTCAAACAGAGGAAGCTTATCTGTCATGGTTTATAATTCCCATAAAGAAGTTGGAGGGAGTGTGGAGCCTTTAAAAGAAAACATTTCCATTAGGTGAAGTTAAACTTTCAGAGAGGCCCTCAACACTTACGACCAGGCTGAGGCCACCCTAGTGGCCCTGCTCTGTGCTGATTTTCTCTATTGACTTGCATGTTGCACTATGTTCTCTTCATGGGTGTATACTGTCCTTCCAGTACATCAGAACGTCTTGGGATACAAACTCGGAACACCTGTTGCATTTAATGCTGAAAGAGTGGAATATGGAGCTGCCAAAGCTTGTGATCTCTGTCCATGGGGGTATCCAGAACTTCAAGATGTCCTCCAACCTCAAAGAAGCCTTCAGCCAGGGTCTGGTCAAAGCTGCAGAGACCACAGGAGCATGGATAATTACAGAAGGCATAAACTCAGGTAAGGCGCATGCCAGATCCTTACCTTGCATCCCACTTCCCTGTCTAACCACGGGTCAAATACCCTGCTATCAAATCCCTACTCTATAGCACTCACAGCAGATTTGGTGATGTAGGGAGGAAGCCAAACCAAACCAAACCAAACAAACAAACAAAAAATCTCCCACACAGTGGTCTCTGAACCGCATGCCTTTATATCGGAGTTAATCTTCAGGGTATTTTACTGGTACGTTTAATAACACTACAATGCTCAAGATGTTAAGCAGTACATGGAACATTCTAGCCAGGCAAGAGTAGTGACTGTGCTAGAAATTGGTCAAGGAAGAGGAGAATAATTCAGGTCCTGGTTCCGTGGTAAGAGGAAGAGAGGTTAAGAGAGGAGAGAGAAAGTCAAGAAGCCAGCATCCAATTCCATAGTGCTAAGAGTCTACCTTAAGAATGACATTGCAGGGGCTGGAGAGATGGTTCAGTGGGTAAGAGCACTGACTGCTCTTCCAAAGGTCCTGAGTTCAATTCCCAGCAACCACATGGTGGCTCACAACCATCTGTAATGAGATCTGGTTCCCTCTTCTGTCATGCAGGGATACATACATAATAAATTAATAAATCTTAAAAAAAAGAATGACATTGCATATATGATCATCTATTTGTCTGTGAGAGTCATTGTTTATCTTGATCTATGAGCTGAAATGTGACTTCTGCTCTGGTTGTTTCATAGGAGTGTCCAAGCATGTTGGGGATGCCCTAAAAGCCCATTCCTCTAAGTGTTTGAGGAAGATCTCAACAGTTGGAATCCCTCCTTGGGGTGTCATTGAGAACCAGAGGGAACTGGTTGGAAGAGACGTAAGTAGACAATTCTTTCATAACAAAGAGAAATGAAATGTATCTGAATTGCCATCTTTACAATGGACCCAACTATCTGATAAGACAACTCAAATGTGATAAATCCCAAACCAACTTAACCTTCCTAGGGCATCTGTCATCCTAGATCATAAAATGTCACTTCTGCCTTGCAGTTGCCTAATTCAAAACCTTGGATTAAGTTTAGAGCAACCCCTTTTGTGTTATGTCTCAAATTCAACCTGTCGGTAAACTCTCAGCTCCTCCTTCAGAGTATAATCAGAATCTAACTTCTTTTTCTCTCCTCTGTCATTGAGACAGAACCAAATGGCCATGCTCTGACGCCCAAATGCTCGGAAGTCTCCCTTTCTCTTACTTTTGTGTTCTGTTGTAGTCTAGCCTCAATGCAATAGCAGAGTAATACTTTTTTCTTGTTTTTATTGAGCTATACATTTTTCTCTGCTTCCCACCCTTCTACTCCCCTCCCCTTCTACCCTCTCCCATGGTCCCAGTGTTCCTAATTTACTGATGATATCTTGTCTTTTTCTATTTCCCATGTAGATTAGATCCATGTATGTCTCTCTTAGGGTCATCTTTGTTGCATAATCCAGATATTAATCCTCTGTAGGATGTGTAGGTAGTAAAGGTTTTATTCCATTTTAAATTCTGCCTCTTCAATTGATTAATAGTCTCTTTTGTTGTACAGAAACCTCTAAATTTTACAGCGTCCTATTTGTTAATCATTGTTCTTTTTTTTTCTGAGTGGCTACATATAGTCAGACAGTCTTCCCCTTACCTATATCTTAAAGTGTTCTTTCTATATTTTTTTTCTAGAAGCTGCTGAGTTTCAGGGCTTACATTAAGATATTTCTAAAATATATGAGCAATTTAAGAAAATATCATTATAATATTATTAACATTCCCCAAAATTAACAATAATTAATAAGTATCCTTGACTTCCCAGTGCAATCTAGTTTTCCATTGCTTCATAGTTTAAAATTTTTGATGTGTCTATATTCATTGTATAAAGTAATGGACTTCATTACAACATCTTCACACACACATGCATGTAGCATATCTGACTTAACTGTTGGTGTATTTTTTTTCTTTCCCACCTGACAGTTCCCAAATAACCAATACAGAGACTCAATATTAATTATAAATGCTCAGCCCATAGCTCAGGCTTATTATTAACTAGCTCTTACAACTTAAATTAGCCCATCTCTTTTAATCTATGTGCTGCCATGTGGCTTGTGGCTTTACCTCTCCTCCAGCATGTCTTGGTCCCTCTACATCTCTTGATGACTCTGAGACTCTGTCCTTTTTCTATCTAGCATTCTCGGTTTGGCTCTCCTGCCTAACCTTATCTTGTGCAGCTATTGGCCAGTCAACTTCTTTATTAAAACAATTTGAGTGCCAAATCTTTGCAGCACACATAAGGATTATTCTACAGCACACATCTATTCCCCTTTACCCTCTCTTGTACTTTGTTCCACTTAACATGTCCCTCTTCCTCTTCCAGAAGAGTATTCTTCTATTTTAATGTCCTTAAAATCTAAATTCAATATAGCTTCATAGTTTTAAATCTTTTATTTTTTGGTAACCAACAATGTTCCATATATTGTGATAGGCCAATACATTTTTTGATTTACAGTTTTCCTTATTGACTTATAATTCATTTTGCCCCATATATGACTTATAATCCCCCTATAATAACTTATAATTGATACTTACAATTAATTGCCCCTCCAATTTGTTGAGGAAATTAAACCATTTGCCTCAAAAAGTTTCTGACAGTTTGGATTTTCCAGATATATAGCCTATTGAAGCAGGCCTAGCATGTTTTTTTGTCTCTTGTCTTTCTTGTAAATTGCTAGTTTATCTATGATTATATTCAGATTTCTTTTTTTTCTTTTTTTCTCTTTTTTATATTCAGATTTCTTTTGTGCAAATTTATGCCTTGAGAGGAGCTATATCCCTTTTATGTAATATTTGATATCTACCAATTTATGATTTTTGGTAGCCATGTTCTAGATTTAATTTTCAACAGTAATATGTCCTAGTTAGGTTTTCTACTGCTGTGATAAAGACCATGACTAAAAGCAACTTAGGGAGGAAAGGCTATATTTGGCTTACAGGTTACGGTTCCTCATCAGAGAGGAACTAAAACAGAGACCATGGAAGAGTGCTGCACACTGGCTTGCTCCTTCTGACTTGCTCAGTTTGCTTTCTTATACATCACAGGACCATTTGCCCAGGGGTGGCATAACACACAGTTGCCTGAGCTCTTCTACATCAATTATTAATAGGCTTGCCTATAAACCAATCTGATGGAGGCATTTGCCCATTGAAGGTCCCTCTTCTCAGATCTTTCTAGCTTGTGTCACATTGACAAAGAACTAACCAATGTAGGTTACAAATGATATTTAATTGTAGCATTCTTTTTGCACTTACTAGCTTAATACCCTATAGAGAGAAATATTTTCATCAACATATGTATCAGCTTGTGCTACATGAGAATACTGAAAGGGCAAGGTACTACCTGATACCTTATTTAGCAGTTTTAAAAACCTTGAGATGTTCACCTATTATTCTTCAAAGGTGAAAGATGACTTTTTGTCTAAAGCTTATGATTTTTTTCTTTTTTTCACCTTTTTATTGATTTTTATTGAGCTCTACTTTTTCTCTGCTCCCCTCACTGCTTCTCCCCTCCCTACTTCAAACCTCCCCCAAGGTCCGCATGCTCCCAATTTACTCAGGAGATCTTGTCTTTTCTACTTCCCATGTAGATTAGATCTATGTATGTCTTTCTTCGTGTCCTCATTGTTGTCTAAGTTCTCTGGGATTGTGATTTGTAGGCTGGTTTTCTTTGCCTCATGTTTATGAATTTTAAGCTGTTTGATGTGATCTCATCTATTCATCCTGTGACTGATGTAGTGATATTTCATTAGTATTTTAATAAAGTTTGCCTGAGGATCAGAAAAGTAAAACAGCCACACTGGCCAGTCTTGCAGACTAGGCAGCAATGACTTGCACCTTTAATCCCAGCAGCCACACTAACTTGCCATAGAAGCCTGGCAATAGTGTGCATACCCTTAATCCCATAACTACAGGGGATTACAAGGTGGGAGGAGACAGCTCTCAGTCTCATTCTGAGATTCCTGGAGGCAGAATCGCCATTTCAGACTGAGGTAGAGGTAAGAGCCAGTGGCTGGCTATTTTGCTTTTCTGGACCTTCAGTTTGAACCCCAATTTCTGTCTCTGAGTTTTTTTTTTATTAATCGGGCTTTACTCTGATTGTTTATGAACTTTAGTATCTGTGTATATTTTTATGCATTACCATAATTCAACCCCATAACATTGTCAATCTTAAGCATTTCACCTTGTTTTTATTTTGCACTATTTTTTCTCTGAATGCAAAACATGGAGTAAACCTACCAGTGACTTTCGGCCTCTGCATTATGCTGTGGAATTATGAGGTTAATCATTCAAGGCTAAGGCCTGTTATTTCTCTGAAGTCTTACAAAAACCCCGTGGTACTGGAATGATCATTATCCTTACTTACACATGAGAAAAAGCGAGCCAGAAACTACCCAGAGTTAAAATTAGCCCGAGATTACACTTGGAAATAAGAAGTGGAGCAGCTTAAGGGAGAGTCCATAAATGTAACAAAGACCCCGAAGTCACACTGCTGTCTGTTATCCTGTATTTCATTTGGAATATGTGAAAAAATAGTACCAACATGTTATTCTAAAGTTTACTAGAATGATTTTTTTTATTGGATAATGGTGTAGTCTATGGACTGGTGCCCATCCTTGAACTGTTTTTTAATGGTCAGAAACAAGGTAAGTACCCAAAATGAGAAATTACTTTTTAGAACCATTTTAGTAATATGACTACCATGTCATCTAAGCCCATGGTCGGGTGCTTATCCTGCTGAAGTGGGTAGGGTATGTGTGGATATTGCTCAGCTTGTCTTTTTCATGCTCTGCAAGGTCCCCTATTGTTGAAGGGCATTGTTTGATCTGTAAGAAATGGGAAATTTTTAAAAAGAAAAGCTTGTTGAGAAATATGGTCCTAAATAGTCAGTAATACTTTTCATCTAGATACGGTGTTCCATCAGTGTAGACGAACAGGGCTTAGAGTCAGGGAGGTCTGTGGAAGGACTCTGAGGCCCCCTCGTCCTTGCTGTCTCTCAGGTAGTGTGCATGTACCAGACTGTGGGTGGTAACCCGTTCAGCAAGCTCACCACCCTCAACTCCATGCACTCTCACTTCATCCTGTGTGACGACGGGACAGTGGGCAAGTATGGAAATGAGGAGAAGCTCAGGCGGAACCTGGAGAAGCAGCTCTCCATGCAGAAGATACACAGCTGTAAGTTCCATCGGGGCCGGCATCTGGCGGCCGCGGGGTGGGGCGCTGGGGGCTTGCTAGTGAACCAGGTGCCTCCTTGTCATCTACTCGGGGTGAACAGACCTCAGGGGCTCCCTGCCTTCGAGCAGCCAGAGTGTCCAGATAACACACTTGAGCCAAAAGATAGAAGAAAGCAGGATGTTGGTTGACACAGTATTGTTGGTGACAGCAGGACAGAAGTCTTTGGAGGACAGGGTAGTCGGGGGAGATTTTCTCACAAATGAAACTTTAGCAAGGCATCCAAGAGAGTGTAGGGCTAGACAGAGGGCGAGAGGGAAGTGTCCATGTGTAAATGGGAATGGCTAAGGGGAAATTAAAAAGATGAACTCAAGAGGAATATGCATCTGAACTGTGATTGTCAAGGAAGGCTGAAATTTCATGGGTCTGCCCTCGGCAGGGAAGGAGTTAAAAATCAGCACTCAGGGTACAGGTTAAAACCTGTAGAAAGAAGAGTTTGGAAGGCATTAAAGCTGTGCCGTGTTCACACTGGTGCTGTAATAATGTCACTTTTTGGCTGGAGAGTACGTGTAGCAGACAGTGGCAATTCTGTTGGCATTACAGTTATGTGATAGGAGGCTTGTCTAGCACGTGTGAGGCTCTGTTCCAACCCAGCACTGCCAAGATCCGTCCTCCTTCCTCAGCAGCAGCAACGACAACAAATGGCCATTTGGTGTTGTTTGTGGAGCAGTCCTGCTAGTCAGGCTGGCTAGAGAATCCTTCTAGAAAGAGGCGGGTGCGGGGAGGCTACTGCTTTTTGGAGGAATGGAGACTTTTTACTCAGGCATCACCAAGTGAGCCCGGAGTTGTACTGAGCCAAGTCTTCCATAAGATACCTGAACCTTTCAAGGCGCTAGAGTTCATTGCGCCCTTCGCGTGGTGGCTGCAGAAGTAAGTCTCTAGATTTTGTTGTTGCTCCTTTGAGGCAGCAGCAAGTGTGGGATTAGAGACAACTGTGTGTTTGTTGTCCGTGAGGTTGGGCAATGGAGATAACACTTGCTAAACTTTTAAACTTTATAAGTGTAAAGATTTGTCTATCTTGAACTTTTGTTGCAGAAACCTAGAAAAAAAAATGTGTTCAATAATGTCTTAGAATCCCCCTTTCCTCCATGATGAGATTCTCTGACAACAGCAACTGCGGGAAGGTTGAGCTTGTTCTGGCTCTCAGTTCAAGGGTATGGTCCATCATGCTGGGGTAGTCAAGGCAATAGCAGCTTGAAGAAATTGGTTCTTTCGCATCCAGTATCCACAATCGGGAGGCAGAGGAATTGTACGCATGTTAGTGTCCCACTTGCTTTTCTTCATTTTATACAGTCTGGGAAGCTGTTCCCAGAGAATAGTCCTGTTTACATTCAAGATGATTCTTCCCATATCAGTGAGTGCAATCAAAATAATCTCCCACAGGCATGCCTAGAGGGTCATCTCCCAGGAGATTCCAGACTCTTCCGAGTTGACAGCTAGTACTAATCTGCCTTTTGCTTTGCAGAGGATATACTTGGGTTAGAGGCCCAAATAGCCCCCAAAAGTCAAGATCTTGGGGCCTTATGAACTTCAGGAAGTGGGAAGTGAGCACGGGCTTCTCCTGGCAATCATCCTACATAGATCCCTGTTTTAGTTAGGGTTTCTATTGCTGTGAAGAGACACCAGAATCAGGCAACTCTTTTTTTTTTTTTTTTCAGGCAACTCTTATAAAGGAAAACATTTAATTGGGGCTTGCTTACAGTTTCAGAGGTTTAGTCCATTATCATCATGGCAGGAAGTAAGGTAGCACGAAGGCAGACATGGTGCTCGAGATGTAGCTGAGAGTTCTACATCCAGATCAGCAGAAAACAGGAACAGAGCACCACACTAGACAGGACAGCTTTGTGACAGTGTGGTACTGTTTGTGACCTGAAACAGGCTCAAGACAAGGTGTACCTGTGGTGGGGCTGGTGGTGGAAGGAGGCCCCAACGTCATCCTCTCAGTGTGGGAGACTGTCAAGAACAAGGAGCCTGTGGTGGTGTGTGAGGGCACGGGCCGAGCCGCGGACCTCTTGGCCTTCACCTACAAACACTTGGAGGATGGAGGGTGAGTTGTTGACTCTTCCGTTTTGAAAATATGGTGACTATTCCTTCTGTGCGTGTTTGTGGGCCAGATGAGGCACATGCAGAGACAGCCATTCCTCTTTCAGTGACTGGATTTGTGCAGCAGACCCCTACCCTGTAACTGGGAGAGTTAGCTGAGCAATTGCCTGCCTTTTCAGGAGATCAGACCATCAGACAATATTATACCCAGACTGTGAAAACACACTGCCTTCTGGAGCCCTATCAGCCCTGGAACCCCATGAGATCCAGAAGACCAGCTTAGAATGTATTGTTCCAGGGGACCTGGTGGATGAATACTTCTGACATTACACTTCATCCTCCCCCCTTGTCATGTATTTGTTTATTGCTCATGGACTCTCTTGAGGGCATCTTTCTCAGTAGGGTATCCACATGGAGTACCCTATAGCATCCCTGCTACTGGCTTGGCCTCTTCTCGTTAAGTTGCGCCCATTTATTTCTCCACCAGGATTCTGCGCCCTCAGGTGAAAGAAGAGATCGTCTGCTTGGTTCAGAGCATGTTCAACTTCAGCCTTAGGCAGTCTAAGCACCTTTTCCAGATTCTAATGGACTGCATGGTGCACAAGGATTCTGTAAGTATGACGAGCTGATGACTTAAAAAAAAAGACCACCTTCTGAAAATCAAAATATTTATCTTCACATTAAAAAAAAACGCATGGAATACCCATTTTGAACTTTGATGGATATAACGCTGCAAAACTTGACCCTTCAGTTGTGTCAACTTGGATTCCTTCTCTACCTCCATTCTTACCCTTCCATTTCATATTCTATCTGGGACAAAACATATTACGCAAAAGTTACCAAACAGAAACACTTGCAAGGGTTGAAAGAGTGGCTCCAGGAGTCCAGTGGACCTAAGTCTGCTGTTAGATGACTATATATATATATATATATATATATATATATATGCGTGTGTGTGTGTGTGTTTGTGTGTGTGTGTGTAAAGTCTAAAAATCTTGAAAGGAAACCAAAAAAGGGTAATACCAGACGATGAAGGATAGGGGTGTTGTTTGTGTTGGAACAAAGGACACATGGGAAATCAAAGAGGAAAAGAATCTGTTAAGAGGGTGCCAGGGGCACAAGAGTACCAATGGATGTGGGGATGGTGGAAACAAGAACCACAAAATCATCATATTTCCTTAAAAATTGTCACAGTGGATCTGACACAGTCTATGCTATTTTTTAAAAGTCAGTCTCACACTAGGATGTCCTGGGCACCTACACTAACTGGACCATCTGTGGGCTCCATGGTCACCATCTCACTGAGGTCAGGATGAACATTTGAGGAGTCACTTCTCATTGTGAAGTAAAGGTCTTAGTTTCAATGCTTATGTGTGCAGAGGGCTCTCATGGTTTTCCCTTCCAAAGGAGGGTGAGTCAGATTTGCACAGAGTCGACAACGAGGTGTTTTCCCCAAGGAGGATGCATAGTGAGCTCCACGACATGTGAGAGTTTTAGTGCTTATTTTTTCCGAGAGCCTCTAATTCTTTTTTTTTTTTTTTTGACGGTCCTAAATTGTTTATTGGGTATGAATTGTACAAACATTACGTATATTAGCGGTAACGGTGGAGCTGCAGAGTGTTGCGCCTTCTCCAGGCTGCACGGCGAGAGCCACCAATAGTGTGGTGGAACTTGTGGCCCTTTCCAAGGCCTCGGCTCTTGCGGCCTGCAGACGTCAGCCCACGCATCTCTCTGTGCATGTGGACCGGATTGGTGATCCAATGGGTGTCAGGGTTTCTTCTGATAGCTTTATGGAATGGATCGATGAGGATAACCTCAAAAAATTTGTATGTGGAATCTTCGCCAACCCAGTAAGAATTCAGGACTCTCAGAGCCCCACAGTGGCGTCCAGCTCTCTCCTCAGCAACAGACTGAAGGCTTCGGGCAAACTTTAGCTGGTTCACACCATGATGGACTGGCTTGCCCTAGGTCGCACCCTTGGGCACTGGGCATTTGCGGCCACCACAGCGGATGCGAATCCTGTATATGACCTTGCTTGGCCTTGTAGCCCAGCCCCTGCGCTTTGTCGGGCCGGGTGGGGCGGGGAGCCGGGTGCAGCGGGGACAGCTGGCAGCATTGCCAGCAGCGGACCCTCAGCAGGAAGCGCATCACTTCCGACTGCTTCTTCCGCCACAGCTCCCGGATATACTTGTATGCGCCCATCTTGGCTCACCTGATGGCCGCTGTCAGGGGAAAGGAAGAAGCCTTTGTCCCACAATCCCTTTTGTGGCTCCTCCGAGCCTCTAATTCTTTGTCACCCTATTTGAAACAGTTTTTCTTCTGTAAGTCACATAACGCCATGCTGTTTTTAAATTACAAAACCAGGACTATTTTCTTCAGTAGCTGAAGTGTTCGTCTCATTGGTACCATTTGAAGATATGCGTGTGGTAGTTTCTAAACTGCGTGACTTACCATTTCCCCCGTCACAGATTACTATATTTGATGCTGATTCTGAGGAGCACCAAGACCTTGATTTGGCAATCCTAACGGCTTTGCTGAAGGGTGAGTGGCCCACCAAATTCACAGCTTCTCCTCCTTTCCTCTTCTCACGTTCTAGAGGATTCTGTGCTTTTCACCTAGATATTTTTTGAAGAGAATATATGATTATTTCTTTCTTCTCCACAGGCACAAGCTTATCGGTGTCAGAACAATTAAACCTGGCAATAGCTTGGGACAGAGTGGACATCGCCAAGAAACATATCCTAATTTATGGACAACACTGGAAGGTAAAATGAAATTTTTTTTTAAAAAGTATGTTGCATGTTGGTTTGTTCAAGAGGGACAAAGAAAAAAATTGGAGGAGAGATAGGTATCATTCTGATGGCTAGGCACCCAGGGAAGCAAAGGCATGTCTCTTTCTTGGTTTGCCTCCTCAAAAACAAAATTTCTCTGGCTTCATGGAAGATGAAATAGGAAGTCAAAAGAGCAAAAGAATGGAAAGAGCTTAAATTTATTTTTAATGAGTTAGATTTTGTTTTTTATTATTTATAACTTAGATATTATTTTAGTGTCTTACTTTTACATTAAAATGTAGTATTTATAGGGAAACATGAGAGACTACCACAAGAAGACTCAAAACAAATACATTCTGAGTCCTTAGCCTCTTAACCCAGTGAAAACACAATGTGTGTCTCCTTCTGCCTCTGTGTAGTCCTTCCTTACACTCTGTCATCAGCTGGGTTGTGAAGAGCCAGATTAGATCTCAAGGCTAAGATGGCTACAGGAGCTCCTTGTGACTAAACCAAGATAAAAACTGTGAATGGCAAGCCAAGATGAAGGGAACAGTTATTGCCAAGAAAAACGCTTATTCCACAAGTTGTCTTCAGAAAGACTTGAGGATCCCCTCAGAGCCTACCATCCCATCAGACTGGATCCCCTCCACTCCAGTCATGCCTCTGGTGTGTGGGCTATGATCACAGTTGTCCGGGGTCCTCTGCAGACATGTTAGCTAGAAATCCTGGCTCTGCTTGGGGACATACACTTCCCGGGTTGATGACTGAAGTGGGAGACAGGACTTGGTATCTGTGCCTTCACATCCCCTGCCCCTTTGCTGTTCAGTCTTGATTCAGACTTTGCTCTGCACGTAGACACGCTGATCATTTGAAAAATGTTTTGTTTAAAGACTGTAAAGGCTTAACTTGACCACGGCCAGCTGGAGCGGGTCTGAGTTTCTCACGCATGCATTCCCTTCAACTCAAGCACTGAAAGTCCTTCATCCCTGTAACGAGGCCAAGAAGTTTGCGCAAGATGAGGACATGACCCTTTACTCAGCAGCCCCTGAGTGGAGCTGCACACTTTTTAATCCACCAAGTAGAAGACCAGGATGCTTGTGCATAAGAATAGTGTTTGAAACTCTGCCCATGACTAATGGACAATCACCAAATCTTGGACCATTCCCATAAAAGAATCAAAGCTGGCAGCCTTTTGCTGAAGTGAGCAGCTGCTCTCCTTTGGTTTGGCCTCCTTTCTACTGTTACCATGCGTCATGTTCCTATTCTCTGCTATCGATAATAGAAATCAGTGAAAAGCAGAAAAATGTATTCACTATTCAATATTACAATGGTAATAATCACCATTAATATTGTACTAAGAATTTAAGTTGTGACTGTACCTCAGTTGCATTTCATTCAAGCTAGCACTTGCACATGGGTTTAAAAACATCAAGTGAGGTTACAAGGCTACGAAAATGATAATTTTCTGTTGCAATGAACCTTCTACATTTGCCGCTTTGGAGTATTCTGACACTTGTAACTTTCTAGATTTATAAATGGCCTCACAAGGATATCTTCCAATTCATTAAAAATTAGAAACATCTTGACCTTTCTGTCTCGTGAGGCTCACTCTGCAGAGCCGGAGGTTCCTTTTGGTTTTGGAGCTTGGTTGTCATTATGGGTTCTCCCTCAACAGCAAGCGAACTTCTTGCCTCCTTGCTATGTTTCCTGTGCCTCAAGACTCCTTTTCTAGCTTTTCTCTTCTGTAATGATGGCATGGATTAGTAACTTTCTAAGAAAGAACATGTGAGATAAATCTTCAGAAGGCCTAATATATGCCTGTATTTTAAGTCATGACTATAAATATTTTTAAGTTTTTGTTACTATTATTATTATTTTGTTGTTGTTGGGGTGTGGGGGGCACACATGCCGTGGCTTGCAAGTGAAGACTAGAGGACAACTCTGTGGGTTCAGTTCTCTCCTTACAACTTAGTTTAGGTTCTAAGGATCCAGGTTGCTGGGCTTTCAGGGCAAATGCTTTTGCCTGATGAGCTATTTTGCTTGCTCTAGAACTACATTTTTTTCCCTGCAGGATTTAATGCCTAGCACTGATGTTGACAATTGAACACAATTTCATCTTTAGGTCATTTGTGACCAATTTTTTTTTTGCTTCCCTGGAAATTTTAAGATATTTTCTTTCTCCAAGGTTCTGAGCTTTCACAACAGTGTGTATTAGGTCTTGTCTTAATTACTTTCCTTTCGCTGTGACAAAACATCATGACCAAGGCAACTTATAAAAGAAGACATTTAATTGGGCTTATGGTTTCAGAGAGTCAGAGTTAAAGGCCTGGTGGCAGGAACAGCTGAAAGCTCTTATGTCAGAACCACAAGCACAAGGCAGAGGGGCACACTGGGAATGGTACAAGTCTTTTGAAACCTCAAAGCCTGGCCCCAGTGACACACCTCCTCTGACAAGGCCACACCTCCTAATCCTTCCCAAACAGTTCTACCAGCTAGAGCATTCAGACATATGACAATCATTCAAACAGCACAACTCTACAGATCTGTTTTGCCTGCACTTTCAAACTTTATTCACAGTTCCATTCTATCCCCTATGTTTTCTCTGCTCGTGTTTTTGGATTCCTGTTTCCTGAATACTTACTGAGCTGCTGATAATTTTTTTCTCTTGCTTTTCTTATGTTTGTGTTTGGTAAGTTTTCTTGACTTCTCAGCCTCAGTGCAGGCGTACTTTACTGGTTGCATAGGGTTAGTCTACCAAGTCCCATGAGCACATTTGTTTGCTGAGTGGACTGCCTTTCCCCTGTGTTCAGTGTCAACTGGAATAGATCTTATAAATAATAATATCAATAATTAACAATCCATCAATTTATTAATACTTTATAAATTATTAACAATTATTATTAAATACTATTAATAATAAAATTATTAACAACAGCCCTTTGGAAGCATTCCTCCTGAATTATTTGGTTTCACCTAGCTTTTAGAAACATTTGTGTTGAATTTTTTTACTCAAGGATGGAGGACAGACAGGGAGATATTTGTACACGGTAAGTTTGAACTTTAGCAAAGGGTCATCTGATGCCATCTGCTGGGGGGACTCTCCTCAGCGTCAGCACATTTGTATCTTCTCTTGGTTGGTGATAATTCCAGTAATGAAGTATCTATCCAAGCTGGGAGGTACACACGTTACTGCTCTTCGTGAAGGGTCAAGTGGGGACAATGACTTCCAAGTCTTAACATTAAACTCAGCACGTATACATTGACTTCACTGTGGTGTCATGGTTACATGGCATCGATCTGAGGGATCCTTGGTACTTCTCAGTTCAGTTGTTTGGCTTTGAGTGGACTGTTGAGCCAACTACCATGTGACCAACTGCGTTTCACATTCCACACTGCTGTTCTCATCCTCCCTTACCCCTTCATACTTATGAACTGACTTGGTTAAATAAGTTCCTCTAATGTAGTTTTGGTGAACTTTTGGTGGGAAAATTAGATGAATACATTCAATATGCTACTTTTACCCCTAATACAGATAAGGTTTAAATGGAAGAATTATGGTAGCAAAAAGAAAACTAAAATCAAAAATTAAAAAAAATCTATCAGCCAAATGAATGAGTAAACATTTCCCTCCACTTTCAAATTAAAAATGAACCCAGAAACTCTTGGAATTTCATTAGAATTACATTTAACACTCACCATCGGTTTGGGGGAGCTTTGAGGTTGGTACAAGGTTTAGTTTTCTCACACAAGAACGTGAATCATTCTTGTCTACGTCTTCATTTGGTCCCTGCTTTCTTAGGAAGATTGTATTTTATAATGATGGCATTTATGTAGTGTTATCTGTGATTCTTATTTCTCTGTGTCAAATGTCCTCATACCTCTTCTTTATTTGTACCTCGTTAAGCCCGGCGTTCTAGAACAAGCAATGTTAGACGCCTTAGTGATGGATCGGGTGGATTTTGTGAAACTCTTGATAGAGAACGGAGTGAACCTACACCGTTTCCTCACCATCCCCCGACTGGAAGATCTTTATAATACAGTGAGTATGGACCACTTCGTGCCATCTTGTTCAAGATTTGTGTACTAGGTATCTTAGCGCTTGTCTGTCTCCTTGAGTGCTCATGTCCCAACATAGTTTTCAGAATGCAGACTTACTTCCCAACGTAAGTCACACCCTTACCATGGAATCATTTTATCTCAAGACAGAGACTACAGTGTGAATAAGAACAAATTGTTTTTTGTTCGATTATTTGGAGTATCTTGACCTAAAGTCACTATTAATATGCTGCTCGTGGGTCAGCGAGGTGGCTTACTGGGTAAAGGCACTTGTGTCCAAGGCTGATGACCAAGTTCGACCCTTGAAACTTGCTTATCTGTTGGGAAAATGCCCATTGCTCGTGCCAGGCATGTTCCTGTATTGTCTCTCCTGCTCCTGTCAGTACCGCCCTCCCTTCTTCATTGCTCCACGTACCACGTAGCAGTGATCTCTTTCTAGAATTTGCACTACTTTCAGCTTCTTTTCAGCATGCACATCTTCACACGGTTGGCCGCTGCTCTTCATTTTCTGTTACCGTGAAGGTTCCCTTGAATCCCTCAGGAAAGTGAACATCGTAAGGATTTGACAAAGTACCAATTGATAGAATGCACTTGTGTACAGAGAGATGTGATTATCTGATAGAGTTTGTATATAGTAAAGGATGGTCATAAATGTTCAAGGTTTTACTTCTTACCACATAAAACAAACATTCTTACTATCTCTCTCCCTATATATACTTTGAATAATCATGACTTCTTTTGGGTAACTCCCTCTTTAGGATGAAGTAGCTTAATTTTCATTACCAAAGATGTTGAGGAAGGTTTTCAGTGTTCTGGGTTGCCCACATAATTTGAACTACCTATGCAATTCTGAAACAAGGCTCCTTCAGCATATGACAGTCGAATGGATTTCTTCTTTTTCTTCTTTTTTAATCACAGAAACAAGGACCAACTAATATGTTTTTGCGTCATCTTGTCCAAGATGTCAAACAGGTAACTTAAGTATGAAAGTCAAAAATACTCTTTGCCTAATACCTTAGATTTGAGATAGTTGAATGAAAACTTATAAAATGTGGGTTTGGATTTTGTTGAAAACTAACTTACTCTTTAATCACCAAATTTTACTCTTTTAGGGTTTCCCACTGTTTCTGGTTTTAGTTCATTCCATCAACTAAGTGACAGTAGTAATGAGAAACATGTATCCGAAGAAGCGGTTCAGTGACATAGTCAGTGCTTTACCTAAAACCTTGAGTCCAGTTGTCATCACAAATAAACAAAAACAAAACAAGCAGGCCAGATCTGGGGGTTCGTGCTTATAATTCTAACACTCAGGAGCTTGAGGCACGAGGATCCAGGTTTTAAGGGCAGCCTGGGCTACATATTAGACCCTGTCTCAAAAGTCAACCAAAATAAATGAAGAAACATAAGCAATGGGTCAGGACCCCAATAGATTATATCTATCACACAGCCAATGAGAACAGCAGCCGCACAGGCTTTTTGGGAATGTCTAGTGTGTGATTTCTGATATTCTCTGTTATCCTTGTTTTGAGTACCAGTGTCATCTTAGGGATGCAGACAATACCCCTGTGTGTCTGAGCCCTGTTTCAGGGAGTCAGGATGGTCCAACATCCTTGCTCGTGTTTTTCTCAGTGTTCTCATTGAATGCTGAGTAACATGCAACTTGAAAATTTAAAGGTCCTTCATTTGCTGTGGCAAAAAGCTACCCACTGTACATTTTAAGAGCTCTCTCAGTTTTTGAGCTCGGCATCTTGTTGGATAGTGTGTGGACTTTCTGCTTCTGTTGACTTACTTGGAGAGTCAGATGAAAGAGGGATATTTACTTGGCAAACTTACAGTAAGCAAAATTGTCTGTGCTGATATAAATTTAAGTTACACTGACTTGAGCTGTAGCAAAAAAGGACTGGCCTGAATTCTTTCCTGAAACTCTGTCACAGTATGCTGAAGAGAAGGAATTGATAAGTTAAATGTGTTGCCTTCTGAGAGCCTGGAAAAAGGGATAAAGGAGAAAAAAAACCCTGTGAATCCTCGTTCTTCTTTGTAGCACACCCTTCTCTCGAGCTACAGAATAACACTCATTGACATTGGGCTGGTAATAGAGTACCTCATTGGTGGAGCCTACCGAAGCAGCTACACCAGGAAAAACTTTCGCGTTCTCTACAACAATCTCTACAGAAAAAACAAGGTAAAATCATTGAAAAGTACCCCAGTGTGTGGAAGGGGGAATTGCAAAGTGTGGTTTTAGGAAAATGGCCGAAGGAGTCCCAAGCGGCTTCTGTGATGGCCCCCCCCATCTGAGGGCACATGTCGCCTGCTGTCTGTACAGTGCTCTGCAAAGGGGTTTGTGAGCTGGCATGAGACGAACACAAAGAAACCTTTTAGAAGAAACAGATTGATGGGTGAAATTACCCACAATACGAAGCGGGATGCTGTGCTGTATTGACATGGAAGCCGTGTGTGATGAATCTGGCTTGAGAGCAGCTGCGATTTCTTTTCTTCCTTTTGAAAACAAAGAGAACAAAGGTCAAACTCTTGATAGATTTGTTTCTATAGACTAACAATGGCCTCTATAGTCCGGAGACTGCATATTGGGCTAAGTGTGTAAGGATTATATTGGAGGATAAAAAAAGTGTGAACTTACAAAAGGGAAAGGTTTTGCAGATGAGAGTGTATTTTCTGTCATCGTTTTGGAAGACCAAGATGATAAAGAGAGAGTTGCCATCACAGATCAGTAGTCAGAGAGGAGCCTAGATCTTTTTAGAGATACAAACACCAGACAAGGAGCACTGGACACTGACGTAGAGAGAAAAATGAAAAGAGAGAGGGGCGGTGCTCAGAACTCAGGGTGGGGTTCTGCAGCGACACCAAGACCTTGTCGTGGGTGGGCAGGTATGAGATTGGAATGTGGCTTGGGAGGAGAGTCCATAAAGAACACGGGCTATGCAGCTGCTTGGGACCTTTATAAAGAATTGTGAGAAGTGCTATCCCATCTTAAGTTTAGGAAATGAACTAAACAACCCCCACAAGACCATGCAAAATATGGGAAACCACATTTCACCTAGGAAGTAACCTCTAATGAGGTTTCTGAGGCTAAAAGACACTCAGGATCAGCTCCTGCCTTTGAAAGGAGCGGCCGTACTGAGTGGCAGTGAGGTCAGGACTGCTGTGTGGCCTTGGGGAAGCTGGTTTGCTCCATTCCTGCTCGTTCTGGAAACAGTCTGTTCATATGACACATCCATTTCACCAGTGGCTTTGTCCTGAGTGTAGGTGACGGCGTTTCAGAGTAGACCGCAGTCGGACCACAGTGCTAACACCGATGGAATGTGGAGTCAGAGTGGCTTGACATCAAATCCTATTTGTCTCTTTACTTGGTTTACAAAACGTAATCTGTTCAAGCTGGGCGATGGTGGCGCAAGCCTTTAATCCCAGCCCTGGGGAGGCAGAGGAAGGTGGATCTCTGTGAGTTTGAGGCCAGCCTGGTATACAAGAGCTAGTTCCAGGGCACCTAGGGTGCTTACACAGAGAAACCCTGTCTTGAAAAACAAACAAATAAACAAACAAAACCCAAAGAAAAACTGTGATTTGTCTCTGTTTCCACTCTCCCATCTTTGAAATGGGCATACTAAGGTCCTATTAGCAAACTTGTGAGAATACCCCAAACCCTCCATGTTCTCATTACAAAGCAAACTTTTACTGACTTAATTGTTATTCCTTGTGATTGTCACCATGTTGATATTATTAATTCTGTTACAATAATGATGAGACTAACATGGGCATTGGCACTGGAAAGTCTTGACGTCATTCTTCCTGTGTTGATGTTTTACCCATAGCACACAAACTGAAGGAGAGTAGAGCTTTCCAAAACCTGGGGATTGTACCCTAGGCTCTCACGGCAGTCTCTGCAGACTCCTGCTCCTCCTAGCTGACACTTCATTTGGTGCCCATGCAGTGGAAACCTTCCAGAACTTTCTAACTTCACCTTCGCCTTAGAGCTCTCTGTGAATGGAAACTTTCTCTTACCAGAACTGTAAAGTTTGATTGCCTGCGTTGAGCTTGTTCCGTGGCTAATTGATTTTAAAGGAATTTCCGCATAGGAAAGGAACTCAGGGGCAGAATAGGAGACAAAGGAGTGTGCTCTCTAACAGGTCGGGAAATAGTAGTTAATGCTCAACAGACAGACGGGGAGGCTACTGAGTGAGAAATCTCCAGACACGTTAGTTACTAATCCTGGACCAGACAAAAGTGTTGGGTGTTTGAGAGGACACGTATTTAGCGTCATCATTGTCTGGAAAGATCATGTTTTCACTACGATAATCTTATTTTGATCTCTCTCCTTTGGTTTTCTTTACAAAACAAAATAACTACATATAGCAGAGTGTGAGCAGCTTGTCTCAGAGCCTTTCCCAGCATTCTCTCCACCAGAGACATTCCTTGGGAAGCAGAAGTGACTCTTCGGAAAGCACCTCGCATTCCCAGTTCTTTAGGACTGCCCAGCCCTACAAATCCAAGGTACACTGCTTTGTTTGTAGAGTTGAACATAAAGTTGCTGTTGCAGACTGAGATGGCCCCTTCCTTTGACACTGGAGAAAGGGAGGGGCTAATGAAGAATCACTGCCCTATACCATAAACAGATGGTGTAATTCACAAGTCGTCACAGCTGTCCTTCAACAACATGGAGTGCTGACAACCCAGTGATTGTCTGAGCTTGCCCCTCAGGCTCTCTTCCTTGTTCCCACTTCTGCCTTGTACAGTTGGTGACTCAGGCAGGCTGTGTATGCCATGGTATTAAACATTCATAGTTATTAGCCTCACACTGTGCACTTAACCTCCTTGCTCAAGTCTGGTTGGATATGAGGACCATCCCCTTTATAACTCTCAGTTTTGGGGAGATGGTCCTTTTGTATCTTCTTTTTCCTAACCAAGTCTTTCTTGAAGTTAGTTGGATTCTAATTTTGCAATATAGCAAAGGTCATGACTCTATGGTCTTTAGCCTGCCCTTCTCTGGGGCAGAAAGCTTTTGCCTAAGTATTTCCATGGAATCATATACTAATCATATACATAATAGAGTTTGCTATGATGCTTCAAATTACAAGTGCTTATTTTAAAACCTTTATTAGTCTCCAAGCATTTTGATGAGCACTTGGTTGGACTGGGGAGGGAGCAGGTAGAGGTAGATAAAATGGTGACAGAGAAATGGGTCCACATTTCTTAAGGTGCCAACTATTATACTGGACACTGAATCAGAGACAGGAAGCCATACAAAGGGACACAGGGAGTTTGAGTGGCATGCTAGTTGAGCACAGGGTCAGTTTGCCAGGGGGATAATGTTCATTGTTACCAGAATAAAATAAAGCAAAGAAACCCCTTTGAAAGTATGCAGGCAACAGTAGTGATGCTCTTCAAAGGAACAATGACAAATCAAGTCGTTAAGGTAAAAGTAGAGAATATTTAAAATAAAAGTCTTACTTACCCAAATAAATTAAAGTGCAAATTGTGCTTGCTGGTTTATCTTAGCAATATTCCACATGCTCTTGAGACAAGGACTCCCATGGAGTCGGGACTGTTTTTAAGCTTCCTCCTGATGGCCTTTTAAGTCCTGTGTTGTAGCTCAATAAAACATGCTTTAAAAAAATAGTCCTAAGAATTGAACTCAGGGTTTTGTGCATATCAGTTGGCCACTCTACCACAGAGCTACAGCCCCAGCTGATTGCTTTTGTATGCCTTATACAGCGGGCACATAGTCAGTTTTACTGGAGAATTTGTCCTAACAGTTCCACTACGGTGGATATCTGGGCTTTTTGTTTGTTTGGCTTTTTTTCTTCAGTGCCAGAATCTAGCATAGGTAGTAATTATCCTAAAAAGGATCCCTGGGAGGAAATGAGGGGAATGGAGAAACATGTATAGCTCAATAAAAACAATTTTAAAAAGTATCCCTAGGATACTTGCTGTGTTATATTTAGCAAATTAATATGCACTGGAATATTCAGGAGTTTGTTCTCCTTTGCTATAGGACAAGCCTGGAGACTCTCATAAATCAAAGAAGAAGTCAAAGGACATTCACAGCCTGTCGGAGGACCCCGAGCCAGCTGGCTTTGTCTACCCATACAATGAGCTGCTGGTGTGGGCTGTGCTCATGAAGAGGCAGAAGATGGCCATGTTCTTCTGGCAGCACGGAGAGGAGGCCACAGTGAAGGCAGTCATTGCTAGCATTCTCTATAGAGCCATGGCCCGGGAAGCTAAGGAGAGCAACATGGTGGATGATACCTCGGAGGAGCTGGAAAATTACTCAGAGTAGGTCTTCCCTCTTCACTTCACACCAAGCAGCAACACTTTATAGAAAGTGTAGACACTGTTTTCTCCTTCACTTTTCCATAGAATAAACAGACTTGCTTAGAATTGTATACTTTAGTCAAGCATCCCCCAAGGAACAGAACCAGGGAATCTATGGTAGGATCCTCAGTTTAAGGCCTTCAAACTGGGGGAGACTATTGCTGTTATAACTGTGGAATCTTCAGACTGCAGAACCTGGACTGCTGATGTCTAGGGCACACGACAGGTGTCTCACCTCTCAGGGGCAGAGTTCAATTTACTTCCTGTACTGAACCTTTGTGGGTTCCTGGAGGACCGGGTGGTGGCCATCCAACTAGAAAAAGGATCTTCTTCGTGTAGCCCACCCAGACTCCCTGGAAACACGATCGCAGACTCAGTGTGATACTGATTTCTAGGTATTCCTTGATCCTGATCACCCAGCAGCCAATGCTGACCATCACACTCTACACTTCTTGCACTCTTGTAATAAAGGGTTCCTGACGATTTGTAGGAACTCTGTGGAATGAAGGAGAGAGGTAACCTTCCAGTGAGGAGCACTGAGTCCCAGGGGCAACTCTTTTTGCATTGTGTAGGTCAGCCGACTCGATTTTAGCCTTTAGTTCCTTAAGGAGAGTTAATGATTTTTGAAACAAATCATGTAGAAAGCCCTTTGGAGCTCCAAAGTCTCTGATGTTGTTAACTTGGCTGCTTACCTTAGGTGTCCTTCAGGCCGGGGAAGCGAAGACACACATTGTAGTAAAGAATCAGAAGGCAACTGGTGGGAATGAGAAAGAGGAGAGATGCTTCCTTTAATCTGATTACTGAAGTCCTTGGGTGGAGGGAAGCTCAGAGAATGATGGAAGTTAACCTATAGCTTGATTGACAGACCTAGAGAATTTCTGGAAAAGAAAGCCTCCTGGAATTTCCTGAGGGTTTAAGATTCTTAAGTACTTAAGGATTTTATAAAAATAATAGTAATAGAAATAGAAATATGGTGCCACAATGTTTCTTGGACACAGTGTTTTCTGTCAGAATTTCTCTCTGAAGTCATATCGTGTAGATTCACCCACTCCAGGATGAATATAGGACATACACAGCATGGAATGGCTTCCAACACAAACATTAAATTCTACTTTGGGCTACCAGGAAAATAGGACACACTGTCTACCTTCTGTACCAGAGACAGATCTGCTTCTGAGCAGCTGTGGTAGCTTCTGACAGCTGAGATGAATTGGCTGTTTTTTTTTTTTTTTTTTTTTTTTTTTACATAGCCTTATTTTGTTTCGATCACACAGCCCAATTAACTGGTGTGTTCTGTGTGGCGTGGTCCATCTTTGAAGACATTTCTGGGGCTCTGACCAGCCTTTTGTGTTCTCTGTTCACCACTGTGTCTTCAGGCAGTTCGGCCAGCTTGCCCTGGATGTGTTAGAGAAGGCCTTCAAGCAGAACGAGCCAATGGCCATGAAACTGTTGACCTACGAACTCAAGAACTGGAGCAATTTCACCTGCTTGAAGCTGGCAGTGTCTGGAGGACTACGTCCCTTTGTGTCACATTCTTGTACCCAAATGCTGCTGACAGACATGTGGATGGGACGTCTGAAAATGAGGAAAAATTCCTGGCTGAAGGTACATTCTTTTTCTGTACGTCATATCATCAGTGTAGTGAGAAGGTCAGTGCTCCTGAGTTCCACATGGGTTGGTCCTCTGGCAAACAACACCTCCCTGCAGGTGCATGGATCATCTCATCCCTCAGGGATCTCTAAATGACTTTCTCGCAGTGACTTTTCAAAACTTGATGATTGTACTGCCCTGCCACCACAGAGCCATTCTCCTGTGAAGGTGAGCAGAGTCCCAAGCAAAGAAAAGCGACACTTCTCTGTGCCAGATGAACAGTGCCTGAGCATTCATTCCACAGGGGTTGGGTGCATAGCTCACGTATAGAATGCTTGAACAGCATCCACAGGCCCCAGTGCCACAAAATTAATAAATATTAATAGATAAGAAGCTAGATAGAATTAGCAATTTTTATTGCATTCCTCCTCCAGTGTGTTGCTTCAGGGACTCCGTGGTTGTTTAATAAGACTCTCCTCTAGCAAGTGTTCACGCCGTTCTCCACATCTAAATTAGCCTCTCCAGGTATCTAAAATCAAGGGCACCTAAATTCAATGCCCAAGATTTACGTTTACTGTGGAGCCTAAGCCTAAAGCTTTCCATTTGGTTAACCTCAAAGTGCATGTATTGATGAAGTCAATAGAAGGGGTTGTAGCTCAATGTTAAGAGCTCCACAAGACTGTATTTGGCATTTTACTTGTGTTCTTCTCACAATTATCAAATACATAGTATATCTTAAAAAGAATGGCTTTGATAAAAATATAAACATTTTTAGTAGACAAACTACAGAAATCTCAAGAAAATGATTATTGCATAAGATAGGAGAGGCTGTGTGTGTTTTAATTTCTGCCAATGAGATCAGAGAAATAAAATACCAGAGAAAAAGCCATCATTTCCCAAAATTCTCCTTTGATCCACTTTGACTCCAGAGGTGAAAGTGACGAAACAGAGATGGGATGGGTCTGCCTCCACTTACCCAGCTCTCTGGAAGCTGCTGCTTGTAAATTCCTGGTCATAGGAAGGCTGCAGCTGGGAGCCTGAGGTAGCGTTTGCCCCATACAGTACACACATTAACTTCCAGAAATGCAGACCCTGGGAACTTAGTGGAGTTTTGTCTTTTAAATACTTCATAATGTGAGAGGGGAGTGTGGGTGTGTGTGTGTGTGTGTGTGTGTGTGTGTGTGTGTGTGTGTGTGAGAGAGAGAGAGAGAGAGAGAGAGAGAGAGAGAGAGAGACGGAGAGGCAGAGAGCCAGAGACAGAGAGACAGAGAGAGACAGAGATTGGTTCAAGCAAGGCAAGGTTCAGTCTCAAACGTTTTCCCTTAAACATGCATGCATTGATTACTAGGCTGAGGCTGCTGGCTGTATGAAGTCTCAAGCTCCACCAACCGTTATTCTCAGGTACCAACAGTCCAGTTATCCACGCCGACCTGTGAGCTTCTGAAGCACATTTGCAAACAGTTTTGTAATCCACACTCCCAAGTAACGAGATTGCAGGAGCACCATGCAGAGCTATGGAATACTGATTTAAATCATGTAGTACGTCAGGCTCCAACCTCTCCTTGGGAGTAGGTTGTCTGCAGTTCTGGGTGGTGGAATGCTGCTTCTCCAGGGCAGTGGGACCGGAGGTCTTCCTCGAAGTAGAATTAACACGATGCTGTCACTGTGCACCTGGCTATGGAGTTTTTACACTCGGAGGAGCAACATATTTGGGACAGAAAAGACCATTGTGTTAGAACTAAAGCCTAGAGAATCTTCACAGACCACAGCTTACAATAGCTCAGAAGGTCATTTTGGCATGGGAAAGAAAGCAAAGTTGGCAAGCCTTTGACTTCACCTACTAAACCAGTAAGGCAGGCTGGCAGGTGAATTTAACTTTTGGTCAGGGAACTCCAGGATACTGAGATATAATGCTAGTTGAAAGAAAGACAGAACATCCACCAAGTTAGATTTCAAAAAATGTAGTCAGTATTTTAAACTGTTTATCTTGAAAGGCTGTAAAAATTGAACACAAAAATTCCTTTCAAAAGACTGTTAATGTGCAAAGTGTGGTGGCCCAGTGAAGAATGCTTGAGCTGTTCCCTAGGTCTTCCTGGCAGATGACAGTTTATACACGATGGGAAGTGGATCTTCTATATTCTAAAAGTCTATGATATAAAAGCTAATATGTTTGTTTATATGGTAATTTCTATTTCTATTGTAGTCACCACAAAATAGTACTTTATATATATATATATATTTAATGTTTTAAAAAAAGAAAATAATTTTTTTCATTATATATACCAATTCAAGTTCCCACTCCTTCCCCTCCTCCCATTTCCTCCACATATCCTTCCATTCCACCTCCATCCAATCCTCAGAGAAGGTAAGGAACATTGCATTGTGGAAGGTCCAAGGCCCTCCCTACTATATCTAGGCTGAGCAAGGTATCCATCCGAAGAGAACATGTTCCTAAAAAGCCAGTACAAGCAGTAGGGATAAATCCTGGTGCCACTGCCAGTGGCCCCTGTCTGCCCCAGCCATGTAATTGTTAGCCACATTCAGGGGGACTAGTTTGGCCCTATGCTTGTTCCTTCCCAGTCCAGCTAAAGCTGGTGAGCTCCCATTAGCTCAGGTAGACTGTTTCAGTGGGTGAACACATCATGGTCTTGACCTCTTTGCTCACATTCTCATTCCTCTCACTCTTCAACTGGACATTGATCCAGTGCTCCAATGCGGGTCTCTGCCTCTATTTCCATCAGTTGCTGGATAAAGGTTCTATGGTGATATTTAAGATATTCATCAGAGCCGGGCGATGGTGGCGCACGCCTTTAATCCCAGCACTCGGGAGGCAGAGGCAAGTGGATCTCTGTGAGTTTGAGACCAGCCTGGTCTACAGAGCTAGTTCCAGGACAGGCTCCAAAGCCACAGAGAAACCCTGTCTCGAAAAACCAAAAAAAAAAAAAAAAAAAAAAAAAAAAAAAAAAAAAAAAAAAAAAAAAAAAAAAAGGAAAAGAAAAAAAAGAAAAAGAAAAAAGATATTCATCAGTCTGACTACAGGGAAAATCAATTTCTACCTTCCTGCTTAGGCACAGGTATCCCGGGGAAACAAGTGTGATATATGTACTTTTAAACTATTTTTTTCAAGATAGGGTTTCTCTGTATAGCTTTGGAACCTGTCCTGGAACTTGTTCTGTAGACAAGACTGGCCTCAAACTCAAAGAGATCTGCCTGTCTCTGCCTCTAGAGTGCTGGGATGAAAGGCATGTAGCACCAACACCCAGCTGTATTTTTAAACTTTTAAGTTGGGACTGGAGAGATTGTACAGTGGTTAAGAGCACTGGCTGCCCCTTCTAGAAGACACAAATTTGATTTTCAGCACTGACATGGCTGCTCATGGCAGTCTATAGCTTCAGTTCCAAGGGGTCTGACACTCTCTTTTGGCCTCTGTGGACATTGCATGTGCTGTTCACCATATTGTGCATAGATACATATGGAGGCAAACACCCATACACATAAAAAATTTTAAAAATCTTTTAAGTATATATATACATATTTACAATTTTTAATTTTACTCTTTTTAAAAATTATATTTAATGTTTTACATGTTTTAAAAAATAGATTCATCTATTTTTACTTATATATGTGAGAGTTTGCATTCATGCATGTATGTGTACCACATGCATGCTTGGTGCCAACAGAGGCCAGAATAAAGGCATCAGATCTTCTGAAACTGGAGTTCTGTTATCAACTGTTATGAACTGACATGTAGGTGCTGGGGACTGAACTGAGGTCCTGTGCAAGAGCAACCAGTGCTTTGGACCACGGAGACATCTTTCTAGCCCTTACATTTTCCTCTTAAATGTTAGCATTGCGTTCCACCATTAGGTTTTTCTATAATATCTGTCCGCGTAGAGCTGGACCTTGTTACTTGGTGAGTCTTATTTATTTATTTATTTATTTATTTATTTATTTATTTATTTATTCAATTTTTTTTTTGGCCTTTGCAATCAGCTGCGCACCAACTCCTCTCTGTCCACCTTTGCACAGAGCTGAGGGACACATCTGTAGAACTGAAATAGATGTAGACTATATAACTATATGTAGACTCGGGATAGAAACTGAGCTGGGAGTGGATGGGATATCTATACACACGCATTCTTACATCTGTTGCTCAGACAGTGCGTATGTCCTTTGTCCTCTGCTCATCCTTCGTCTCGTTTCCTTCTGCAGATCATCATCAGTATCCTTTTACCACCCATGATTTTGACACTGGAATTTAAAAGCAAAGCTGAGATGTCACATGTCCCACAATCCCAGGATTTCCAGTTTACGTGGAATAGCAGCGACCAGGATCTCAGTGACACCAAAGAAAGTGCTGGTGGGGTGAGTACACTTCCGTAGTAAACTGGGTTTCCATGGTGTAACTGTGCACAGTGGTGCACAAGCATGGAGCTTATCTGTAACAGTCATCTGTTCAACAGAACGTTCGCCTTTTTACTGGTAACAGGGTATTTATTAACCCCACCCCCGGTACACACCTCTCTGTGTGTAGCTACATTTCCCAGAATGGCTTTGAGTTTCTGGCCAGTGTTTCTGTCCAGTGAAGTTACATATTACCCTGAGGCTACACATTACCCTAAAAGCCCAGGACTGATTCATCAATCAAGCATTTAATTCTCCCCGTGTAATCCCCATCTCGTTATATACGAGTTAGGTAGAGCATGTAAGCAAAGTATCCCATTTCTGCTTCAAAGACAAAGTCATTGTGTCCAACAGCTGTCTCAGCATTGCTCTGAGAGGGGCAGAACGGATCAGCTTACCACTTAAGGGCTCCATCAACACCGCCACACACCCCTATGGGTCTCATCTGTAAAGAGACATTTAGAAATTGTGTTGATGGGCCTGAGAGACTGGGTGAGGGTACTTGCGGCCAAGCCTGGCATCCTGAGTTCAAGCCCTGGCCTCACACAGAGGAAGGCAAGGACCGACTCTGAGAGGTTGTCCTCTGACCTCCACACACACGCTGTGACACGCGTGTACCTCTCAAACAAATGGGACCTCCCATGTCTCATCCTTCTCATCCCGTGGCTGTGGGTGGTTCTGGATGTGTTCTCTTCTTTGGCCTGGCAATCCTATTCCCAGCAGCTGACTGTCTGCCTGGGGTCCAGAATGCTGGGATTGCTCTCACTGCTCCCACTCTGACCATGACTCATAAAGCTGCCCTGTGCCCCAAGGTGCGATAAATATCTTCAGTGTAAGGTAAACACTTACACTGAATGAAGTGACTTTAATATTTTGTCTGATGTGCTTTGGCATGTAATGACGTATTTATTTAAATATTATTTTTTCTCCAAGTACTAAATATGAAGGTTAACTCTGATGAGTGTTTTTTGGCTAACAGTTTTTGGTGCCTGGTTGAGCATCTGCATTCTGATACCCTGGAGATATGCCTCTTCCCTGTCATTAAGGACTTTAATTATTGCTCTTTTTTAGGTGTGTGTATATCCCCCTCTCTCCTTCTCTTCCTTCTTCCTAGTTCCATCTTGAATCCAGGAAGCCAAGTATTTTCTACTGTCTGTAGAACACACAAGGAATCTCTTAAAAGCCTGGGCTACTCACATGGTTACATTTGTGTTGTTCCGAGGTTCAAACCTAGCAAAGGGAAGAAATTCAGTGATGGCCCCACCCCTGGAGATGTCACATAGGTCTGGCACAGAGGTGCTCTACTTGGGTGTATGCCTGTTTGATTGTGCACTCCAAGTTTAGTTTGCTAGTTGAGGCTGAACAAGGAAGAAAGTTGTATAAGCCCCACCTACTTAGAAGGTACACACAGCTCTCACAGGGCATAGGCGATAGTTTGCCAGTGGTTTGGCAATTCCACTTTTGGCTCTCACAGATTTGGTAG
Source organism: Alexandromys fortis (assembly GCF_014885135.2). Classification (NCBI taxonomy): domain Eukaryota; kingdom Metazoa; phylum Chordata; class Mammalia; order Rodentia; family Cricetidae; genus Alexandromys; species Alexandromys fortis. The sequence goes on from NW_026067895.1 coordinate 4,352,488, forward strand.
CATGATGGAGTCATCACACTTGAAGGGTTTTGGAGAACTGCTGTATTTCTAGTGAAACTGTTCTCAAAGGGAACACAGTTCCTTCACAGAATTGCAGATAAATGTGTGTTCTTAAAATTAAAATATATAATATATATAAGTTTATATACATATATATGTGTGTGTGTGTGTCTGTGTGTGTGTAGTAAGTTCTTGAGACCCCCCTGACAAGTGTCTTGCTATAGCAGTTGTCCCTGTAGGTGGTTTAGATGCGGCCATATCAATTGATTAATTCAGTGAATATTTAAGTTAAAGCAAATATGGTCTCTACCATGATGAGCTTATTATCAGAAAAATATCGATGAAACCTTAGCATTCTTCAATTTGAGACACTCAGTGAAAGGGCTGTTGAAGTGCATTCTATTATGACTGGCTTATGATCATAAAAAATGAGTTTTGTTTTTACTCTTTGTATTCATCTTAAGCAAAAATTATTGACTACACTTGTCTAGCAATTTTTGCTTGCTGGTGGAGGCTGCTTGTTCATTTCCCAGCCGCCTAGACCTGAAATACTCATACAGAAACTATAGTAATTACAATACTGCTTGGCCAATGACTCTAGTGTATTCCTAGCTAGCTTTTACATCTTAAATTAACCCATTTCTATTATTTTATATTTTACCATGAGGCTAATGGTTTACTAGTAGTAAGGTTCCCTGTGGGTGGCTCACATCTCCTCCAGGGGCTACATGGTATCTCACTCACTCTGCCTTCTTTCTCCCAGCATTCAGTTTAGTTTTCCTGCCTAGCTCTATTCTGCCCTGTCTTAGTTCCAAGAAGCTTCTTCATTCATTAACCAATAAAAGCAACATATATACAGAAGGACTTCCCACATCACTTGCTCTCTCACAATTTTTATTAATTTTCACCTGGCAGATTTGGTAGGCTATATATGAATTCACAATGCTAATTACATAAAAGTAATTGATTAACAGAGGAACATGGTTTACATTGTGTATTGTAGCAGAAAGCTGGAGTCAGCAATCAAAACAGATATGTTTTAATGTGTCTCTGTGGTAGTAAGTTTACAACAGGAAAGGCCTTCTTGTTCCCACGGGGAGATGAAGATGGGTTATCAGACACTGCATTTGCTCCGTGAGGTTTTAGTAAAACTCCCCCCACAACTCTCTCTCTCTCTCTCTCTCTCTCTCTCTCTCTCTCTCTCTCTCTCTCTCTCTCTCTCTCTCTCTCTCTCTCTCTCTCTCTCTCTCATGTTTAGCCCTGTCTTGCTATATTTTCTAGAATGGCCTTGAGTTTTTGGACTCAAGTGATCACTTCTTCCCAGCTTCATGAATTGCTAGAAATGCAAGGGCACACTTCCATGCTAAGTCAGAATTCTTTTTGGAAATTTCCACAGGCAAAATAATTTTGTTATAAGAAATTTAAGTTTCTTGATTGCTAATCTTTTTAAGTATGGCCTCTGTGGCCTAAACTAGCCCTGGAATAAACTGTATAAAGATACTGGAATGGAAAACTCTGGATGGAAGAGGAATGGCCGTTTTTAGTAGGGCCAGTAGGGGAGGTTTAGGGATGGATGACAGCTTCATGAAACCATAGCAATGTCACAGTGGCAGGAAGTGCTGCGGCAGAGGGTAAGCGTGCCAAGTGGGCAGTTTGGCTGGACTGGTGGCTGTGGAGAGTGCTGGACAAGCAGGGGGTGTTTGTAGGAATGGCTGGAAATGCAGAAGGCTGATGGTGAGATTCTTGCGTGCCTCGTAAGAGAGCATCATTCTGTTCCACTCACCAGAGAAACAGTGAAGGTCAGTGAGCAGAGAGGAGTGAGACAAGCTGCCACAGGAAAGTCACTGCCTTAACTGCACAGGATCATCTGACAAGAAGACAGACTAGAAGCAAGGAGAACATAGATCAGCATGGCCATCAAGACCAGAAGGGACAAGGAGGCCAGCCAGGATCAGTAACAAAAGACGCGGAAAGGAAAAGAGGGATTTTAATTAATAATTGAACAGGAGGCATGGGCAAGAGAGAAACAGAGACAGCAAACCTGACTGAGAATTAATGGTTTGCTCAGGGATGACACTGCCCACCATGGGCTGGGCCTCCTTATGTAGATTAGCAGTCAAGAAAGTGTCCTACAGATATTCCCACAGGCCAATGTGGTGAGGCAGTTCTTCACTTGAGGGTCCCTTTTCTCAGATATGTCAAGTTGGTAGCTGAGATTAGCTGTCTCAGCAAGAAGTAAAGATGGCAGACTGTGGTGGTGCAGGCCTTTAATCCTGGCACTGGAAATGCAAAGGCATGGAGGTCTCTGTGAGTTCCAGGACAGCTAGGGATATATAGTACGGCCATGTCTTCAAAAGCTGGAGGGTGAGAGGGGATATATTTATTGCTGTTTATTATTCTTAGTGGTGGCAGAGGATCTGGGAATTGAACCCAGGACCTTACACAAATAACACATGAGTTTTACCACTTTGTTACACCCTCTAGTCTATAGCATTATTGCTTATTTTTCAGAAAAACTATGATTTGGAAAGAGGCCCCGATGAGAAACTGGATGAAAATGTGCACTTCGACATCAGAAATGGGCCCCAGAGCCTCCCCTGGACAAGGAGAGTCTATGAGTTCTACAGTGCTCCCTTTGTGAAGTTTTGGTTTTACACGGTTCGTCTCATTACAGTAATGTTAATTATAATTAGTGGCTTATGATGATGTTACTAATGGTATGTCTCATTTGTTAACCCGAGATAAAAATGTAAGAATTTCATTAAAAAAACAAACCAAAGAAATGGGGGATAGGAAAGTAGGCCGGTGACAGGGTTGGAAGAAGACAAAAAAGTCTCTCTCTCTCTCTCTCTCTCTCTTTCTCTCTCTCTCTCTCTCTCTCTCTCTCTCTCTCTCTCTCTCTCTCTCTCTCTCTCTTGTGTGTGTGTGTAGACTTTAAGTTCTGAATGAGCAACACCCTTTTCTCAACAGGAGCGATCCTTGATTGCTTTTCACCATCTTTTTTTAAACGTCTATCTATCTATCATCTGTCTGCCTGTCTGTCTGTCTGTCTGTCTATCTATCTATCTATCTATCTATCTATCTATCTATCTATCTATATCAACTATCCTTAGCATCCAGAAGACAGTTCCAGATACCCTGGAATGTGGGTTACAGGAAGTTGTGAGCTGTGCTTGGATCAGTTGTTCATGCAAGAGCAGCGTGTGCTCTTAACTGCTGAGCCGTTTCTCCATCTCCCTAGCCAGAGTAATACTCATTATAAAATAACACTTTAGTGGTAATATCAGCTTACTGTGAAGATAGGCATCCACGGATACTGCTCATCTGACAATCTTGGCATACATATTTTCCAAGCCGAAACTAGAGGGAAGGCATGAAATTCTTTCCTGGTCTGCTACTAGCATGCCAGTGTGCATGCTGCAGGGGTTCGTGCTAGTAGGACAGCATCTCCTCCCTTTACTGGCAAACAGTGATTATCATTCATAGACCGCAGATACTTACCTTTTCCTTGACCTTGATCAGAAGTGAGTCCCCAGTTGTATTTTCATATTGTCATGTAAAAGTCTGATGCTTCTAGGCTCTGTCTGCAGAGCTCTGCTTGGCATTCTTTGTGGTCTCTTGAGCTCACATCCGGGGAATGTGTGTCCCTCACAGATGGCTTATCTGGCATTCCTCATGCTGTTCACTTACACAGTGTTGGTGGAGATGCAGCCCGAACCCATCGTGCAAGAGTGGTACGTCATCATTTACATCTTCACCAATGCCATCGAGAAGGTCAGAGAGGTGAGTGTGCCTTCTGTGTCTTCACCATGCCTATGGAAGAGGAGTTCTAGGCCCTGGGGATGAAAATGGCCTTCTGTCAAGTGTGTGATGGAGAGAGAGAGAGAGAGAGAGAGAGAGAGAGAGAGAGAGAATACTGAATCCAATTTTGCTATAAGAAGGTTGCTCAGGGAAGTTTCTGGTTTCATTCCTTTATCCTTACCAAATATTTCTGTTGAACTTTGAAAACAGCCGTTTTGAAACACAATCTTATTGTGCTCGTTACTCAAGGAGCAGTAGGCAGCATCCTTTATTTGTTATTGAGCTCTCCAACTGCTTGCTTCCCATGATGCGGCTTTCTTGGTGACATGGATTTTTAATCACCTAGCCTGACCTCATATTGTCAGCTTTACCCAATAGAGTGACACATGAATGGCTAACGTTGCATAATATGTAAGGAATCCACTCACAGCAGAAGGAAGTTCCTAGTCAACTCCCTTGAAAACTGAAGCTGGATATCCTGCTGGGAGAAGAAGACCAAGAGTTGAAGAAACTAAACATTTTCATTTCTACTTTGCCACTGGTCACTTAAAAGTTAGCGTTCTTCATGCAATTTTACATATAATTCCAAGTAGTTATGACTTTGACTCTCCCAGATGTGTGTGCATGTCTCTGTATGTCTATACATTTGTCTTGTTCCAGTGGTAATTTGGCCAACATTCTATGCTAAGAAAGCATCTTCTTAGAAGCTAGACTGCATCGCCTGCTTAGGATCTTTATAGCCGAGAAACACTACCTGAATTTTACCATGATTTTTGTTTTAGGGAAAATAAGCTTAGTGTTTACATTGCAGTGTGTCTGCTATAGTAGTGCATGGGAAGTGTCTTATTCTCATGAGTTTCAACACCATGTTCTTAGTGATTTGCCAAGAACTCACTTAGTAGCAGCTGCAGGAGCTCACACGACTGCTGGGTTTCCGGTCAGAATTCCTTGCCCTCAGCTCATGAAGCCAAATGATGGATAGGCAGAACCACGGCAGTGCTGAGCTCTGAAATGGTCTGGTGTTGATGTAAAATTTGGTAGGAATTGTTTTACTCTTTAAATGATGGGTTAATGAATTTAAAAAGATGCTATTGATGGTATTCCCCCTCCAGCTATGGTTTGGGGGCTTGAATCCAGGGTCTTTTGTGTCAGAGACGAGTGCTATACCACTCTCCTCCACCCCCAGTCCAGCAACCTTCTTTAAAACTTCTTCTTTCTCCATTTAGATATGCATTTCAGAACCAAGCAAGTTTACTCAAAAGGTGAAGATGTGGTTGAGTGAATACTGGAACCTAATAGAAGCCGTGGCTATTGTCCTGTTTTTAGTGGGTTTTGGCCTACGGTGGGGAAGCCCCCCTTTACACACAGTGGGAAGACTCATCTACTGCCTAGACATCATATTCTGGTTCTCTCGGCTCATGGACTTCTTCGCTGTGAATCAACATGCAGGTCCATATGTGACCATGGTTGCAAAAATGGTATGCACATCATGTTTTATACATAAATGTCCCTTTTCAGTGGCTCCACCATTGTGGTTCATATCTCACACTTTAACTTTCTCTCTTGTGATGTATGCATGCATACACATGTATGTTTGTGGGTGTCCTCACCCGTGTTTGCGTGTGTAGAGGGTGGACATCGGTGTCGAGTGTCTTCCACCATTGCACTTGTCCTAGTTGTCTGTCTGTTGCTGTGAAGTGACAGCATGACCAGGGCAGCTTAAAAAATAAAGAGCTTGATTTAGGGCCTCATGCTTCCAGAGGACTAGTGTCCCTGGGGAGCATGGCCGCAGACAGGCAGGCATGGCACCGGAGCAGTAGCTGAGAGCTCACATCTGATCCATGAGCACCCGATAGACAGAAAGTTAACTGTGATATGGGCTTTGAAACTCCAAAGCCCACCCCCAATGGCACACCACCATCAAGGCCACACCTCCTAATCCTTCTCAAACAGTTCCACCAAACATTCAGATCTATGAGCCTATAGGGATATTCTCATTCAAACCACCATAGCGCTCATCTTATCTTTTGAAACAGACACTACTTAACGAACTTGAAGCTCACTGTTTTTTTCAGACTGGCTGGCTAGTGAAGTCCCAGGATCCATACTATGCCTGGTTTTTATATGCTTTCTGGGAATCCCCTCTCAGGTCCAGCAAGCGTTTTAACACTGAGCCATCTCCCTAGCTCACTAGTCAAATGTTTGAATTGTTCCAAGAGGCATACCGACTCATATCTGGCTAGCCATAAACTTGTATTTAAAATGGGCCTGGAGAGCGCCTTGGGTAGTTAATAGGAGCACTTAGTTTAGCCTTTTGTGAGGATTGCCAATATGTGATTGAGTCACATTAGTCTTTGATTTGTGCAAGGCCACCACCATGACTGTTTCTCTGAAAGTGCTGATTCATTTTTTTTGTCATTCACTCTCTTACTCCTAAGTAGTACCACTATGTACCACACACACATGGTGCCAGGTATTCTGTATATATTAACTCACTATGTTTGTAGCAACTAATGAAATAAGTAGAATTATCTATTTTTATACAAGGAAATGTACATTAAGTAAATCCCCCATGAGCATATGTGGGGATCCAAGCTCCCAAAATGGGTAGCTTGGCTCTAGTCTATGCACTGAGCTTGCTGAACAATGTGCCAGGTTTTGCCATCTGGCAATTTGAAAGTACCCAAAGATCTACCGCCTAGGCATACAGTATCAAGATTATATTGTATTTGCTTCTAGAATACAAGGAAGGTATTATTCTGGAGGGTCAGGGGAAAACAGAAATAAAGGAATACAGAGGGAGAAGGCCCTGAAGAGCCTCCAGATGGACCTCATTGCTTCTGCTTCCATCTCTCTCCCCTTCTTAGCTTCCTCCTCCTCTTCTCCTCATCTTTTTCCTTTTGGTTGGAGTGGGGATTGAACCTAGGTCCTCATGCATGAGAGGCAGACACTGTACTGCCGAGACCCAGCCCAGCCTTCAGAGTTTTTTCTTCACCACTTTTCTCTTCGACCATAAACACATCCTTTGATTTTGCTAAGGTCACATTTGTTAGAGGAGTTATATGAGATGAAAGTACATCTCAGTGAAGTGGCACAAGGTCTCTTCTCCCCGAAGTCAGCTTTGATGAGTCTTCCAAGTGCTGACTCCAGGATACAGAATTTCATCTTCGTGTGACATAGCCATGCCACCTCACCCCTTCCAGGGTCTCCTTTGCCAGCCACAGTTCAGCACTGTGTAAAAGCTCGGGCAAAGCCACTGGTGTCACTCTCCAGACTCTTGGCTACTTGGGTCTTTTGTCACTACTGAGTAAGATAAGAAATGTGGAGAAAGTGGAAATGTTGGTGACTTCCGGGTCTGCCACACTGAACAAGTGGGTTGAATTGATGTATTTTACAAGATGGAGGGAAACTGGGGTAATCAATGCCAAAGATATTACATGATTCTAGGGGCTCTGGGAGATAATTCTGGGAACAGTTATTGGAATAGTTTTAATAATAGTTTTATCCACTTAAAATATTTTCTAACTAAATCTTTGATTTAATTGGTCAAAAGTTGGGTGCTAGCCAGCCAAAAACAGTTGATATTTGATGGCTGCTTCTACAAAATCTTTATCTGTAATTTCTGTGCATCATGTGACTCCACAGATGTCACTGACCTAAAACACATACTGTGTAGGGAAAAGGAAATAACTTAGCCAGTTATTTTCGGATAGAGGGTTTTAGCCACTGGCTAGACTGTATAGCGATCTCTAGGTGTGCAATGACAACCTTGGGGGCTTGATGTGTGGTAAATTCTGGTTGTGCTGTGCTGTTTTGCAGGCAGCAAACATGTTCTACATTGTGATCATGATGGCCATTGTCCTGCTGAGCTTTGGCGTGGCGCGCAAAGCCATCCTCTCACCAAATGAGCCTCCTTCATGGCGCCTGGCTCGCGATATTGTTTTCGAGCCATACTGGATGATGTATGGAGAAGTCTATGCTTCAGATATAGATGGTACATTTGGGGTTTGCCCTCATGCAGAATCAGAACCCCTGTAGATACTGAGAGAAGGATGAACCTGGAAAGTATCCACGTGAATCTTTTCAATGTGGAAAGTGTGTGGCATTCTGTGGAGTTGAGGGGCCAAATACTTGCAGAGGGCCCCAGGGCTGTGATTCGTCTTACCCCACTCTTGAATTCTTTATTTTTAGTTTGTGAAAGTGACCCTTCTTGCCCTCCGGGTTCTTTCCTGACTCCGTTCCTGCAAGCTGTCTACCTCTTTGTTCAGTACATCATCATGGTGAACCTGCTGATTGCCTGCTTCAAGTAGGTGATTTTCATCAACTGTGGTCATTTTGTTTACCAAAATATGGGAGCAGCTATGTTGAATATGTTCCGATAGATATTGAGTATATGATCTTTTTATGTGTGTCCCATGCTATATTACTATGGCTTTAAAGCAAGGGGATGAAATTATTGGTAGAAGAGAAGTTGAATTCTTAGATCATAAAAGAGTGAAGTCATAACTGATGTGCAGGAGAGGAGATCCGAGCCGTCACTGTGTAGGTGGAGTCTTGTAGAATGAGGGTTGGAGCTGATGGCTCACCCAGGGTTCTTTGTGTGCTCTTCCCACAAGGCCCCTGTCTGTTCCGCTTCCTTTCTTCTCTCTCACAGTTAGCTGCCCCTTCTTATCCTTCCTTTCTGGCTCAACTTCTCCATTTCACACTAAAACGTCTTGGGCCTAGACCTTGGGCCTTTTCCTTTTCGTATTGTGCTTTTTTATGTCCATGTTCAGTTTCCCGTATATTTGGGAAATCCCATTTCCATGTCCAGTTTTGCTGACACTCCAGACTCATCAACCCACTGTCCCCCCAGTGACAAACTCTTGAACTCCCCTCTTTCCCAACATAGACTGATTCCATGTTTAGTCTTTCCAAAATCTATAGGGAAAAAAAAGAGCTTCCCTGGGAAGTCCAACCCACAGTCTTTTTCCCGCCCGGCTGCTCCTCTCATCCTCCTTCTTTTCCTTCCTCTGCATTCTTCCTCTTCTCCTTCCTTTATTCCCCTTCCCTTCCCCAACTCCCTATACAAACAACAACACTCTGAGGAGCAAGCAAGTGCGGTGATCCCAGATCTGACTACTTACTTATCTGGAGGAACACTTTAAGATAGAGTTCTTACTCTTAATGACCCTGAGATACATTGTGATTGTCACCACCTGCTGGTGGACAGGCTGAAGTCACCTGTGAATTGAAGACCTAATTGGGACCAGCCTTGAGGGTTTGCAGAACTGCAGGTTAATGGTCTCTCACAGTTTCCCATGCCATAGTGTTGAGAAAGAGGCCAGGGGTGTGCTTGGTCTCATGTGCTCAGGTGATGCTGAGTCCCAAAATGTCCGCGTTATGTGGAACCAGGAGAGTCTATTAAAGGGTCCCAAGAATTTATTCAGGTATAGGATAGGGACAAACGCTCATGGAAACAGAACCAATGAGATGCTACTTCTGATCCAGCTGCCTTCATCCAGTCGTTCTGCCCAGGGGTGAAGAGCACCAACCGCATGCCGTCTCTCTATCTCTCTGCTCGGACCAAGAGAGCATGAGAGCAAGAGAGAGCGCACAACTCTCTTTTCCAGCTTTTTTTTTTTAATTTTTTTTAAAAGAAAGCAAACCTTTTATTAGTTTCTTTTAAAACTGACTTAATTTAAGAGAAAATCCAGAGTGCCCACCAGTAGAGACTACCTTCACTGTGAAACTAACGTGAATAATTTATCAAGTTCCCTTTGGAAGCTCTGGGAAGCTTATTTAAGGAGATCCTTCTTTTTTATGTCTTCTTCATCCATATGATTCGGTTGCAATGCTTCTGTTAGAATAAGTCTTGCATGTCTTGCTTCTGACAGGCGAGGGATATTTTTTATAAAGGCAATAACGCGGAGGAACATCACACCTGTTTGAAATGAGCTATGTTATAGAAAAGAGCTTCAGAGAAGCAAAAGTGTCTCACAGACAGGGCTGAGTGAGACGGGGCAGTTTGTTGCCCGCCTAAAATGCTATCATTTTTCTAATCTCTGATTTCAATGTCTGCATTTTGTTCATTGTTCCAGTTAATGTACTTTGTTATAAAAAGTGCTTATTCTATTTTATTTGATGGAAGAAAAATCATAAGTGAATAATAGTTATATGCTTCCTGCTGACGATTGATGACCAATCAGAAGAGTTGGGAGATAGAGTCTGTCGCATTTCAGGGTCCCATATTAAAACGTTGTCTCTCTCCTTTCTACAACCTGCAGCAACATTTACTTAGATATAAAATCCATCTCAAATAAAGTCTGGAAATACAATCGCTATCGCTACATCATGACCTACCATCAGAAGCCCTGGCTGCCCCCACCCTTCATCCTGCTGAACCACATGTGCCTGCTCCTCCGAGGTCTCTGCTGTCGCCCAGGGCCACAGGACCAGGAAGAGGGTGATGTAGGCCTAAGTAAGTTTCTCTGGTGGGGCAGAAAGAATGAGGAAACAAGGGCAGAGACCCAGGAGCTCAAGGAGGGAGGAGGTAAATGCTGAGACCTGGGTGTTGACAGTTCCAGTGAGGACGTGGCATGAAGGCTCTTAGGGGACACTGGCTGCAGACCCTCACCTTTGCCTGGGGTCTTAGGATTGTTTTTTGCCTCTGTTAAGTGGTACCTGGAAGAAGAGAAGCAGAGGAGACAGTGTCTTTGATTGAATGTGAGAAAGCTTTACACCTTCTAGAAAACCTGGGCTTTCTCTGCTGACCAGGGAACTCCTCTGAACATCTCTTATGGGGTAATCACCTGACCTGTTTTTATTGCCCTGTTGAGTAAAAAAGTGACTCCAAAGGGCTGGGATCCAGGGAAACAGAGAAGCAGCTTCTCCAGAATCACAGCTCTGGTTCCCTAAGCTCCCAAGAACGAATGAGGGTCCTAAAGGAGGTTTCTTATTTTCAGAACATCAACATGAAGTGCAGGGATATAGAAATGCATGTTCTCATTTTGCTTTGTTTAAATCAGGATGCTTACATTTTTTTCCCCTGGATGTGACCATGGAAATGTAGGTCTATAAAAGGGTGCTTACTAACAACAAATCACAGACATTTATTTAAGAACAACCCTGGGGGGAGTGTGTAGAGATGATGCAATGGGTAAGAGAACTGACTGTTCTCAGAGGACTTGAGCATGATTTCCAGCACCCCATGGCAGCTTATAACTGTCTGTAACTCCAGTTCTAAGGGGTCTAACTCCCCCTTCTGGCCTCCATAGGTACTGCATTCAGGCGATACCCATACACATTAAAATTTAAAAATCCTTGGGTATCCATTTATTAAAGGGAAAGCTAATAATTTACACAAGAATGAGGTGGATGTGCTTGTTTTGTACACAAACAATTTAATGTTGACTATTGATACTTAGCGGTGTAGAGCTTCCTCGGTGTTTATGGATATTTTGATTTTATAATTGTCCGTTTTAAGAATCCCTTTGCCTAAATACACGGACCGTTCCAGTGTGTTTTGTGATTCTTTTGAAACTCAAGTCAGCAACTTAGAAAGCAGATTTTAAAATCACACAAGACACTTCAAAGAGATCAGTATTTGTCTGCTGGGGAAAATTACAATTGTTTGCTGTTTTGATAATTAAGCAATCATGTTTGTCTGTGAGCAGACATTTCTGTCCTTACATCACAGTTCACTGTGTTCCTTACCTGCAGCTGTGTGCAATTGGGGTGTTTTCGGCAGTGTTCACTGGAACGGTCTGCTGTGCTGACAGATGCTGTCCAGTACTAGAGTGAAGGCCGCAGTGAAGCCTAGTGACAGTACCTGAGCTCTGTCCCCCACACCTGAATATACAGCACCTGAGCTCTGCCACACCCACCTGAATATACAGCACATGAACTCTGCCACACATACCTGAATATACGGCACCTGAGCTCTGTCCCCCACACCTGAATATACAGCACCTGAGCTCTGCCACACCCACCTGAATATACAGCACATGAACTCTGCCACACATACCTGAATATACGGCACCTGAGCTCTGTCCCACACACCTGAATATACAGCATGGTGAACACTGCTGTACACACCTGATGATACAGTTCATCCTGACTGTGGGATCTGCCCGCCACTCCTGCCTGCCACATGAGGACTTCACTTCTTCTCACAAGGTGTTTGTGTTTCTATCAAGCAGTAACATGATTGGCGCCAGGCCCTTTTCTAGATCATTCCTATATATATAGGACATGACAAAGTCACATTTCTTTATCCCAAATATTTAATTCAAATACTTCCGAGGGCTTGTCTCCAAGCCTGGCAATTTGAGTTCTTCCGTGGACTCATGCGCTGGGAAGAGGAAATCAGCTTCTACTGCTTATCTTCTGACCTCCGCACATGTACTGTGGCATGCTCGTATGTATGCATGCATACACACATGTAAACCGACAGCCTTTTAGTCCTCTGAACCAGGAAAGGACTCTTTTGGCCAAAAGTGGCCCAGAAACAGGAGCTGGGGCAAAAGCCGCTTACTCTTTCACTCCATGTAGTTCAACTATCCAAGCATTTTCCTGTAGGTTTTGGAGACTGACTGAAATGGAAGAAGAAAAACTTTGTGAGCTCTGAGATACTACTGATTCCAGAAGTCTCAGAAAGGGTCTAATGCCCTATTTACACGGTCTTAAGGACTCCGTTATCTCCTGCCACGTGTGGTCATGGGATTGGAAGGACAGTGAGTGTTTGTTTGCTTGCGGCACATGGCCCTCTGAATGGCTTTCTCTCTGTTTGAAGAGTTATGCTGAAAAAAAAAAAAAAGTGATGTTGCTCTTATTTCTTCTCAAGTGACTTGGCCATTAGAAGGAAGCCAAGAGCAGGCCCCTAGCAGCCTGGCATCCCAGCACTAGAGGTGGGGGGTGGGGGGTGAGTCAGGAGGGTCTTGAATCATGGCCGGCCTGGGCTGCAGGGCAAGATACTGTCTCAACACACCAAAATAACAAGAAAACAGGCAAATATAAAAGCACCACTGAATTTAAGCTAGCGGCACATGTTTTGAAATTTCAATTTCTGGTAGAGAGCTGAACCTGGCTCTCCCTAGGTAGCTACAATGACCCCAGTACAGTGTGAGATCCCAGGAAAGATTCTAGGGCTAGCTAAGATTGACCAATCCCTGTAGAGGAGTCTTTCTTGGGCTTATAGGGTGGTATTCACAGACTTTTTTTTAAAAAATCGTTTATTTATTTATTTGTTATATGTGTAGGTATTTTGAGTGTATGTACATCTGTGTACTACTTGAGTGTCTGACTCAGTTTTGCTTCATGGCAAGTTCACTCAGCACTAGAACGCGTAGAGCAAGCTGACTTTATGGGCTAGGAGTGCCACCTTGTGGATAATTTTAGGTACTGCATACACTAAGGTGTGCCTGTTGCTGGACAGCTCTTGGGAGTTTGAGGAAGCAAGTGTGGGGAGAGAAGTTGGGGTTGGGGATTCGCTGCTGGTGTATAAGGGGAGGGCAGGAGTAGGGTATTCGCTGCTGGTGTATATCCTGGGCCTGAAAAACTTCATACTTTTAGGACATCAGAGATGGGGACTGTGGGAAACGGTCATTTTTTTTTTTTTATGTCTAAAGGATTCTTCTCAACCATATAAAGCACAAAATAATGTGTGCTTTAGTTGTGAGCACATTTTTTATAGCTAAACTCATTTTCAATTTTAATCTAATACATTTTTGCTCATTTAATTGGAAAATAAGTAACCTGTTGCTTTATAAATAAATTCTGGAGAAAGGTAATATTTAATTTTCTTCTGACTTAAGACATGAAAGATCTTTCCAGTTTTATCCTCTTAGGAACATCTCAGCCTCTTGATATTTCCCAAGTTTTAGGAACACATTTAAAGGTGATTTCTGGTCTCATTCCCTGAGAACCAAGGCAGTGTATAAGCAAGCCTGCTGAGGTTGGAGGAAGGACGGGGCCTCAGCACCACAGGGTGAGCGGTCCTTTAATGAATTAATTACTTCAGGGAAGGGGTGCTGTGCTGACTGGCCTTGGCTGGTAGTTCTCAGGAGGGGGACTTTGTCCATCCGTGCACAGCCTGAGAAGGCAAGACTTCCTCCCAGAGGCTGTAGCAACACCCGCAGACTCTGCCCTCCCATGATCACTTACTATCATATTAGTAGCTAGAGCAGTTGACGGAGGAAAGGGACAATGGCATTCTTACTCTGGCTGTATATGAATATAGAAATCTTGGGCTAACACACAAGAACATTGCGAGCTATGAAAATATTGAAACAAAAGCGTCAGTCTGTCCGCATATTGGTCTTTTTCAAAGAAGAAGGAAGAGGGCGCAGTGTAGCATTCTTAGGTGTTTGCACATCCCACTTTTCCCAGAGCGCAGCGGAACAGCTGGTGATGTCCGTCACAGAAGCTTCCGCTTTATGTTTTCAGTACACGTGGAAGAAAAGGCTTTCACACTTACGACATGGTTACCCCACAATACCCGAGACTAGGTGCTTAGGAAAGAAAAGAGGTTTCCATTTGATCTTTGAATAGCCAAGGTTTAGCTGCAAATACTTTTGCACATAATTTTGCTTTTGAACATTTGCAATATTAAAAAAACCTAGAAGACCATGTTGGGTACTGTGACACACACCTGTAAACCCAGACCTGGGGAGGTAGAGGAAGGGTGTCTGCGGGTTTGACATTAGCCTGAGCTACATAGGAAGACTGTTTCATTAAAAACACATGATCAAACAATTTAAAATAAAAACTCTCAAGTACCAATTCTATAGCATAGAAATTTAGGCAAAATTAAGAAAAAAGGGGCCAGAGTGACAGTTCAGCCTATGACGTGGTTTCCATGCAGATGTGAGGGCCTGAGTGCGATTCTCAGAACCCACGTGACTTGACCTGCTCTGGGGATACCTTCTTTTAATCCCCGCACTGGGGAGGCAGAGACAGGCATTTCCCTTGGCCTCTTGCCATTCAGTCCAGACAAAATGTTCCATGTCGGTGAGGGACCTTGATTTCAGAAACACAACCGGAGGGTTGACCTCTGACCTTTACATGTAGGTGCACACATGTGCCCTCCTGTGTGTTTATCTTCCCTATAAACACACAGGCACAGAAATATATTCACAGAAAAAGGTATGAACACCTAGAATGCATGCAGAGACAATAATATATTTTATCACATTTTACCAAGAAATGAAGAAAAATGATGATCACAGATCATCAGTAGTACCACTCATACAAGAAAAATGCAAACAAGCACAAAGACACAGTATCAAACTGCAGTTGTGTTATACTAACTGGAGCAGTAATGTGACCTTCACAGCTCCCTTCTACTGTCCCCTCGGGTCATCTAGAGTTCATCTGCTGAAGACCCTGTGAGATGCTCATCACGGTGTGAGCAGCTGATCTGCTCCCCCAGTGCTGGGGTGAAAAGAATGCACCTCCGCACAAAGCCATTTTGTGTAGGTTCTGGGACTCAAACTCAGGGCCTCCAGCCTGCATGGCCAGTATTGCTGGAGACTCAGCTATTCCTCCACCCCTCTTCTTTTTTTAAAAAAAATATTTATTTGTTTATTATGTACACAATATTCTGTCTGTGTATATGCCTACAGGCCAGAAGAGGGCACCAGACCCCATTATAGATGGTTGTGAGCCACCATGTGGTTGCTGGGAATTGAACTCAGGACCTCTGGAATAGCAGGCAATGCTCTTAAGTGCTGCGCCATCTCTCCAGCCCCTCCACCCCTCTTCTTGATGGAAAGTTAAGAAGTGATTTCTCACAATTTCTCCATATATAACACATATATCACGGAAAGACATCTGGATCGCCTGCGTTATTACTATCGTGTCTGGCCAGTGTAGATGGTTGGGAAACCAAATTGTATCTGCAAACTCATCAGCACCTGTAGCTCCGTCATTCAAGGATGTGGAGGCTGAAGTTCCAAGGTTGCCATCTACTTCTGGCTAGCTTCTAGTGATGGTCTTCTAGTCACATCATAACACAGTGGCCATAACATAACATAGTGTAGGGAAAGGGAGGTGAGGGTGGGGGAAGGAGCCAGAAGGGGCGTGGGGAGCCCTGCATGGAGGGATGTGAGGCAGGAAAGCAGGAGATCTGGGAGAGGCTGGCTGATGTGACCAGCCCATCCTGCCATTCCTGAGGCGGTCCTCATGATCTGGTTAATCGCCCAACGTCCCACCCTTTCAGTGGCACCAGTGGACCAAGCTTCTGGCACACGAACCACCAGGGACACAATCCGTGTCTGTGAACGGCACACTGTGTGTAGCTCCCCAGGAGCGGTCCTTTATCTGTGTCATGCTTATCTCCACAGAGCTCTACCTCACCGAGGAGGACCTGAAAAAGCTTTATGATTTTGAGGAACAGTGTGTGGAGAAATATTTCCACGAGAAGACGAAAGGGCTGAACTGTAGTTTTGAGGAACAAATCCGAGTGACATCAGAACGGTAAAGTACCTCTTTCCCATTCCAAAGCTGCTACCAAACCACGATTGTTCTAGAATGTCTAAAAGTATTCTTTTTGAAAGGCTCACTTTCAAACCGCAGAGGTCTGAGCTCTGCACAATTTGAAGCATGCATCCAATATGATTTATGCAATCAGTATCTGTTTATTGGATATTACTGTGTTCTGAACAGTCTTCCATTTCCAAGAGATCGGAGGAGATGGGAGACAAGGGTCCTAGTCTGATGTACTTTCCAGTGTTTACATGTGGAGGGGTTAAGGGAAACGAAGGAGTTGAAAACACAAGATAATCAAGGAGGCAGACCGAGAAAACATAGTGTCGGTCAGTAATAAAAGCCATGAAGAACTGGGCATTACGGCGCACGCCTTTAATCCCAGCACTGGAGAGGTGGAGGTAGGCAGATCTCTGTGAGACTGGGGCCAGCCTGGTCTACAGAGCTAGTTCCAGGACAGCCAAACAAAACAATAAAATAAAAAGCTGTGAAGAAGATGAGGTAGTTTAAGGATAAAGGAAAGATGAAGAAGAGAGAACTTGCAGCCTGGGCTTTGGATCGTTCTGCTTCACATAACTCGGCCCAGAGAGGTTGCTGGGAGGAGTTTGGAGAGGAGAGGTCTCAAGGAGGTAGCCAGCAGCGCCTCATGGTGGAGTGACATAGTCAGAGAAGTGACACCCACTGTCGCTGCAGGTCATATGCTGGTCCAGCAACAGCTGCAGACCCCAGCAGAAGCAGGGCAGTGGCTGACTGCCAGGGTGGATTTCTGTAGCGGGCCCTGGTCAGCATTTGCTGGTGGTGTGGCTGGAGACAACCTCACTGCCAAGGAGGGAGAACAGGAGGGGTTGAGTCAGCAAGCGCGGCAGCTGAGGTGAGCAAGCTGACTGCGAAGGGAAAGAAAGATGGGGCGTGGGGGCACGGTGAGCTGCCTTTGTTATCTATGGAAATGTCAAAATAAATGGGTGTGGTTCTGGAAGTGATCTTGCCTGAGTTTTTAGACTATGGGCAGTGGACAAGCCTGCGGGGGCACAGCAGTGAGCACTCAGGTGCTTGCCTCGAAGCTGTGGCTGAGGGGGCTTGTGGTTCCTGAACTTTCTGGAAGGGGGGGGAGGGGTAGGAAGGCCATTCAGAGCTTTGAGTAACGATGACAGATGTGTTGGAGAGAGGGGATTTATTAGGAAACCTAGTGGATGTGTCATTAGAATAATTGCATGTGTACGGCATTGTGTTAAAGTGTGGAAGGGTACACATGATTTTATGGACTTTTAAAAACGGAATTGTTCTTGCAAGTAGAAGCAAATTGACACAAGTTAAATATATCCCTTCAGTTTTGAATATACATGAGACTGACTATAGAATGTTTAATCTAATTATATGTGTTTTTTCTGATGCCCACCCCCAAATCACATAGATAGATGTGACTTCTTAAGCACAACTTCACTTAAAATAAACGTACACCAGGAACTTTCCAAATGGCTTACAGTAGGCATGTCATATTTATGTAGTCCTCTATTTTTCTATTGATAATATGTTTATATAAAGATGTGTTTATGCAGCTGGTTGAACTTCAGATCAAACTTAGTGCTGAGAAGTTGTTGACTATCAAATGATGATTGTGGACCCATAAAGTTATAATTCACCTCAATAATCTCCTTAGACCATAGCCACGTGACCCTTCTCTCTCCTTATTCTGCATAGTCTCTCTGGACAGCTGTGGGCCTGCTGGGCTTTGTGTGATGTGTCGGTTCTTAGGAGCTGGCAGAGCCAGGACACAGCCCTGCTTCTGCTCCTGTAACTCTATGTTCTTAGAGAAATGTGTCAAACTGCTTTGAGCATCAGTTTTCTTACTTACGGCATAGATGAGAACATAGGCCAATCTCTTAGAACTGTGTGGATCAGCCTGGGTTAAAGGGAGGAGCCAGGCATAGGTGGGTAGAAAGATACAACATCACTTAGTTGGGAAAATAGATCACAAATTAGGAGTAAAAAAAATTTTTATTTTGAAATACTGTATTTGTTACTTCTCATTGCGGTGATGAAACCCCTGACAAGAAGCAAGAGAGGAAGGACTTATTTCTGCTCCAAGTTTGAGGGTTTAATACATCACAGAAGAGGAAACGTGGCAGCCGGGGAGCAAGACACCTAGTCACACAGAATCCACAATCAGGAAGCAGAGAGAGATGAATGCTGGTGTTCAGTTTGGTTTCTCCTTTTCAGTTCGGTCTGGGACCTCTGCCCATGGGGTGGTACCACCCACATTCCTAATAGATTTTCTTTAATTAGAACTCGCTGGAAACAGTCTCAAAGGTAAACTCAGGGATATGTTTCCAAGGTGATTCTAAATCCTGTCAAATTGATATCAGCATTGATCGTCATAAATACGAATTCCCCTTTAAGACCTGGAGGGAGATAAGATGAGGTCAGAGCGGCTCCTGCTGAGATTATGAATACAGGCAAGGTCGGGGAGGACCCCTCACTCTACCTATGCTAAGGAAGGAGTCTACACACACTGTGGCATGGGAAGGCTTGTGAGCCTGGTAGATTCGAATGTGGAATTCGACGGGTCAGTTGGGAACCAGGGATGCCAGGTGCGAGAGGGTGTGTAGCACACTGTGGCAGGGGGGTGGAACAAAGGAATAATTCGTGAATAGTAGGGATTAGTCGGAATTAAGGGCAGAATGGAGCCTCAGATCCCAACAGTTATCAGGAAACAGTGGCACCATTAGGAGACAGTGTACAAACGCGTGGGCGAGCAACAGGGCTCGTATTACTTGACCATGGGATTCACGTGACACAGTTAGCCACAGATGTCCACGAGGCTGGGGACGGGAGTCTGATGCCAGTTTCAGCAGAGAATGTGACAGAGAAGTAGAACAAAGGCGGCACGTGCCAGAGAGGTGTAGTGCCGGCATCTGTAAACCTGGCAGAAGAGGGAGGACGTATGGAGAAGACTGGAAAGGCAAGCCGCAAGGGGGCGCAAGAGGTGTTCACGGTGTGTGTGTGGGGGGGGGTAGTAATCAGAAGTCAAGGCAATGCTGAGTGTGAACTTGGACACCAAAGATTACAACAGGCACCTCAGTGGTGATGGTCCGAAGACCTTCAGTCCTCCAACCCTCACACACCATCTTTCTTGAACTTGAGAACCTAAGAACCCAAGGGAGTTAGAAACAAGAGCTTCAGTGGTGATGTCCTAATACGCTCAGTCCCCCGACCCTTTTGTGACACTTCAGTTCTCTTAGACTCGTGGGTATTATTCCTTTAAAATCGGCGGCGTGAGGTGTGTGGACAAACACAGGATAGGCGAGACACGCGCAAAGGAAGGAGACGAGACACGCGGCTCCCACGTGGGTGCGCTTTAATGGGGAGAGGTAAACACAATAAGGGATGGGGTGTGCGAGACACACAAGTGTGGGGGGTGAGAGAGAGGGGGCAAGAGAGCGAGACCTCGTGGAAGCTCGCTTTTAACGGGGGGGGGGGGGGCGCAAGGTTATCTGGGAGGAATGACCCGCACCTGGGCACGCCAGCGTGCCAAGGTGTTCATACTCCAGGAGGAGTCTGGGAGCTGTAGTTTCCAAGGAATAACAGTGGGGAGGACAGATGTTACGTGATTATATGACTCCTGAGAAAAATATGGACACTCCTAAAGGGTTTTGGACTTGGTTCTGAGTTTCTAATAGAATTTCTTCCAATGATCGTATACTTTCTAACTAGCAATTTCCCGAATCGCAATGATTTTATATCATCATCCTTGTTGAGGCTATTTTGGGGTAGCTCATAAATGAGGGGTGCTAGGGAAGTAAGTGAGCAAAGGGTTTGTTTTTTTTTTTTTTTTTTTTTTTTTTTTTTTTTTTTTTTTTTTGGTTTTTCGAGACAGGGTTTCTCTGTGGCTTTGGAGCCTGTCCTGGAACTAGCTAGGAGATCTTAGAGGCCATTGCACGTTTGCTACCTCCAAAAGGGGCGTTAACCATCTACCTTCTAGAAGGAAATGACTTTGTGTGTGGACAGAGGGCAAGCACTAGGCCCTTAGGTATTGAGTAGGGACATCTGCTGGTGCTGTCATCGCAGGGTTTGCCCATTTCCTTTCTCCCTAGTCTGTGGGGAAAGATGCCCGTGGTAGCCTTTCCCCTTGAGCACATTCAGCACTGACCTGGGAAGGGCCACGCTTTCTACACTTTGTGGAAGCTTCGGCACGGGTACGATGGGCACCTTGATGCCACGGTGCAGTTTGAACTTCAGCAAATTCCTGTCTCCTGGCCGAGGCTCTATGTATGGAGCAACATCTGGGGCTTATCCTTGTCTGGGGAAGCACGTCGGCTTCCCCAGAAAAACATGCTTTGATCCCAGACGATTTGCTGAGGGAGCTGGCTGGCTGCCGGGATGGGGTCAGATGCCGAATGTCTGGCTCGATGCCCAGGCACGTGACATCGAATCCGTGACCTAACCCCTTTCCTGCGATGTGCTGAAAGAAAGCAGTGTGAGCGGAACCTTCGTGTATAGCTTTGCTCATACCGAGCCCTCCATGACGGGACTTTCAGGCTGATTATAATAGTGTTTCTTATTATCTCATTTTTTTAAGAATGCTGGCTAATGGCCCCACAGGTAAAACAGTCACCAGGCCCGTCTTTCCTCCTCTCAGACCTTGCACAGAGGAAACTGCAGTTGCAAGAATTTGTTTTATGTGTCAGAATGACTGAAAAGCTACATTGAGTTAATGCAGCCAGTGGTCTAGGAGCATAATTAAAATACGCTTCACAGGACGCCGTGTTTTAGAAAATGAGTTCCCGTAAAAAGCGAGAAGGGCCCATTTCAGGCGACCAGGTTATTTGTCTAACAGGCTCCTATTGTAGCATGCCACCTGTTGCTGGGACTAGTGGCTGGGTCCTATTGTATTCATGCGATGTGTCTGCAGCTAATGGAACTTAATGAGTCTCCATTACCGCTGCTCAGACCGTACTGTTTTTGAATTAGATGAAACGGGGCGCTGGATGGAGACGGCCCAATTAAGCATATTTGGAGGAAAATATACATATACTTTGTGCTCTTTCCTACACGGTCCTTGCCAGTTCGAACATTCTAGGTTTCAGAAGGTCAGCAAGCGTGTTTTAAGCCTCGGGTGAGTTACAGAAGCTGGATTTTATACAAAATTAGCCAGAAGGGGTTCTGCTCCTATAGAATACAATGAAAATGAAAAAAACACCACCCGCTTTATTTGTGAAGTTCCTATCTACAATGCTCTCAGAAAGAAGGGGTGGGAAGCCACTTGAGTCCTGTGCTTTAGACTTGTGCTAGAGGCAGGAGACTGAGCACTGTTTTGGGGAAGTGCTTGCTAAAACGGAGTGCCCTTCTCTCTGAGGAGTGAACCTCCTTCTCCCAGTCTGAAGTAAGAATGGGGCTATTTCTCAAGACTGCAGATGACCATATCAGCTATGAAATCACTGCGTAGATTTCCTCCCTAATTGGTTTTCTGTTTCATCTCATTATCAAAAATTTTCATTTTATGTGCAAAAATGCCTTGTCTGCATATAACTATGTATAGTTTATGCGTGCCTGGTGTCCAAGGAGGTCAGCAGAATGGGCATTGGATCATATGGAACTGGATTTACAGACAGTTGTGAGCTATCATGTGGGGGCTGGGAACTGAACCTGGGTCCTCTGCAAGAGTAGTCAGTGTTCTTTGACTGTTGATTCAGCTCCCCAGTTGCAGAAATATTCTTTTACAAAACTATTTATTTTGCTTTTATGTGAATGTATAGTGTGCCTGCAGAGGCCAGAAGAGAGAGTGCCCGATCCCTGGAACTGGAGTTATAGATGGCCCATAGCTCTGGCCTCTTCAGTGTCATGGAGCCTACAACACAATCCAGGCTTTACTTTCAGAGTTTCAAGCAATGACCACTCTGGGCCTCCATACAGGGAACTCCCTGCACATGCCTGGCCCCAGCAGCTTTTCTTAGTTGTAGAAGAACTGACAATTCCTTCATTCATGTATTCTTCATGACGTTAAAGTCACACACTGCCAAGTTCTGTTGCCGGCCTGGGATGGAATCTCTCCCTCCTTGAATTATATTTGCAAAAGCTTTGATTTGTTGATACTTTCCTTCCTACATGTTGGAAGCTTAGCTTGGTGGGGTTTTTCCTTGAGGACACCAGTCCCTTTATTCATTAGGCCTGTCATCTCTCAGACCAACCCTTGACTCCAACACTAAATTTCCTGGTGCTCTTTTTTCTCCTCAAACTGTGCCTTTTGTATATATATATTTTGTCACATTTGCCCTTTTTCATTGTAGACCTGAATAAGAGTGGCTTATCAATAACCACATAAAAGAGTAAATAGTAGGTTGTCTTGTGTTTTGATACATCTGCCAAATAAATACACAAACCCCTTCAATTTAGCTAGATTTTTTTTTTTTTGCCAAAGCTTAAGTTGCTGATTTGTTACCTCTAAAACTTCTTGAGCTGGACCCTCATAGTTCACATTTCTCTTAGCCCTACAGTCTTCCATGCTCCTACTAGGATGATCTGTTAAGCCCTGCTTACAGCTTTCAACTGCCAAGTCCAAAAATCAACATGGTCAGGCCTGTCAAAGCAACATCCCACTTCCTGGTACTAACTTCTATCTCAGTTACTTCTGTCTTTGGTATTCTTATGATAAGACACCACGATCAAAGCAACACACAGAAGAAAAGGACTTACTGTGTACTTACAGTTTCAGAAGACGGGTCCATGACTGGTATGGCAAACAGCATGGCAGTAAGCAGGCAAGCATGGTGCTGGACCAGTAGCTGAGAGCGTATATCTTTATCCATAAGTAGAAGTTAGAGAGAGAGAGACAGACAGACACACAGAGACTGACAGACACATACTCACACACACACACACACACACACACAGAGAGAGAGAGAGAGAGAGAGAGAGAGAGAGAGAGAGAGAATGAATTCCACCTGGTGGGAATAAGAATGCCACCACAAATTTTGATCCAAATTTGAAGTAATTAAATACTGGTCAGGACAACGGATACTGGCAGGGTCCATACTACTGATTCCCAGAGTACGGTACCTAATTACATTAGTCAGGTGCTTATACAGGCAAAACCCACAAGGCTACATACATCCCACCTTCATCCAATCAGGGCAAGCATACATCCTGACATAGGAGTGAATGTCCAAGCATACATTCCTGCCTATGTACTACCTGCCTACACGTGATCAAGCACATCCGGTGCAGCTGGGGCAAACAAGTTTGTTTACAGAAGTGAAAACACTTGGCTCGCTACCTTACGTGAACACCAGCCCCTAGCATTCCAGGAAGTTATCTGTCCTTGGGCTAGTGGGGCTTACAGGTTAGAGGCATTTCTGTTTTATAGATCTCTTAGGCATACTAGTTTAAACTTAAAACATAACTGTAACTATGGCATTCGCCCCTTGAGTTGTTTCCTGAGTCAAATCCTTAACTCTGTGGTAGGTAACCGGTTCCTATTAGAATCTAATAATCATCAGCTTAATGGCACCCATATGGGAATTTATGTGTTGGCATTAATGATGCAAGGGCCAGCAGTAATTAGCAGAAACAGAAGGGCCAAAGGCCCTGTGATGGCTGACATCAGAGTTATTATCTAGAAGGAGACTGAAACTGATAATAGGAACCAGCTACGTCTCTCGTCTTGGGTCCGGATTATCCAGCTGATTCCTGAGTGGTTTGCATAGAAACAACATTTTTTTTTTCTTAAAGCCATACAATAACCTCCTTCTTCTGCATAGAGCAGGCTGAGTGCCCTGTCACATGGTTTCAGATAATGAATCTACTGATATATCCAGGTCAATTTAGTTTCAGAAGGTACCGTTTTTGATAATGAGCCTGAAGGCCAGCATGACTTCTGGTGTGCCAATAGGCACAATATGTAGCCATTTTGTCCCCTTTTGCCTGGAAGTTTCTTTTGAACCTAGTATTTCAGCCTTTTGTTGAGGATAATGGGTGACATACTCAGTTTTGTATCTACCTTCTGCTGAAATTAGGACAGTGCTACCAGGGTCCAAAAAGGTTGAAATGCTAGTCAAAGGCCAGGAGGAGATGTGAACAATGGGGTATTCATCAGAAGCTTATGGTTAACTGACCCAACTTAAGAGACAGGGAACAATCACATTGGCTAAACTGGTTGACATCAACTTTTAGCAAGTTCGGGGCTCTACAGTTTTGCAGGACTACCAAGAGCTGACATAGTGTCTTTCATAATATTGGAACGGTTTGTAGTCCTCAGCTGATGCCTGCATGATGTCTCTTAGCTAAGTGGAAATCTGCTGGATAGATATAGATTAAGGGTAGAAGTTTGAATTAAGAAAATTAAAGGGAATCCTATATTTGGAACTTCCAGTCCCATGGTCCTGGTAGTCGGGGGAGGAGAGGAGCCCTAAGACTTTCTGAGATATAGATTCGAGTCAGGATTCCTTAACTTCCTGAAGCTAACATGACTTTTTTGTTTACAAAAGAGGTAAAAGTTTTAGATATATTAATATTATCATTGTTTATAATCTGTATTGAAATCTACAATGCAGACAAAGCAACTACCAAATGTCTGTAAAACACCTGCAATAGGCTCAAACCTTTGAGTCATAGCAAAAGATATGGTGTTGGGTTATAAAGCATGAGCATTCTTTTCTCTTTCCAGAGGGCTAGATCTATAAATTGGACAGAGATGTTTTCAGTCCAATGAGAAGGGCCTTTAAGTCTATACTAAGAAGACAACCAAAGGAAATTAAAATTTTAAGCTTGTGATTATGATATAGTCAGTACTTTACCATCTTGTTATAACTTCATTGATTGATGTTAAAACTCTGAACCTTGGCTGGGCAGTGGTGGCACACATCTTTAGTCCCAGCACATGGGAGTCAGAGGCAGGCAGATCTCTGTGACTTTGAGGCCAGCCTGGTCCACAAGAGCTAGTTCCAGACATCTAGGGCTATTACACAGAGAAACCCTGTCTCAAAAAACCCCAAACAAACAAACAAACAAATATAAAACAAAAACAAACAAAAAACACTCTGAAACCTTAGTATAACAATAACATAGAGGGAGAAAGAAGTCTCAAAGAGTTCTTGTTTTTCACATACCTTAAATAACTTCCTTAGACTTTTATAACTTGCATTTACACATCTTAAAACCCTTTTTTTTAGACCCTCACAACTTACTTAAGCTTCACATCTTTTTATTTCCATCTAATCATTTACCACGAGGCACAAGAAGTTAGTTACTGACAGCAGTCATTGCAAAACAAGTTTTTCCTTTTTTTTTTTTAAATAAAGGAATGGTAAAGAGTTACATCTGAAACATGTTTATCTTTTAAAATGAAGCCTGTTAGCAAGGCAAATCTGTCTGCCTTTCTCGGAAGGAGATCTAGTAGCGCTAGAAAAATCAAGGCTTGGTCTTTACATGTGAAATGAACTAACAAGGTAGCTGCAGCCTTGAGGAAGGAGCTGGTTCCCCACTGCTGCCCAACTGACAGCGCTACAGTTAGCCATCAACACCATGAGAGACCTGAGAGGGATAAATTATAGCAGAAAACACAAACCAAGGGCCTTTGCAGTGGTTAAAATGACAGAGACTTAGCTGCTACCTGTGAGGCTCCTGTGGTCTGTATGTCTTCATTGGGGGCAGAGGTTGTAGTCGTTGGCTGTTGCACAGGACAGCATTGGTCTTTGCCTGCCAGACTCAGACGGTCTGAGAGATTATACTATGCATGAAGAACTTGGAAAAATGGGTCTACCTTGACTTAGACGAGGAAGACAATCAATTCAAGTGTCCACAGTTTGTGCAGTCCTTCATGGTGAGGCATGAAGAAAAGAAGTTGTTCCCAGTTGATAGTGGCACCACAGTCCAGGTCTACGCACAATTTGTTTTTTGTTTTCTTTGGAGACGTTAGGGTTGCTTCTAGGATCTGGCATTTTTGTCTATCACAGGAAGCATTTTTTTTTTCATTCAACATTTTACATGCCATATTCATCAGATTTCTGAAAAGTTTTGAGTGCCATAAATTAAGTATACTTGATTTCATTGAGTGTGGTGGCACACACCTTTAATCTTAGCATTCAGGAGAACAGAGGTAGATGGAACTCTGTGAGTTCGAGGCCAGCCTGGTCTACAAAGTGAATTTCAGGACAGCCAGAAATACACAGAGAAACCCTGTCTTGAAAAATAAAACAAACAACAACAAAATGTATATCTGATTTCGAATAAAATTTACTTTTTGTTATTACTAGGCTTAAGCTTGAAAATATACAGGAGGCTAAATAAACCTTATTCCTGTAATTACTTACATCGGTACTTAGCATAATTGCAAGTAGAGTTCTCAACAAATTAAAAAATATGATAATTCATAATATGACTATTAACTTGCATGTCTTAAACATCTTTAACAGTTTACAATAAGTTAGTGGCTTTTATAAGATTAGGATTTGCATTTTTATCCCTGTTAAGCTTAGCCTTAAAAGAAAAACAATTTTTGAGTTAAAGCCCTTTTAGTATTAGAATAAAACTTTAAGTCTTAAGTATAATCCATAGGGAGACTGGCAACATTATTTCCTGGTGATTAAATAGGGTACCATTACAGAATATCACAGTTTCTTGTATGACTCAGTCTTTCAAAATAGCTGATGCTTAACAAAGTTAGCAAGACAAAGAAGCTAGACTTACATTCTCAAGTTAGAGACTGTTCGCTTGAATAGACTCGGGTAAGGAGTGACTTTCTATAGACTCTTTGCAAGACTGATTAGGTCATTGTCTCACTGCATCTTAAGATAGGAATATCCCAGTTTCTAGTGTTTAGTGTTTGGTGCTCATAGTTGTGACCCCAACTCATTTTTCTTTCTTTATATCTATCTGTCTGTCTGTTTCTATGTCTGTCTGTCTGATTGTTTTTACTTATTTTTCAAAGATTACATGGCAATGTAATATATCTTATAAACTTGAAATGTCCCATAATCTTATAAATTTAAATATTTAAAGAAAATATCCAGTTTTTTAATTAAAAAAAATTTGGCAACACTTCAAAATTTCCTTTTAAAAAAGTTTAAAATCTCCCAGCTGCGGGCTCCTACAATATTAAAAAAAAAAAAAAAAAACCCTGAGTACCCTATTTTATAACAAGAGGGAGAAATCAGGGCACAACCACAGAGTAGACAAGGCAAAATCAAAGTTCGGCAATGCAAGCAATTCTGTGCTCACCCTCTCGTATAAGGGGCTCGGGTCACCTTTCCAGCTCCACCCTCAGTAGCATACAAACCTGTCTTCTAGGTCCTAGCCGGCTCCTTTCTTTGTGGCTGTTGTTTCTGGTGGCCATCACGTAGCACTGGCATTTTCAAAACTGCTGAAGTCCTTCTCCTGGGCTCTCTTTAGGGACTCCAGCCTCTGTCACACACTGCCAAGCTTCAGCTGTTCTCCATGACCCCTTCATGTCTTTAAAACACATATCACTTAGGTGATTCTTACATTAAAAGTTTGGCTGTCAACATGAGGTACATTCTTGTATAAAAATGCCTATTAAACCTGCCCTGTATATAAGTACCTAAGTATTCTTATATGAGAACAGCTTTAATACCCCATTAAACAAGCATTGCTTTTTAAGTCCTATCTTTCTAAACCTTGTTTTTATGAGTTTGTTTTCAGGATGAGAATTATCATACACAAATCTATTCTAATTCAAAATATCTTGTACATCTGTTGTTGCTCTCCTGAGACAGGACAGAGAAAAACTTTGAAATAAGCAAGCTTGGCTCTAGAGAAGAGAGAAAACCCAAACCCAACCCCAGAACCAGCTTTTCAAGAAAGCAAGACAGCATAAAATAGCTTTAATATTATTCGCACTCAAAAGACATTTGGATTCCTGCTAAATAGAATCCAGTGACCAAAAAGCTCAGAGATAAGACATTCTGAAGTCTGTGTGTCAAAGCAGCCATGGCAAGTGTGTTAGTGGCGGCTGGTGGCCAACAACAGTGGCAGAGACAACAGAAACAAAACCAGTAAACACAGAACACAGAAAGCCCACACACTCAAAGGAGACCGGTCAGAAACAAAACATGTGGGGTCAACCATCATTCATGCATTTCACTGAGCCTGACCCCCATTTCTGTCTTGGCTCCCATGTTTGCAACAAAACCAACAGACACACCAGAAACCACAGAACCATCCACGTACACAAAACCGACAGGCAAAACTTTATGTTTAACTGGGCCTGACTGATTTCCATTTTGGCTCCCAGTATCCAAACAATCAGAACCAAGTAGGTGGTACTGTCTGCTTTTTGCCCGGAATAGGAGCCTATTGGTTCCTGTCGAACACTATTCCAACTACTCCTATATACTTTGCCCCTCCTCTTTTTCAAATTTGGGGCCTCTTCTTTTCTTTAATAGACACGATAATACAGAAAGGCAAAAGCTCAGGAGGCCTAAACCCTAGGCAACCACCAAAGACTTAGAGCAGGAGAAATAGTCTTCCCTAGCAAAGATCACACAAGACTGAACGGTCAGCCACTGAAAACACACATACAAATTACAATGTATGGACTGAGAAAGACTTTTTTTTCATATTTATGTTGCTTGTCTTCAAGTAGGGGTTAGTAAATGAAATGATTTTAACTTGACTACTTGTGTAAAGAACGAAATAAGGGTCTTGTGTTAAGATTAACACAAAACATTGTTGTTTTGAAGGAACTATAACACCCCTACTGGAGATGTTTATAGTGATATATAGAGATAAACATTTAGCAAACAAGGTTTTATTTTTTTCTTCCCTCTCTGTAAAGGAATTGTTATCCCAATCCCATTTATTTGCAGTTTGTTCTTAAATGAGTCTACTATAGAATGTGCCGTGTTGTTTTTACATAAATCAATAGCTATATATCATAATTTTGGGTTCGTGTATTCAAAATAATTAGAAATTCTGCCTTATTCTTTTCTGACTATTGAAGTCCTAAAATGGATTTTATTTGGGGTGTGAGATGTATATTTGAACTATAGGGTTGAAGGTGTTTTCTGTCTCCATCATTTTGATTTTCTCTTCGAGCTTCCTCTCACCAGGATTGTCCAAAAGAAGATCTTCCAGTGTTTGTCATGCAATAAGATGACCACATTAGAGAATAATAATGGGCTGGCCCATCAATAATTGCAGTGGTAACCTGCAGGCAGCTGGAAACTCGGTCCTGAGATAGTAGAAAGATATCAGGGCTGGGAATTTAGATTTACAGCATTCCTACCTGGAGTTGAAGTGGGAAGAGAGGGAAGTAAGATCACCTGGGATTAGAACATGTACTGTGTTAGAGAGAGAGAAGGACATAGGAGGCAGGCTAAATTTGGGAGGCAGGTACGATTTAGTTGTCACTTATGGGCGGAAGCAAATTGAACAGAGAGCAAAACCAAGTCCAACAGATTAATGCGGTTATTGGCTTTCTTCCTGTCCTCACCACTAGGGTTTCAGAGATGTTCTTCCAACTGAAAGAGATGAATGAAAAAGTATCTTTTATAAAGGACTCGCTACTATCCTTGGACAGCCAGGTGGGCCACCTCCAGGACCTCTCTGCCCTGACTGTTGACACCCTGAAGGTCCTTTCCGCTGTTGACACGCTGCAGGAAGATGAGGTTCTTCTGGCCAACAGAAAGCATTCCACTTGCAGAAAACGTCCCCACAGCTGGACCAATGTCATCTGCACAAATGTTCTCAGCAGCACGGGAAGCTGTGGGAAGAAGAAATTTCAGTGCTACAGCATGCCCCCTTCTTTGCTGCGGAGTCTTGCCAGAAGCCAGCTTCCCCCGAGAGTGCAGACGGGAGCCTTGCTAGAGATTACACACGGTAAGGGAGAGGCCTCATGTGTAAGAGAAGACCAGGAGGAACAAGAAATGGACCCAGTTGCTTCTGGGGTGTCCCAGGTCAGACAAGCACACTCTAAGTATGGTCAGTTTCTCCTGGTCCCGTCTTCTGGAAAACAAGTTCCTTTCTCTTTTGAAAGGCCCCCGCCTCTTTTCAGATCATCTGAAGAAGCCGACATAGATGACCTGGCACTGGAACATGTATGCCAACATGATATCACTATCCATCTGCCTGTGCAGACCTCTGCTGCCTCCCACCAGGCACTGGTAGCAGAACACAAGGAGCCACATGAGGCAGCCACACAGATGTCAGGCGAACATGACAAGGCCGAAGAAGATCCACTCACGCTTAGTGGCCTACCTGCTCCCTTGACAATGACCTCGCTTCCTTCCCGAGCCATCAGCATGCAAGCCGAGGGTGGATACGTGAACTGGGCCTTTTCTGAAAGTGATGAAACCGATGTGTTCAGTTTCGAAAAAAAGTGGAAAACTTGCTTGCCATCTACGTGCAGCAATGAAGAATGCCCCCTCCAGAGAGGAGGCAGGTTGGGACTGGATAATTCAAGAACATCGTCCCAGAGTAGTGAGCGCTCAGTAGTGGCAGGACCATGGGCGCAGCCGAGAAGGCCTTTTTGCATCAGTCCTCTCTGTAGAGACAGACCTCTCCTCAGGAGCCATAGCTTTAGATTCCACAAGGAGGAGAAACTGAGGAAGATCTGGAAGAACAACAGTAAGGAGCAAATGCTTTCCATTTATTTTTATTTTCTCACTCATGAGATCTCTTATTTTTTATTTTTAAAACTTTTCATGCCACATATTTTTGATGTATCCTCTTCCCTCTCCCCGCTCCCCCCCGCCCTGAACAACTTCCCCCACAACTTCGTGTTCTCTCTCTCTCTCTCTCTCTCTCTCTCTCTCTCTCTCTCTCTCTCTCTCTCTCTCCAAACAAACAGAAACAACAACAACAACAACAAACAAACCCAAACCAAAAGCAAACCTGAAACAGAACAAAACACACTAGAACCATGGAGTTGTTTGTGTTACTCCCTGGGGCTTGCCCTGCCTGAGATTCGGTTGATTTATCCAGTGTCACTACATTGGAGAAAAGGGATTCTTCCCTCATCTCTTGGCATCTATCACTTGCAGTAGGTCCTTAATTAGGGGTGGAACTTAGGGTCTACCTCCCCTTCTTACTGGCATTTTTGTCTCGCATGAACTCTGGCAAGTCTTGTACCCGCTGTCCCAGGCCATGCGAGTTCCTATGTGCGGTAACCCTGCTTTGTCCGGAAGCACCGCCTCCTCAGAGTTATCCATCATCTCTGTCTATCACAGTCTTTCTAGCCACCTTTCTTGTTTCCTCCTTGATTCCCGAATCGTGAGGGCTGAGGGGTGATAAAGATCCATTTTTGGCTGGTGAGGAGGAAACATTTTTAAAAGTGTGGTCGTTAGCATTGCTTCTCTTCTGCAAATGCCTGTGGTTGTTAAGGGTAGTATGGTTCTTCTCATTACCCCAGCCCTCTCTTGAAAACAGAATTGTCTCCCCACACAGCCTCCAGCATTCACATGCACACTCTTTCCCTGCCAGGCCACGCAAGAGCCTCAGAGACAGGCTCAACATGGATCAAAGCAAAACTCCTAACCAAGAACAGAAGCCTGTCAAAGAAGAAGAAGAAGACGACAACGACGACTCAGGGACTCCAGGTGCCAGTAAGTATTCCTCCCTTTTACTTTAGGGTTTTAATAACCGAGTCAGTGGCATCTCCCCTTGGCTCCTGTTGTGGACACACAGTAACATTGTACCGGGAGGAATAAAGACATCTATCTTGACTTGCTTATCTGCTCACAAGCTGAAAGCCGTTTAGATTGTTTCTGATTTGGGTTAGTCCAAGGGAGCCTGAGGGCACACTCGTGTAAAAGTCCTTCTGTGAATATTGTTTAATTCACATTAAATGCCAGCATCCTGTGACATTGTTGATGATGTCACCCCATGACTTTCGGGGACCATCTATGGTTTGTGAGTCTATCAGCTGTTCTGCTTCTGCATCTGTGTGCATGAGGCTCAGTCTTGATCCAGGCACATTGGTGGCTCTGTAGTGAGTGTTGCTGTGAGGTTAGTGAGTATTGAGTCAAGTTCTTAGGAGACCTTCCATGTGTTCATCTGGACTCACCTATCAGGGCCCTTCATAGAACGCAGTAATTGATTTGTTTGCTTACTGTGACGTAAACTCTCGCTGTGTGTTCTAGTCTTTTGTTGGATGTTTTTTGTGAACCCCCTTTCCCACTGGCATCTTGCCCCTTTACTGTCATGACTGTTGTCAGAGGTGCACAGATTTGTTTTTAAAAATTTTTATCAAATATTTGACTTTTTCCTTCTGTAGCTAAAGGTTGCTCTTCCCCCAGAACCCAAGCTATCACTAAGACATTGTCTCTTGTTTTCTGCTACAATTTCTACACTTTTCGTCTCTACATTAGCTCTAGGGCCCATTTGAAGGTACTTTTTGTATATGGGGATAGGAAAGGATTGAATTTTTCTCTCCTGTGTAAATATCAAAAAAATTCTATCATTTTTTTTTGGTAAAATTGTGACTTTTTTTCTATTGAATTACCTTAACATTTGTCAAAAGCTAATTGCCTATACAGACCCACAGTGTGTGTGGCTCTATTTCTGTCTGTCTCCATGCCAATACTAAATCCATCTCGACTACCGAAACGTTATAAGCTGTGAAATCATGCATAAAAGAAATCCTTCGTTTTTCAAGAAATGATTTGGCTATTTTATGTTCTTTGCATTTATATATAAATTTAGTTTCAGATTTCAGTTTTTTACACAGAAGCCTTCTGGGATTTGGAACAGAATTGCTCCGAATCTGCATGCCAGTTGTGGGAAATTGACATCTTATCCACAACTAGGTGTCTGATTCATTAGAAGTGGTGTATGTCTAGCTTTAGGTCATTTTGACCTCAGTGATTCTTTGTAGTTTTCAGCACTCATGTCTTGAATATCTCTGGTTACATGTGTATCTCACATTGAAAATGCATATCAAAGTTTTAAAATTTGTTGTGATTGTAGTCACTTTAAAATAGTAAATCTCCTTCTTGTTCTCTTTCTCTCTCTGTGTGTATGGATGTGTGTGTGTGTGAAGCCTTGGTCTTATATTTCACAATTTTGCCAAACTCACTTTTGCTTTTGAAAGTTTTTGATAATATTTTATGTAAGTGATGGTATTGACGATGGATTTTTAATTATTCATTTTCAATCTGGATCTATTTTATACTTTTTCTGCCTGATTACACTGGCTGGAACACTGAGTACTGTGTTAAATAGAAGCCATGAAGGCAGGCATCTTTCCACGTTTTCTTTGAACTATAATGGAGGCCGAACACAGCGTCTTTGTTTTTCTTTTATTGCTCCTGGTAGAAAGTACTTTGTCTTTCATCATTAATAGGATATTTGTCCATATTGTTGTGCACCAATTTAGATGGTTTTTCTTCTTTACCTTGTTAATTGATTTTAAAATGTCAGAGTTAACATTTTGAGCATTAAACCTGCATTACTGGGATAAACGCCACTTGTCCACTTATGTACTCTTACAAATGATATTAATTTTGCTAGTCCTTTTGCACCTGTGTTCCTGGGGCATTGTTTTCAGTTCCTTTATTGACATAACTTTGGTTTGGGTAACAGGGTTATCCCAGGATAATTGGCTACATTGGGTATATGTCTTCAGTTTTCTTTGTGAGTTTTTAAAAAGTTGATAACCTTTCAACATTACATACTCAGTTAAATTATCCAATAAGCCCATCTTTTTGGTAAAGTTTTTAACTACATATTAAGCATCTGTAATAGTCATAGGGCTTTTTAGATTATCAGATTGTTAAATGGTCTTTGACTGTTTCTGAATTTAAAGACTATCTATTTTGTTTAATGTAAGTGGAGACTACTTATTCATTTCCCAGTCAGCCAGGCCCAAATAATCACAAAAAAACCCATATTAATTACAACACTGTTTGGCCAATATCTTAGGCATATTCCTAGCTAGCTCTTACATCTTAAATTAACACATTTCTATTATTTTATATTTTATCACAAAGCTTGTGGTTTGGTACCTCTTGCTTCTTGGGAAACTCCATGGTGTCTGCCTTTTTTTGGCAGCTACATGCCATCTCCCTGACTCTGCCTACTCTTTCTATATATCTCTTCCAGCCTGGTTATATTCTTCCCTGCCATAGGCCAAAGCAGCTTTATTCATTAACCAATAAAAGTAACACATAGACAGAAGGACATCCTGTATCATCACCCCTTTTCTGTCTAACTAAAATGAAAGGTTTTCGTTTTAACATAGTAAAATTACATATAACATAACAATTATCAAGCAAGAATCACAGTTACAATATTTCTTTGTGAGTCTAAAGTTTCATATCTAATTTATCTTTTATCAAAACTAGGGAAAACTACAACTATGGCTATTTGTCTTAACTCCATCACAGACTCCAGAAGGATATACTATTATCTAAGTAAACAAGAAGTACATTGTAAGCAACTTCCAAAGTTCTAGAAATGACAGAGGCATCTTGCTGTCTTGACAGTCACCCAGAGTTCTTCTGTAATATGTAGGCATCCATCTTCAACTTACAAGCCCATAGTATTTTGCAGACTTTTCCATGCAAAAACTGTTTTGCCTATATTGACAGTTTTCAGTTACTTCTGTGTCCTGCAGAATGTCTGGCAGTTTTCTCTGTGAAGAAAGAACCCTGAAAAACCATCCATCTTTTGAAAGTTTAGCAGTCATTTTTTTTTTGTGGGTCCTGCATATCCAGTTCATTCAGCATACCATCAAGCAGTCCAGGCAAGAACAGTTTCTTGATCAAATGGCTAGCCTTGTCACATTGAATACAAATTTCATAACAAGTTTCTTCGATGCCCATCTACTTCTCTGAAGTAACTGGTGTTGCCAGAAGCAGACACATCTAACTATTGAGAAATGTTGAAGTTCTTAAACCATTTTAAATGCCATATTCTATAGGTCTTTGAAGCATTAAAGACTATCTATCTAACCGAAATATATCTATATATATCTATAAAACCTAAATGACATGACTACAAGTTTGACAATTACAAATGACTATTAATCTGTAATTTTTAATTATATATTACATTTTAAAATGAGTTGCACAAATATAATATTGTAAATGAGAGTAGAATTATACATATAACAAAACTGACCCTAAATTTGTATCAATAAACCAAGATTCATACCAATGCAAAGTATTCATCTCTAAATCATGTCCCTCTTTAAATGAAAACAAACATTTTTAAATAATCATTTTGAAAATTTAGCCATAGTTTTCTCTAAACTGCTTCTGGTTGTTTATTGGGTGAAGTATTTTTAGGGTTCATGGAGACCTTTCAGGGGGTCTTGTTCCATCAAATCACACTAGCCTGAAAGAAATCCATAGGTTCCCATCCTCTGTGGAAACAAAAAGAGAACCTCTTTTCTGAAGTAACATATTCTTAGACTCCAATTCTGAAGTCAAGATACCTTTAAAATATACATGTTGGTTTAGCTTAGCAGCCCATACAATGAAATGTCTCTCTGTACTTAGCTATTCATAGTCAAAAAATTCAAAGAAAACACGATAATATGCATAATCCATACTCTATGTATTTTCCATCTTTACATGGCTTATTTCTTTTTCACTCCCTTTACTCCTTTAATCTATGACTGTCTGTATTCTTTTATGTTACTTTTACTGTCTCGTCAACTTTTAGTTTTTAAAACCATCTATACTCTTTTTCTTCTCTCTACCAAGCCTATGTACATTTTTTTTCAAACACACTATGATCTATTCAGAGGTTTATTTCTGTCCAAATCTGTCTTTATTGCATACCTGTAATCATTTTTGGACCAGAAGCATTTTTAAAATAGTAAGCAGCTTGGTTGCAGTAGCTCTGGATTCTGGCTTCACCTCTTTTAGCTTTTCAGTATGGTGTAAGGACATTTACCACTAGTTCTACAAGCCATGCTCACTGCCCCAGCTCCAGGGACACAGCTGATCTATGTTACCCTTAATCAATGTATAACACTCTGCTCACAAACCCTAAATGCTCTGTCGAAGGACCTTCCAGTAGAGCCAGAGCCATTCATTGCTGCCAGTACAAACCAGGAAGCTGTTCTTAAAGGAGCCATGCCTCTGCTTGTGGTCTGCAAGTAGAGCCTATCTGAAAAAAATGTGGCTACCAAGAAGCTGCATTTGGCTCCAGTTTTTGTGGGTCTAGAAGCCTCTTTTTTCTTAAGCATTTTAGGTCTTATGTGGATTCATGCCCCAGACTGTGGGTGCCATTTTGTAAGCAGAGACTGCTTGTTTGTTTCCCAGCCACCCAGACCCAAATAATCACACACACAAAAAAATTATTTTAATTACAACAATGTTTGGCCAATAGCTTAGGCATATTCCTAGCTAGCTCTTACATTATAAATTAACCAATTTCTAATAATTTATATTTTACCATGACGCTTGTGGTTTGTTACCTCTTGCTTCTTGGGCAACTGCAACCCCATGGTGTCTGCTTCCTTTGGCAGCTACATGGCATCTCCCTGACTCTGCCTACTCTCTCTGTATGTCTTTTCCAGCCTGGTTATATTCTTTCATGCCATAGGCTAAAACATTTTATTCATTAATCAATAAAAGCAACACATATACAGAAGGACATTCCACATCAGTTTAATGTTTCCTGTTCATCTCTGCTCCTGGTAACTTGGGTCATCTCTTCCTTTCTTTTGGTTAGTTGGACCACAAGTTTGTGTATCTTATTAGTTGGCCTAGTGTTACTTATAATAACCCTTCCTCCTGTAGCCCCTCTCTCCAGCTCTGTCTCTGAAACAGGGTATCACTATGTAGTTTTGGCTGGCCTGCACCTCATACTCCTCTCACCAAGGTATCCCAGGAGCTGTGATAACAGGTGTGTGTGGTGTACCTGCCTGGTTTTAATATTTTCTCGTTACACCTATAATGATTCCATCTCTTGCATTCTGATCATTTGAAATTTTAATTTTCTTTCTCTGTTTCATGACCAGTGTGGCTGTAGGATTTTATCTGTTTAATTAATTTTTTCTTTTGGAAAAACCAACTCAATTTTATGATTTTTTTTCCTGAATTCAATTCTATTTCCTTTGTTCAGTTTACTTTGGGTTTGACTTGATTTTCTCTTTCTAGTTTATGTTAAAAAGTTTGGTTAATGATTTGGGAATTTCCAGTATTTAGAAAGAATATTTTAATTTATTCACTGACAGTTTCATACATGTATATATTTTGCCTTTTATTTTTGAATACAGGCATTCAAGCATATGTAGTCAAGTCCTACAAACTCTGGTGTTGTTTTCATGTTAGTCCAGGGAATCTTTTAAACACACTGTCGGAATGACTCCATTTAATTTTGCAAGACATCACTTTTATGGTCTGCATATGCTGTTTAATTTTCTTTTCATTTACACATATCTTTTTTTCTGAATAAACTGATACTTAAAAAATACTCAGTTCTCTTTGTTACAGTAATAAGAAGCAGTTGAAGACTTTTAACTACTTATTTGTTATGTGTCTGTTTAAGTTCCTGATCATTTATTATTGGTTTAACATAAGTGGTTTGCATGAGTCTAGAAATTTGTTGATTTTTTCCATTTTCTACTTAATGGACTACAAGTTTTTAAAGCATTCTTTTACAATAGTCTTAATGTTTTTGGTGTCTGTTGTAATATTTTCCTGATCATCTTTGTTTTGATTAATTTGGGTCTTCTCTTTCTTTTGGTGAGTTGGGCAAAGGGTCTGTCAATCAATCTTACTTTCTCAAAGAGCCAGCTCTTAGATTCATTGATTTTTTTGTATTGTTTTCTTTGTTTCTTTTTCATTAATTTTTGCTCTGATTTTAATTTTCTCTTCCCATCTACTGTGTTTGGTTTGTTCTTGTTTTTCCAAATTCTTAAGTTGTATCATTAAGCCATGTGTTTCTGTGTTTAAATTTTTTCGATGTGAGTGCTTTGGAGCTATAACTTTTCATGTTTAGACAGCTTCTACTGTGTCACAGAGACTTTTGTTGTATGTGTGTTTTGTTTTCATTTTCATTTAGTACCAGGAATCTCCTAATTTCTTTCTCATTTCATCTTGGATTCATTCATCTTTCAGTAATGTGTTGTTTAATCTTCATGAGTTTGTGTAATTACTGGGGATTCATTGGGTGTTGGTTTTAAGCTTTATTGCATCGTGTTCAGAAAAAATAAATGGAATTATTTCAATTTTTTGAATTTGCTAAGATTTGTTTTGTATCTCAGATTGGGTCAGTGGTGGTGCACATCTTTAATCCTAGCACTTGGGAGGCATAGTCAAGTGGAACTCAATGAGTCGGAGGCCAGCCTGGTCTACAAAGAGAGTTCCAGGACAACAAGGACTGTTACACAGAGAAACCCTGTCTTGAAACAAAACAAACCAAAAACCAAACCAAAACAAAACAACAATAACCAAAAAACCCCACCACCACCACCAGAAAAACCTTGAAGATTTGTTTTGTATTTCATTATGTGGTCTATTTTAGAGATGATTCCATGGGCTGTTGAGTAGAATATTTATTTTTTAGTCTTTGGGTTGAATCTTCTTTAAATATCTACTAAGTCTATTTGATGCACATTATTATTTAATTATGATGTTTCTTCCCTTATTTATTTATTTATTTATTTATTTATTATGTCCAGATAGCTTATCTGCTGGATAAAGTAGGGTACTGAAATTATCCTCTGTTATTAAACTGGAGTTTATTTGCATTTTCATATCCAGTATAATGCTTTTATGAAATTGAGCTCATCAGAGTTTGGGGCATATATGTTTAAGATCACAATATTATCTTGGTTAATTGTTCACTTGACTAGAATTTCTGCTCTGATTAGTTTTAGTTTGGTTTTGATTTTGTTAGATACTAGAATAGTGACAGATGCTTTCTTCTTGATCTCATTTGCTTAGAATACTTCTTTTCATCTTTTTACTTTAAGATGTTACCTGTTTTGAAGGTAAACTGAGTTCCTTGTAGAAAACAGACAGATGAATTTTGCTACTTAATCCATTCCACTAATCTTAGGTGAATAGGGAGTTGAAGCTACTTATATTTACATTTTTTACTGAAAGGTTGATTGATATAATTTTATTATTGTTATTATTGCTATCTGTGTTGTTAGTCCTATTTTGTGTTATAGTAATTATAGCTTTGTTCTTTTTCTATACTCTCTTGAATGCTTATTCTTGTCTTCATCCTGGAGTAGGGCTTCTAGAATTTTCTGTAGGGCTGGTGGGTGGACATGAATTCTTTTAGTATGTTTGTATCTTGGAAAGTTTTGCTTTCCCCAATTATGGCGGATAGTTTGGCTGGTGCAGTGTTCTATGCTGACATCTGTGATCTTTTAGAACTTGAAGTACTTTATTCCCCACTCCTCATCAAAGAGACTTTTTTTTAAGTAGCCTGAAAGCCATAACTGGTCAAAATGCATAGAAAACTGACCATGGGCTGCCCAGCCCCAGCTGACAGATATCACCAACAACATAACCCTAACACCTGAGGCTTAGGGAATATTTTGGGAGATGGGGCAGAAAGGTTGTAAGAACCAAATGATCAAGGTATCTGTTGTGAGATAGTGTCTTCTGTATATTGCATCTACGAAATCTCAAAAATAATGTCACCTAAACAAGACCTGCACAATGACATCAGATAGGCCAATGTGGATGGAGAATATCTCACAAGACCCTAGATGAAGGGGAACAGACAATTAATGGCTACTAGGAAAAGAATAATCAGTCTTTTCCAGGGACAAGTCTTCAATAAGTAATCCAACTGGTCATTCTGTAACAGATATATATGAGTCCATATGAATGGACTCAGTATGTTGTGTATATATATATATATATATGTACATATATATATATATGTGAAGAAGTCGTGAGTTTGAGAGGAGTTGGAGGCTTGCAAGGAGTTGGAGGTTGGAAATGATGTAAATACAGTACTCCTGTGTAAACACCTTGCTACCAATTAAGCTAAAAGGGAGCAGAAGCAAAAAGACAAGATGGAGACGATTATATAGAGTCAGTTAGGAGAGGGTTAGCTTGAGAAGGAAGGCTACTATCTCAGAAGATGCCCTGGCCTGTTGGAATACCGTGGGACAAGCATTTAAGGAGATTTGTTTTTAGAATATTTCAAATGGTCTGAGTTCAGTTAGGTTTCACCTGAGTTCAAGAACTCAAAATTTCATACATGTATTGCTTTGAAATTTACCATCTTGCCTGTCGTCTCTTCCTGGGAAAGGTGTAAGATAGTCATGGTATACCAGCCACCTATCACTTCAGTGCTGGAGACAGTGAAGGATGGAAATAGCAAACTATTTTCTAAGTCCACACAGGTTCTGATGGGGCAGAATTCCAATGCAAGTACTTTGAGTTGAAACCCTTTCCCTTCTCTATATAAGCAGATTTTGCAATAGGGTTTCTGATCAGCAGCATGAGTTTCCCCTGGGAACGCATTAGATATCCGAGTCTAATCTCTCCCCTAGACCTTCTGACTAGAAACCCCGAGGGTGCGGGCTAGTGACCGTTCCTGAGCCCTTATTCTGATGCTTATTCAGGTTCCACACCACATTCTGGTTCTTCACCATGACAGCAAAGAGAATGCACACAGATGTGTGTATCCTGCTAACCTGAGTGATGGGGTTTGTAAGTGTTCCAGGTAATTCAAAATGTAGCCAGGGCTAATCACTGCCTTCCACTGTGTGCTTCTATCAACATAATGTAAAATTTTGTCAGATTAATGTCATGGCGTTCTTACATGTGACTGTCTCTCCAGGTGATTACAGTCAATACCTGCTATCAAAGTGACTCATTGAATTCAGAGACAGGAGAAGCAAGCATCACTGAACAGTACGGCAAGAACTGGCTCTCCGTGTCTAACTTCAGCCAGTTAAGTATGTGCTTGTGTAGTCTTGGACCCCAACATCTGTCTGAACCCTGTAAAGCACCTAGGACAGTGGTTCTCAACCCGTGGTCCCCGAATCTTTGGGGGTGTGGAACAACACTTTCTTAGGGGTCACATATCAGATATCCCACATATTAGATATTTGCATTATGATTCATAACTAGCAAAATTATAGTTATGAAGTAGCAACAGAATAATTTTATGGTTGGGAGTCACCACAACATGAGGAAGTTTGAGAACCAGTGGTCAAGAGTGTTGCTTTTAGACCATAGGTGGTTTCTGATTTTCTTTTGTTTAGAGATGAACTAAGGAGATGGCAAAAGCCTCTAAGGGAAACAGTTCTTTGTTGCTTGTAATGCTCATAGAAGAGACAAAATTTCATTTACTTAAAGGAATTGCTATCAGGATACAGAAAAGAAACACTAAAATTTAGATAATTTTTATATTCAAAGAGTTTCCCCCCAATTGGGGTCTTTCAGTCTGACTTATAGGGAAGGGAGTTTGCTTTATTTTCTGAATCCTTAAAGCTTGTGCAATACTGGTAAGAACCAGCAGATCAGCCATTGTTGCTAATTTACTGTGGCCCACATGGGATGTTTACATGTAGATGTGTGTCCTTTACGCTCAAAGAGCTGCGTGGGGAAGAGCCCCAAACAAGACAAGGCATGAAAAATAGGGTGAGATGAGGAAGATTATGAGCAGAAACACTTACAAATACAGATTCGAATTTTGTGCACTGGAAGTACTTTTGAAAAAGAAGGCACTGGTACATACTGCAGGGTCCTGAACTTCTTCGTAAACCTTCCTCACTCAGGTACTCTGTGGTCCTCAACTAAGTAGGACGTTTTCACAGCAACTCCAACCCCTTGCACTCCCCAAGAGACACTGGGCAAAGTCTACAGACATGTTTTATTGTTACAATCAAAGGGGGTGCTCTTGGTACTTGGCGAGAAGAGGCCAGGGATGCTATGAGGCATCTTGTGACGTATGCTACAGATTTCAGGACAAAACATCAATGCCAAAGTGGGTGAACCCTGTTTTGTATTTAAAATACAGAACCCATTATGAAGTTAGTGTGAATCAAGTGGGCACAAAGGTAGAAATTAAATGGGAACTGGGTGGTGGTGGCGCACGCCTTTAATCCCAGCACTCAGGGAGGCAGAGGCAGGCGGATCTCTGTGAGTTGGAGGCCAGCCTGGTCTACTGAGTGAGTTCCAGGACAGACAGTGATACACAAGGAAACTCTGTCTTGAACAAAACCAATAAGAAAAGCAAAAAAGAAGAAACTAAATGGGAACGACATTGATTTACAAGTATGGCTCAGGAGCTGAATTGCCTTGCCTTAACTCACCATTTCCTGGAAACTGGACATTTACGTATGTCAAACCCGTGCATGAAACACGACTCCAGCTGGGCTGATGCCTCCCTGACAACAACGTGAGCATGGAGGAGGCTGAGGCAAGAAGACTGTGTCTTCCAGGCCTGTCTGGGCTGGACAATGAGAACTTTCATCACAGTCAAAATGGGAACAAGGCAGTAAGCAAGCAAAGTAAAAACCCTGACATCAGTCTCGGATGAATCCTAGTTATATAATGTAGTGTGTATTTTACAGATACTATAACCTGTGTTTAGTTTTTATTTTTTAGGCTCTATTAATTTTAGAAAGTGGGCTCACGATGATATTTCTGTACGTGTGGATAGCCTGCTTCCTTCATACTCACTTCGGCTCCCTTCTCTCGCCACCACCACCTCTCCTGCTGGCTCCTTTCCAATAGTTCCCCTCCTACTTTAATGCTCTTTAAAATCCAGAGTCCACAGATGAGAAAATACACAGATAGTTGTCCTACCCTGCCTGCCTTGTTTTGCAGACTATTATGACTTCTGTCTGTGTTCCCCAAATGACATTGTTTTCTTCTTTATGCT
Organism: Alexandromys fortis; assembly: GCF_014885135.2. Taxonomy (NCBI): domain Eukaryota; kingdom Metazoa; phylum Chordata; class Mammalia; order Rodentia; family Cricetidae; genus Alexandromys; species Alexandromys fortis. The sequence goes on from NW_026067895.1 coordinate 4,395,523, forward strand.
GAGTGAAACTCCATGGTACCCACCTTAGATCATAGTATGTCATTCTAAATATGTGTGCTCCTTCCCGCGAGACTCAGACAGAATGCTATGTGTCAGGAGGGTGTAGCGAGGCATTTTGTCCAAAGACAGAAAGTCTAAGGGAAACTGGCTGACCCCAGGGCCAGCAGATCTGGTGAGGCCTGGCGTCATCCTTGCAACACATCTTGAATTGAGAAGCTTTGTTTTTTTTTTTTTTGAAACACCTTACAAAATAATTGAAAATTAAGGAAATAAAATTTGGGGAGTGGCAAGCTTCTTCCTCTCCCTCTCTGAATCAGGGTCTCCTGTAGCCCAGGTTGGCTTCAAAGATAATGTGTAGCTGAGGATAATCTTGATCTCTGATCCTTCTGCCTCTAACTCCTAGGTAATACATAGGTTTCAGCATTGCGTATGCAGTGCTGGGGACTGAACTCAGGGCCCATGCATACTAGGGGCACTCTATAGGGGACTGAAGAACCCATGTATGCTAGGCATTCTGTCCAGGGGATAGAACTCAGAACCATGCATTCTAGGCACTCTATGGGGGACTGAACTCAGGGCCCGTGCGTTCTAGGCTCTCCATCAACTCTACCAACCCCAGTTCTCAGGTAGTTCTCATTATACAGTCACAAAATTTCTAAGAAAACTTTGAAAAGATAAAACATGTTTTTCTATAAATTTTTGTTTTAATGATAATACAGTTTTGCCATTGAAATTATATTTATTGTAATTTTTATCATATGCTAGTAACTTTCTTTGTACTTCTTATATACTTTTTATGGTGCAAAATCACATGGGAAAATATGATTATTATCTCTTACATTTGTTACAACTCAGCTCTGTAGATACCAGGTGTAACAGTGAAATAACATCTCTCATATCATTTCTAAGAAAAGTATAAAAATTAAGCCTAATAGATAGTTTTTGCTTTCCTCTCTCTTTTGTTGTTTTTGTACTTTTTTTGTTTGGTGCCCTTATGAAGGAAGGATTACTAATTTATAACAAAACTTTCATATATTTTAAAGTATGGTAATAGAATGCAGAAGATGGCAAATGTAAAAAACTGTTGGATGTGTTTTCTAGATTAAAAAAAAAAACCATCATAGATTATCTAATTCCTGACTTTGATAGAGAAGTCAAAGCTAGGGTAGGTGGGATGGCTCGGTGTGTAAGGCCTCATTGTACAAGCCTGAGGATGGGAGTTCAATCTCTAGCATCTATGCAAAAGTGGAAGGAGAGAAGGGGCTCTGCGGAGATGTCCTCTGACCTCCAAGTGCAAGAGCCATGTGTGCATGCCTTGCAAGAATGGTGAGCGCAACTAGAGGAGACTGGAAACAGAATATACAGTTTTCAATCCCAAGGGAAAAAAAAAGGAAAAATGAAACTTGGTGAAACTTTCTAAAAATAGAGAAAACTATATCTAAGTTTAAATAAATGTACTGTGTCCAGATTTTTCTATTTGAGAAATGTGATTTGAATGTAACACATTTCAACCAATTTTCTAATTTTTCTTCTTCTTTTAAAAACAAGGTTTAGAACCTTATATATATCAGAAAATGAAAATGAAGGAGATTGAGCAGCATCCCACAAGAGCCAGCGACTACCTGAAGTGTTGTCGAGAGGTAAAAATATTTTGAAAGTCTTTTAAGAATTTGTGCACGCGCCACTTCGTTTGACTCTGCTGACTTTTCTTGTCACAGTCCATAAATGGCCTCTGTTTTTACTGGCCTTGGATTGAAATCCTTGGGGACTGTGTGTTCAGGTCAGTCCCTGCTTCATTTTCTAATAGCCTTTGTTCTCTTTCTCGTGCAGTTTGCTTAGCACAAGAGAAAGCACTCACTTTTTTTTCAGATGTGTGAACATGGTCATATGCAAGAGAAACAGGTTTTCTCCAGCATGCTTTTCAGAGGCAGATCTAGGACAACCGTGGGGGAATTAATGTAAGACAGCTGATCTAAGAAGAAACTTTTACCAGTTGGCACCATTCCAGGATAGAATGATCGGTTCTGGAGACAATGAATTCCTCGTGGGATTAGTCTAGCAGAGGCTGTGGGACTGTGTTCAGACCCAGGAAGGGGACTTAAAGCACTGCCTAGTGCAGGCGCCTCTGTGTTCCTCTAGTACCCAGATAGCCAATTTTGCATTCGGCTTTTCTACTACCTCCAAATAGGTGTCTTGTCCTACTGCCGCCTTCCCATGTGGCATGTGCCACAGAGTAACCCAAGGAAACTAATTTTGGTCTTGGTTTGAATAGCTGAACTTGGGAACTATAAACCCTACCTATATAAATATCCTCAGGAGTTCTTGTAGCAATCTAAAAGAATCTAAAGGAATTAGAAAGTGCTCACTTGAGGATGGTTGTGAGCAGCACCTGCGTTCACATCCCAATTCCATCATTGCCATCTGTCCCCACTAAAGCTGGATGGGTCAGTTAGCCTGTGAGGGTCTTTAACCATCTCCATGAGATGCTATTGTTACAAGATTGTCCGTAGTACCCAACAAGAGACCTCGCAGGAAAATGCCTACTACAATGCCTGAAGTGTACTGTGTCTCAAGAAATATGGCTTGGATAAACAGGAAATAGGATGAGGTAAATCCAGGGTAATGCTCCTCCCCCATCGCCATCGCCTAGAACTGTTGTGTACTTATGACAGGGATGCTATGATGTGATGGTCGATGTTACTAAATACCTAGCAAAAAGAAACCCATGGGGCCAAACAGAGGCTGTTTTAGGCTGTTTGTGAGCATGCAGGCAAGCATGGGCCTGGAAGGCCCAGTTGGATGTAGGAGTAGCAGAGAGCTGCGGTAGCTGGATGCTCGTTCACATGTCTCCAGAGCAGGATACAGAAAGAGAATCCTTTCTCATCTCTGTTTTCAAGTCAGTTTGGAGCCCCAGGCCATGGCATGGTGCCACCCTCCTTCAGAGTGTGTCTTCCCACCTCTGTTAATCCTCTCTGGAAACATCCTCACAGTAACAGCCAGAGGAGTACCTCATTGTCTTAGTCAGCTTTCTATTGCTGTAATGAGACACCATTACCACAGCAACTCTTATAAACATTTGGTTGGGGTGGCTCGCTTACAGGTTCAGAGGTTCAGTCTATTATCACCATAATGGGGAGCATGGTGGCAGGCAGTCAGATATGGTGCTGGAGCTGAGAGTGTTACATCATGACCAGAAGGCAAAAGGAAGTCAACTGACTCACTGGGCAGTTTTCTGAGCATAGGAAACCTCAAAGCCTGCCCCCACAATGACTCACTTCCTCCAACAAGGCCATACCCACTCCAACAAAACCACACCTCCTAACTGTGCCATTCCCTATGAGATTATGGGGGGCCAGTTATATTCAAACTACCACATTCCACTCCCTGGTATTCATAAGCTTGTAACAATATCATAATGCAAATGACATTTAGTCTGATTTCAAAAGTCCCCATAGTCAACCTCTGTCTCCTGTTTTAAAGCCCTAAATTCAAAGTCTCTTCTGAGATTCATGCAATCTCTTAACTGTGATCCCCTGTAAAAATCAAAATCTAAAAACAGATCACATGTTTCCAATATATAATGGTACAGAAAATACATTACCATTCTAAACTTCAGGTAAGGGAGCACAGAAAGGACCAAACTAAGACTGAAACCAGCTGGGCAAGCTTCAAACTCTATATCTCCATGTCTGATGTCAAAAAGCTCTTCAGATCTCCAGTGTCCAGTTCTGTTGACAGAAACACACTTCTTTCTCTTGGGCTGTTAGCAGCTCTCCTCGGCAGGTATCCCATGACTCTGGCAACTCTAACACCTTGGGTTTGCCAAAGCAATCCAGGCTTCAACTTCACACTTTCACACAATGGCCTCTCTACTAGGTCTCCATTCAGAGACACCCCTGACACATGCCTGTCCTCAGTGGCTTTATTCCATAATTCATTTCTTCTATCCTTAACTCTAAACCCAGAGTCATGTAGCCGAAGCTGCTAAATTCTGCTCCTTGATGGGGCTAGAACATGATCCCCTCTTTCAATTACATCTTCACCAGCTTTCTGTCTTTCACTGCCTAAGCTTACCTGTTCTGAAACTTGTTATGTAGTCCAGACTAGCCTCAAACTAGAGATCTGCCAGCTTCTACCTTCCCAGTGAATGCTCCTCAACACCTGGATCTAAGCATTTTTTTAAAGTTCCTTTTCACAAGTTGGAACCTTAGCTGGGTGGGATCTTGCCAAGGGGTCACCACTCCCTTTATTCCATTTCTTAACCCGTTTATCTCCTTGAACACATAATTTATCTCTATTCCACTTCCTGTTGCTCTTTTTCTCCTCAAAATTTTATTTTGCAATTTACCCTGCTCAGCTTGCTTCTCTTCATTATAAATCTTCATTACAGTTACTACTAAAAAGCACATGGTAGAGTCTACACTAGGCTGTTTTGAGATTTCCTCTGCCAATTGGAATTAACCCAAAATTCTTTACTTTATCCTCAGGTAGATTCTTCAGACAAAGGCAAAAAAATACAGTTACTTTGTTCACCAAAATATGACAGGAATGATCTTTAGGCAGCACACTAAAATTCTCCCCCCACCCCCAAAACCTCTTGTTTCAGTCTTCCATTGTTCAGATAATTCTTAGCACCACTGTCTTCTATGCTCTTAATAGTATGGTCCATTCAGCAGTGCTTAAAACATTTCACCACTGCTTTCTAAACCCAAAGTACCAAAGTTCAAATCCCTCCAAACAAACACACGGTCAGGCCTATCATAGCATTACCCCACTTCTGGTACCAACTTCTGACTTAGTTCGGTTTCTATGCTTCCAAGAGACACCATAACCGCAGCAACTCATAAGGAAAACATTTAATTGGGATGCCTCACTTACAGTTTCAAAAGTTCAGTCTATTATCATCACGACAGGTAGCATGGTGGCAGGCAGGCAGATGTGATGTTGGAGCTAAGAGTGTTGTATCTTGACCAGAAGGCCACAGGAAGCTAACTGACACACTAGGCAGTGTTCTGAGCACAAGAAACCTCAGTCTGCCCCCATAATGACTTACTTCCTCCAACAAGGCCATACCCACTCAAACAAAGCCACACCTCCTAATAGTGTCACTCCCTATGGGGCCTGATTACATTCAAACTACCAGATTCATTAATGCCCTATGTGTTTTTTAATATGTTAAGTTGATAAAAATTATCCATTGTATGTGCCAAGTAGGACCTCCATTATTACTACTTTCAGACAATTAGCTGATTAATCTCTATTTCTGTAAAAATTTTCATATGTTGCATTTTCCTTTCAGTGTCTCTAAAAAAGTAATTTCATTCAGTTAAAGCCATCAACTATGGGGCTTCCCTGATGACATGTTGACATTATGCATCATCCTAGCTTGTGTTTCCTTTATCGACTTAAAGAGAGGTACTGAGCCAGTCAGAGGAAGAGTGTGCTTTACTGATGGTCCACTAAAAGGATGGGGTGGGTGTGCTGGCTGCATTCATAATGTCTATTCCCTTATGCTCAGGACCCACATGAAGACCCTTCATGGAGTCCCAGGAGCACCACCCTCAGCAGGAGTTTTCTGTGAGTATTTCTGTGTCACTTTTAACAAGAGCTTCTGGATCCTTTCCTCCAAAGATAAGGAGCAAAAGTTTAGTTTGGTCAGAGTAGGAAGAAAAAAGTGCATGTGTGGTGACATTATTTTTCTTATTTTAGCAAGAATGGAAAAAATATTCTCCAAGTTTTCCAGTGTCTAGTAGGAGTTCCTCACCCAAGTCCCTTTAAGAATATGGTGATAAAATGCAATGAAAAATTCCTTTGTAAACTCAACAAAAATAGTAAAAAAAAAAACATATGGAATACCAAATAGAAAAAAATTTCTTTGTAGTATCAAAAAGTTCACACATGAATTGATTGTTTATATCTTTTCAGATAGTAAGGTTGTGAATATGTTTACAGTGTAAAATACATGTGTTTTCTCTTAAAACAAACAAGCCTGAAGGCCTGTTTAAATTTATTTTCTATTTTTAGAATGTATATAAATAAATTATGTATCTATTTTTATTTTATATATTTTCCCTGCATATATTTAAGCTAACGTGTGTGCAGTATTCATGGAGGCTAACTGGGATTTCTTGGATCTGGAGTTATGGACAGTTATTATCGACCAGGTGGATACTTGGTACTGAGACTAAGTTCTGCAAGAGCAATAAGTGCTCTTAACCACCAAGCTTCACTCCAGCCCTTGTTCGCTAAATTTCAAAACCCATTCTCCCCAGTGTGTTCCTTTTACAGATGGGGTTGGTTTTTGTTTCCTCATTTTCAGTGGCATTCTGATTTTCAAAGCATCCACTCTTACAAGGATTGAGGGTGAGATGGGAAGGGGAGAATCTGGCAGTAGAATTGAGTATATTCCTGAACTTGGTTTATTAGGAGAAATAGAATTTGAAACTCAACCAAGTAAAGATGATTCCATTTTTTTAAAAGTATTTTTTTCAAGAGACATGGTCTCATGATGTTGCCCAGGCTGGCATAAACTCCTGGGCTCAAGTGATCTTCCTGTCTCAGTATCCCAAGTAGCTAGCATTGCTGGTGTTTGGCTCTGTGCTGCTGTGATGGTTCAACTTCACCTGTAGGATGTGTGTTTGTGTATGTGTATACTTTCCTAGTTACAGCATCAATCATCTACAAAGTCATGGGGGTAGAGGGAAACCTTCCTGCGGGAAGACCATTTGATGTAAAGAAAGTAAAAGATGACTTTTAGTTATGATCCTCAGCTCAGTTGACATGGCCTTTCTTGGGAACTGCCACCACAGCCCCATGTAAGCCTGCTTCTAGACCTAAAGGATACATGACTTTTTTCTCCCAAAGGTTCAGTAGTTTGTGCTCATGCAGGGTGGTGGGTTATTGCAGCATGAAATTAAACAATAATTGTAATTGTACTTTCTTCCCCAAGGACCTTAAATACTGGAGATATTATTCGGATGCATGTTTTCAGACTTGCCCGTGGCCACTTGTTCACTTGAGCAGGACAAGGAACAATTTAAAGAGAGCTAATTCCAGCCTGTGAACATTTAGGGGCCACGTGGGCTAATGAAACTGATTTGTGGTCTTGTCCAGAGCCATTCTCAGACTCATTTGTAGGCAGCTGCTTTGCATAGTTCAGGCACCCTTTAGTTTAATTGATCCAGAACAATACAAACACAGTTAAATCTTATATATGTTATGTGATCACACAGCTAATTAAAACCACTAACACCACCATTTCTCAATTAGCTTGGGGCATAGATAATAAGTGATTTACATGCCTTACTGGCATTATTTTTGTGTGTGTGTGTGAAAATAATTGTATGGCTACAAACTTCTCTATTGGTAAAATAGGGATAAGATGGAGCAGAGAATTTCATACACATATGTGAAATATATATTATATAAGATATAATAAAATGTAAATATACTCTTTATTGCTGTTTCAGATAATTTTTCAGTGTTTTGGAAATTAAAAGATTTAAAGCGGCATTTTCTAAATCATTTTATTTCCCCCCAAACAGAACAAGAAGCTCAACTGAAATTGACAGTAAGTTTTTATATTTAAACATTAATTTTTAATTTTATTGATGATGGAATTCATTGTCCTGTTATGAATTTTATAGTTCTTGACTTTTATTCTTTCTGTGTTTTTTTTGTGATTGTTGTTGCTTTTGAGATACATACAAAGTAGAAAATTCAGTAGAAAAATAGATAACCCAGATAAACCAAGACTGATATGAGCTCTTATGTTTTTGTTTTGTTTTATTTTGGTGATTCTGAGGCTCGAGTCCAGGATGCTGTGCACTCTAGGCAAGCACCTTACCCACTGAGCTACATCCCCAGCTTGAGATTCTTTGAGTAAACTGTTTCCACTGTAACGTCCCTGTTGTTTCTCTGCATGAAAACAAACCCACTGAACTCATTTTGACTCTACAACAATTAATAGTGTCATATTTTACAGACACAGAGTCAATCACATGCTTGCACATGGAAGTTTCCTTTGATATGATTTCCAGGATGCTGCGCCACAAATGTCTGAATAGGGCCTGGTCACATAGCCAGCTACTCTCCGTGTGTTCTTGCTCTTTCTCTGACTGAGAGTACTGTGCAGTCCGGCATGTGGTCCATTGGTGCTCAATTAATATGTGTTAAATAAATACCACTAAGGTCTTGAAGCTCCTTAGATGTTGAATTCTAGACTGAAATGGATCAGATGACTGTGATCTTGCATTATCCAGTTAGCATTAAGGAAATCCATAAACCTTTGTATTCCATGGTTTATTATCAATTAGCAAACTGTTATGATAACAGTTGCATGAGTTTTCCTCGAGTCCACTGCATTTACCTTTCTGAAGGGTGAGCACCTTCTCCTAGTCCCTTCTCATGCCTAGCGTGACCCATAGTGGGAGCTAAAAGTCTACGTTACTGACTGAATTCAGAAATGGAAGCCTTTTCTGCCAACCATAGGTCTCAGCATGCCCCTCAAAAGACACTTGTTCCCTTTGTTATGTGGCAGCAGGAGCCAGAACGCTCTGTCAACCCAGGTTCACTTGGCTGCTTACTCTAGTAGGTGCAAAGCATTGGCTGTTGTGAGACTGAAGTTTCTCCTCTCTAATTTTGATTTTCATGGAACAGCAAAATTGTCTCAAAAGATTTCTCTGGAGCCTTATGATTTAGGGCTGGAACAGATAGAAACGTGAGCGTTAACATTGGAGGGGGCGTTCCCTACACAGGGTCCTGGTATAGCTTAGCAAATGGCACGCTGCGATACTGGCCACCCCCTCCTCTGTGTCTGGCATATACTTAATGTTCTGTCATTAGTTTCAGCCAATGAGCTAGCATGCTAATAAGTTGGCATTAATATTGTCTTTGCACGGGTAGGTGCATCTTGGCAAGGAGCTCAGAGGACCATGCTTCTGGGATGTCATGATAGGCAGCTGTGTGCCTTCTCTAACCCAGAGGTGTAAATGGTTCAGAGGAAATACATCTTTGAGGCTAATATTACCTGTCTTTCTTCAATTCCCTCTATAAATATGCTTGGAGATATTGCACTGATGATTGGAAGCTGTCAGGATACCATGAACAATAATGAGTTAAAGGGTATTTATTGGGTGAGCGTTTCTGAATAGCGAGCAGCTATTCTGATGAAGCCATTTAATAGTAACTTTGAAGGCAGTGTACAAACATGTATTTATCTGCAGCCAAGTAATTAAAGTGCCAATCATTTCTATGATTTCAGAGATCTCGGCCTCCTTAAAGAGCCCTCAAGAGCCTCACCACCATTATTCAGGTAGGAAGCAGGTGTACAGATGGGTCACCGGAGCTAAATGTGTGTGATTCTGCCTTGTAAACACGAACATCCATCAACTCCACATTATCAAAACAGCGCCCAACTCAGAAAATCGTTCACTCTAACAGAACAATTAGATTTCCCAACCATGGCCCTGACTCAGAAAAACAAATTGTTGGGATTGAAGAGAATTCACATACAAGAAGTTTTGAAAGAGAAGATACCTTTGGTGTCTAAAATTTCCTTGCAAGCTCAGTGCTGGCCAAAATCCAAATATCTTAGTGTTTTGAGCAATGTCCCTTGTACTGTGCCCTTTTTTATTGCCATGCTGGGGTTTGAACCCAGAGCCTTGCTGGACAAGTATCTCTCCCTGAGCTATATCCCAGTCTGATCTGAATGTTTCGGATCGGGAAAAGGGCAGACTTGAAAGTCCTCAGTGAACCTGAAGGTTCCCTCGGCAGGCACAACCACTGAATAGATGCCACCTCTCACGGCATTAAGGCCAACAAACATGCCTTGCAGAGATGCCATTAAACAGAGATGTCAAGGGGCTCGACTCTGTTACTGAGCCAGGCTTCACAGCCCTTCAGCTGTCTTTCTTTCAGAGGGGGAACGATTGTCCTTTCCCTCTCAGAGGGATAGTCTGCCAAATGGCTAGCCGAGAATTAAGAGGCAGATACTTTGAGATGCAAAGCAGCCTAGAGCAGCTGGACTTGTGCCCTGGTGTGGTTTCTCAGTGGTCACTGCTCTCGGTGGGTGAGCTAACGCAAGGACAAGGCTTTCACAGAGTGTAGCACTCAGTGTGAGCAAGACCTTGCCGGCACTTCAATTACCAGTTTTATTATATGAAGGTCATTTGTTTAGGGTTTCATAATAGACTGTCTCATCCTGAATTCTCCTCTGTGGTGAATAATGGTTCTGTGGACTCCAGCCTTCTCTTCCTAGGCGCCTATGACTGGGTCCTACAGCTCAGCGGTGATCTGTTATTTGGACTCTAACTGTGAGCCGTAGAGAGTCTCTGGTGAGGAATACTGTAACTCAGATGCACTGCACTCTGATCTGTTAGGCTCTGGCTCTTGACAGGAAAATGCAGATCACTTGCTTCTAATTAAAATTAGTGCTCCATTCTCTCTGGGAAAAAGAAGGCCAGCTCTGCAAAACCGACAGTAGGTGTCCCCACAGACCACTGTGCGCTGGGTTTGCGTTGGGAAAAAGGAAAGCAGAGACTATGGAACATAGATTAAATCCATTTAAAAGAACGACTTAAGTATTATTTGAGTTGGTGTCTAATTGGTTATTTGGGAGAGCGAGAAGATAGCCCCTTCTTAGAAACATGTTACGTAATCTCATGTAAAATTTCCCAACAATAAGATATGCTCACTGTTTAAGGCATATTTTATATTTAAAACTATTATTTATAATGGTTTTGCTAATGGAGAAAATAAAATGTTTGAAATGAGACATTCTGGAATTTATGTGTACTTTGGTATGTGGGGGCTTCCTGTAAGTTTAATCATTGATGTAGAACTAAAGTAGTCAATCTGTTTTTGTTTGTAGCCATTGAAAGGAATAATTTAATGAGGCTTTCTCAGACCATCCCGTTTACACCAATCCAGCTGTTCGGTGAGTAATATCCCCCTCCCTTCTTGAGGTTAGGCGAGGGCGGAGTGAACGCTGGCACACAACAGAAAGAAAAAACAAAAACAAAAACGAAAAAAAAAAAGAAACAAAAACACAATGTTGCTTCACTTGACTCACAGATTTCATTTTGGCCATGTGGTCGACTAAGGAGATTCGTTTCCCAAAGTAGAAATTCTTGTTAACTAACTGTGGCCAGCATTTGGGGTCAGCCGCTGATACCATGGGGATGAGACCTACAGGGGTCAGCAGTTGGGAAAGCAGCGTGCTGCCGCAGCTGGCGGTCAGTGATTCTAGGCTGGACACACACAGGGTAGAAAAGAGCAAACCAACCTTGTATAATGGACAGAGAAGAAAGCGCTACATGGCAGTCTGCGGAAAGCTGACAGACCTGGGAAGAGAAGCCCTTTGTTGTCTTACAGCTGTTTGGTTTGTTGCATGAACATGGATTGCTCTTTCTTTGAACTGCAAATGTAGTTTTTTAAAAGCTGGAACGGTAAAGAAAAACAAGTGTGTGTTAGCCAAGGGTATGGGAGTTTTTCTGCCTCGCAGGATAATTATCCTACATTGCCCGCCATCTTCATTCCCCTCACACTGTTCCAATGAGGAGAGCCCAGGTTGGCTTCTGATTGCTTATGCAGAGGCCTCCTTCTTCCCCTTGGCTCCGGGGCTCATTTTGCAAATCAATAGCTCTTCTCTAAAGCCTCCAGGAATTAGGACTCCAAAGAGCTCCTCAGTGGCATTCACTTGGGCATCAAGAGTAAACATTTGAGAATATACCACATGTTCTTCAGATATGCTTATTGATAAGGAATTAGGAAGAAGGAGATGGCTTCCCTTCTGGTAACTCAATACAGTGTTCACAGAGAGCAAACAAACAAAGAGCAGCAGCAGCAACAACAACAAATGGATATTTGAAGCAAAGTGTAAGAAAACAATGTGTTTCAACTTTGAGGGGAACTCTGTGGGGCTCGTTACTCCTCTCATGCAGCTATAACACTGTATCGGTGAAGTCCAAGTCTGGCAATGACCCCTTCTTGCTCTCTAAGCTCAGAGTGGGTGCTGTGTTGCACTTGAGCAGTGTGCTGTGTCTAAAGTCCTTTAAAGTGGGGTTGAGTCTGTTTCTGATATCCTAATTTGCTGCAACCCTGATAACATATGTGATCTGTACTACAGACCACTGAAACAAATGTTATCTTTCCCTTTTACCAAGAGAGAGTTTCAGTAATTTGCTAATGAGTGCAAAAGAAAATAGTAGAGACTCAGACCTTAGTACTGAGTGATTCCCACTGGGCAAAACCATTCATTATTGGGAGATCAAATTGCACTTCATGGAGCAAGTGCAACAAACAAAACCACCCCCAGAAAACAAAATCCTTCATGTCCTTCATGTATAAAGCAAAGATACATATATAGCTCACAAAGAGTACACAGCGTATTTAGTATTGTATGAAGGGCAGTAATAAAAGTGGTTGCTCCTTATAAAAATGACTAACTCCAGGTTAAACTGTCTCTAGAAATAGATTTGTCTTGAGCAGGTGTCATAGCATGTGCCTATAATCTCATCACTCAGGAGGCTAAGGCAGGAGGATCAGAAATTTGGAGCTAGTCTGGGGTATGTAATGATTGCTAGGTCAGTCTTAGTTATTAAGCAAACCATGTCTCCAATAAAAAGTCTAACAGTGGCTGAAAGGTGGTAGCACACACCTTTAATCCCAACACTTGGGAGGCAGATGCCTGCGGATCTCTGAGTTCGAGGCCAGCCTGGCCTACAAGAGCTAGTTCCGGGACAGGCTCCAAAGCTACAGAGAAATCTTGCCTTGAACCTGCTTCCCACCCCACCCCCAAAGAAAAGTATAACAGTAGCAACATATCGATGCTGTTCTAATATTGTTTTTGTCTAATTAGTTTATAATAAGCACAACTTAATTTTTATATGCTATTTGATGCATTGTTCTTCCGCTCCCTCCCCACCGTCATCAGACGACAAGTCAGATCCATTTGTACCCTGACCTTTTTTTGGCTCCTGCTAGTTGCATCCTCTGATCACAGCGACAATTGAACTGCTCCTGAGTTGATCTTCAGGACACCAGTCACACCCCAGACCTGCTGTTTTATTGAACTGGCCATCCCTTCTTATTGCAGCAGGAGAAGAGGTGACCATCTACAGGCTTGAAGAGAGTTCCCCTCTGACTCTCGATAAGAGCATGTCCTCTTGGTCCCAACATGGGAGAGCTGCCATGATCCAGGTGCTGTCCCAAGAGGAAATGGATGGGGGCCTCCGCAAAGCCATGCGAGTCATCAGCACGTGGTCTGAGGATGAAGTTCTCAAGCCCGGGCAGGTTTTCATTGTGAAGTCCTTTCTCCCAGAGGTTGTACAGACGTGGTATAAAATCTTTCAGGAGAGCACTGTGCTTCATCTTTGCCTGAGGGTAGGTCTGAAGATGAGAGACCCAGAACCTAGATGGACAAAATAGAAGTGTAGAAGCCTGGCTACATCCTCACCTAAGATGGGTTTTCTTCAACCAAAGGGAGGTTGTTAGGTTTTGAAGGTGGAGGCAGTGTTTTATTATTTTTGTTCTATAGGACATTTGCTTTTGAGGTATAGAGTACTAGAAGCTAAATGTTAAATGTTGGGCAATTGGGATCTGTTTGATCTTTAATAAGTAGAGTAAGTTAGTAAACCAATATTTTTTTTGAGAATTTCATTACAACATTTTCACCTCTTTCTTCCTCTCCAACACCTCCTTTGTCCCCTGATTCTCTCCCAAATTCTTTACCTCTTTTCCTATAATTATTATAGATAATTGATATTGATCTCTCTCTCTCTCTCTCTCTCTCTCTCTCTCTCTCTCTCTCACACACACACACACACACACACTACTGAGTTCATTTAATGTTGCTCTTACACATATGTGTTTTGGGTTGACTGCTTGTGATTTAGATAACCTATCAGGAAGTTTTTCCTACCCCCCCCCCCGTATTTAGTATATATGTATAATATAGTATATATATGTGTGTAATATACATATATACTTTAACCAATTCTTCTTTATTGTTTTTTTTAGGAAATTCAACAGCAAAGAGCTGCCCAAAAACTCATCTATACCTTCAACCAAGTCAAACCACAAACTATTCCCTATACACCGAGGTGGGTAAACCTGCCACTGTGGTTCTTCATTATAAGAAGAATTCCATTTAACCTCTTCTCAGCCCATTAGACATGAGAAATACCAGACCCAAGGGAAGGTTCTCCATGACCCTTTTCTGGGTTCTTCCTCTCATAGTTATACAGACTGGTATAAAGATAATTAAATGTCCCAGACATATCTGGGTTTCAGTTCCAGAACTTACGTGAGTGGAAATGAAGTTCAGACAGATCGACGACAAACATTTCAGATAGGTGAGACAGACACTGGGTGTAGTCGCTAACATCTAGGGGTATTATGGCCCCAAAACATGTCTATTTAAAGCTTAGCTGTCTCCTTAACATCCTAAACCAATTAGGAAGCTTACAATCATGAACCTCCTTATTTTCCCTTGGGTGTCTTAATATGCTTATATTCATGTATCAAGGCAGATCATAATTTCGTGCTGAGAAATTAGAGTAAAACCCTTTCCTCTATTTTACAAGAAATTTTATAGAGCCCAGCATGAAAAGTTGGATCCGGTACTCAGAAAAAAAGAGTTGGCAACTTTTCTCAAAGAAAAGGGAGGCGAGCAAGCTTGGGAACAAACCTCCCAGTTGTGGTGTTTCCTCTGTCCAGAGAAAGGCCAAGGTCAAATGACATTTGTGGCTGAGTGTTCTGAAGGGTAACTGCTACGCTTCCTTTCTGGTAGGAGGGGATCATTGGCTTCTTTTTTCCTCACAGGTTTCTGGAAGTTTTCTTGATCTACTGCCATTCAGCCAACCAATGGTTAACCATTGAGAAGTACATGACAGGGGAGTTCCGGAAATACAATAACAACAATGGTGACGAAATTGCCCCCTCCAACACCCTCGAGGAGCTGATGTTAGCTTTCTCTCACTGGACATATGAGTATACCCGGGGAGAGCTGCTGGTTTTAGATTTGCAAGGTAACTAATTGACGATGCAGGAGGCAGAGTTCCTAGACATCTCACAAGAACGAGCGTGGGCATGTGGAGCTGTTGTACCCAGCTTTGTAGGGAGATACAGGCATTTAGTTCAGAGACATTGTGTGATAATGAGCGTGAGTACCCACTCTGCTGTATTCTACGTAGCCAGAGGCGGGAAGTATAGGCCGAGAGTTAACTATTTCCATCTTAAAGATTTAAGTAGATGGGGAATGATTTTTGTATCATTTGTTTTAGTACTATCACTGTGTCTTGTCTTCTGCTTACCAGAAACATCAACTGTATATCTACATACATGGGAAAGCTTCAATTCTGGATACTTTTCATTATTTTTTAGTTTACTGCCTTGGCAATTTGTAATTTAATTTGTTCTGTTTGATGTATTCCTTGATATGACAGTTCAGTTCAGGGAAGTCCTTGGCTCCAAGAGAGGACTGGAGTACACTCGTATTTAATGAAGCCTTTGATCAGAGTATCACCCACAGTCAGCACCTCCTCCTGCCAGAGAGATGTCTAATCCCACAGCACACTCAGTGTGTCTCCAGGAGGTTTTCCTCAGGAGGAGGGCACAGAATATGAGTTCTGGCCAAAGTTTAATTCTTGGGCTCATGAAGTGGAGCTTTGGATTCAAATAAGGGATCTGGCCCAGACACGTCATACAAGTTACCTCATTTAACCCCAGGAGCAGCACACTGAAGTATATATCACTGGAATTTAGGATCAGAAGGTTTAAATAACTTGCCTCAGGTTGCACAGGTTTTAAAGGGGAAGTGGGATGTGGACTTCAGCTGGTGTCTTCCTACATATCCTTTTCTCCTCCCTAAGCCACAGGATTTCTGTAAGAATGTCATTCTGAGAGGAAATGACCATCTTCGGGTATATTTAAACAACATGAACTCTCTTTTTTTTCCTTTCTGATTTTCCTTTCTGGTTCTTAGTAAAACCAGGTTTGAGGCTGGGGAATGCTGAACTTGACACTCCTAGGGCATCAGGAGCAATGTCTAGGACTATTGCAGTCACTTGGAAGTCTGTGTCACATGCTCAGTGATCCATCCACACTTAAAGCATTGCACGTATTACTAAGCACATCTGTCTTTTGATATTCCCGGTGTTCTCAAGGCTGGGTTATATTTCTAAAACTCAAAAACAATTTTTCAGGAAGGAATATAAACTGAATTAATGTGAAAAAGAATCCAGCTTTTTATACCAGCAAGCACTTGATGAAAATCGTCCGGGATTGGGGGTGCCAACGGCATCTGTTTTGTACTTCTGGCTGGAGAGACATTGATTGTTTTCATCTGTGCTCCACTGTTTGTGTTTTTGCTTTGAATTTTGGGTGGAGTTGTTTAAAAAGCAAAAACAGAAACAATAACAACAAACAACCAAAGAAAAACTTTAAGGAATTAATGACGACTCTTCCGTGTGCTTTGTATTTCACTTGAATAGGGTTTTGTTTAATGATGTTTATGTTTGGGGATTTTTATGTTTCTTAGTAATCCAAAGTGACATTAAACAGAACAAATGTTGCGATTATAGTCTTGGAGGGAAAAGGGAATTAACTTTATTCTTTTCCTGAGTAATTATGTGAATTGCTGAAATAGGTCCCTGCAAGTCAACTATGTCAAAACATCGACCTTCAAAGAAGGCCTGAGTGGACATCACAGAACCACAGGCTAGGTGTTATGAAACGCATGAAACTTATCAGAGAGCTAGATAATTGTCGGTCTGAATTCGTGGAAAAACATGAGTCCATACCAATAATTATAAAGTTATAAGCTGTTGCTCGTTAACGCTGAACAAGGTTGGAGAGGAAAATTGTGTTTTTAAGATTTTTTGGCTTACTTTTCTAATGCCCTTTATTTACTAGTGTTTCTAGTGTCTGGAGAGATGATGCGTTCTGCCAGGCCCCACTGTGAATTACTTGTATGTCTTGAGGAGCAGCCACCTTGAGTCCCACCTCCCTTAGCTGTAAAGGGGAAAAAGAGTATCATGCCTTTAAGTCATTTGGTTATTAAATTCCTAAAGAGGTCAACTGAGACAAGTTCTCCACATGTATCAAGCCCTTGATAAATGTCACCTGCTGTTGTCAGTTAGTAGTAACCCTTGAATGGCTCTTTGAAGTGGAATTTAAGCTTCAGGTATGGGGAAGCTATCCTTCACCGTTTGACCCCGGGGTACCACAGGGAGACCCCCCCTCTCCATTTCAGACCCTACTCATTGCTGCTTTGAAATGAAAAGGGTGAAGAAATACTTGGGCAGTTGGTCTTTTTCTGTTTCCCTTTTTCTTATTTCATTCTTCCGAAAAGATTGAAACCCGGAAACAGCCATAGCATTCTAGGAAGCTGAGCTCTGAGGAGAGGCGTGACCAATTCCCCATTATTTATAAGTCTAATCAAGTTTTCTGGTCTTTTTCCACTTCAAAATCTTACATGGGAAGGCTTGAATCATCGTCACTGCATTTAAAGTCCAACAGTTAATTCCCAGCAACGGAAATTAAAAACAACTGTATTCCAAATTAGAGCAATGTTTAGTTTTTTTTTTTAATTCTATCTTTCAGTGGACTTTTGGAGATACAGTCCTAATTTTTGGTTCAATAAAGCAATTTCTAGAAAAAGTTAGCAACCATATCACCATGAATGATGTCATTACACAGAGGTGACCTGTTTTCATAGATTTGGGAATTGGAGATCACTGGTGATGCCAAGTTGGATGAAGTTCCATGGATGTTTCTGGGCTTTTTCTAGGTATGGGTATTGATTCATAACGACACTAGGAAAGAGATCATCAGGATGTTTAGATATCCAACCAGCTTACTTGTTCTATATTTTGTAAATATCAGGAGAGTCTGAGCCCAGTTGTCTTGGATTGGGTGCTCTTGTGTGGCTAGAAGAGCCTAGTGACTCAGCCTGGCAAAGTGATGTGGAGGGCATTGAATGGTTGGTCTTTGGGGCCTTCTCTTCTTGTTCATGGGTCATAAAGCCCTTCTTCCATTAGAACACCTCAAAATAAGTAAGCTAAGTTTTATCATATAAAACATAGAGTTGTGCTTTAACATGTAAAAATGTGTTGGTGTATACTCTTTAACCCCCTCTTTTAAGGTGTTCTTTAGTACTAGGAAACATACTTTTGCGGAATGAGAGATAAACATGGCTTTACTGCTGGTATGGGAGCTTCTAGATAGAATACAGAAAATGGAGTAACAGCTGACACTGGAAGCTTCTTATGGGTTAGACGCAGCTCATTGAATTCTCCACTAGCCCTCTCTGATAAGACCAGGATGCTGTACTCGCAGATGACAAAAGTGGGATTCAGGGAGATTAAACAGGGTACTGAGGCCTTGCAGCTAGAACATGGCAGAATTTGGAGTGGAACCTCTGTCTTTCTGTGTGTCTAACAAGCCATAGAGGTTCTGTAATAAGATTTAGACAAAAAAAATTTTTAACTCTGTAAAGACATCTCCCCCCCCCCCAACTCCCCACCTAATAGTGCTTCTTCAGCTACTATATGTAGTCCTGGCTTAAATTTGCACTGTACTTAGACATGGGTTTAAAACTTTAGTCATTGCTGTAAGCTCCAGGCTTAAAGTTCAACCCATGCTTAATTAAAATGGTGAAGACTGCAGCCGTCAGCCTGTCTACCTGCAGCGCTGGGGTACACTTCTGCCTGGTATTCTGTTTGTTCCCTCCATGGCTGTAGAGAAGCAGGGGCTCCCTCAGCTGTCCCTCTTGCCTATGTGACGAGAAAAGTACAAAGAGCTCCTTCCCGTGGCTTTGAAAATGTGAGGGCTCGGCAAGGTCTGCTTTTCACACTTGCCTTGTGTTTGTGGTTCAGCCCAAGGTTTTCTTGCCCTCTTCAAAATCAGCATGAAGACGTGCCAGGCTAGCGGTTGGGAAAGGGTCCTCTCAGAGTTTGGAAACTTTGATGAGAAACTAAGTTACACCTTATTGCCACTAACCCATAACTGGAATTCACCATCTCCCATTATTAGCCAGACCACAAACCCACAGTGACATCATCATCCGTGACTATCAGTAAGAGGAGCTGCAGATATTAACATGGCACCTTGCAATGCAGGCGGATTTCAAGACATGGTTTGCAATTACCATTTTTTAGATAAGCTTGTGGAAAACAGATGGGGTAGATCCTGTTATTGAATGTACTATTAAACACACACACGCATGTATTGTAATACAGTAGTTAAAATGTTTTGCTAAAACCTTTTCGGGATGGATCATAGATTTCCTTTGTTACATATTTGAATCATACATGCTAAAATGTTATTTTCCTGAGGAAATCAGCTTCTTAGCAGAAAACTTTATAAGGATTTCTGGTTCCTCTGAAAAGGTTACTATTCCAAGAGAGAGGTCACAGCAGAAGTCTTTAAGAGATACTGCTTAGAAAACATGGCCTTTGTCTTTTTTAAAAAATAATAATTTATTTTTAAAATAAGTTTTTTAATTTTAATTAGAATATAATTGCATAATTTCCTCTTTTTCTTTTCCTTCCTCCAACCTCTCCTGTGACCCCTCCCTCCAATCCTTCCCATGTACCTCCCCCAATTCCCTCTCAAATTTATGGTCACTTTTCCTTTGATTATATATATGTATATATATAAAACATATATATTATATAATACATATAAATACAATGCATAAGCATATAAATATAATCTGCAGAGTTCTTTTAGTTTTGCTTGTATGCATGTGATTTTAGGGATGACCACTTGGTATTAGTTAACTGGTGTAGGGCTCATCCCTGGAGAAGTCTAATGCGCGCTCTCTCTCTCTCTCTATCTCTCTCTCTCTCTCTCTCTCTCTCTCTCTCTCTCTCTCTCTCTCTCTCTCGTCCTTAGTTTTCTGTAGCTCTTTATCTAGGGGTGGCATCCCTTAAGATTTTTCCCCTTTCACTTCAACAAAACATGAACTTTTCCCAACAAGTAGTAGTAGATAACAATATTCTAAAGTTCATATAATGTTTGATTCCTCACCTTACAAAGTCAGTGTTTTTCAAGCAGAGAAAAAGAGGCCCAGTTAGGGAAGGATCTCAGAAGTTGTTGGGGGATGCCTAGGTGGCTCATCACTGTCTAACTGGCTTCTCTGAGCTGTCATCACTGTTAGACACTAGCCTCCTCACTGACTGGATGTCATCACAGAGCTTTGCTCTGGGTATCAAGCCCAGTTCTGATTAAGTTCAGCCTTAGGTTGTGCCTCTATTATCTTTGCAGGCTCTGCTCTTTTCTTTTCAAAACTAAATTTTATTGAAGATGCATTCTAAAAAGCGAACAGAGCGTAAGCACCCACCTCAAAGAATTTTCTCAACTGAACACACAGGTGGAGCCAGCTCTCAGATCAAGAATTTGGTGCCGTTTTATTCTGCTGTTTATAAGCGCTGTATATATAGACAGAGCATTTGATGGGTCTCTTTGATGCCTAGAAGCTGTATTTGCAAAACCTCCCAGGGCCTTGCCCTTGCTGAGCACTGATGGAGGCCATCTAAGGAGACCGTGAACTAGTGGGAGGAACACAAGCATTGCCCCAGCTTTAATCCTGTTATGGCCACTTAAGGGATACACCATCTTTGGCAAGTTCTTCAATCTCTTTGAACATCAATGTACTTATTGATGTAAATGAGGGTGAGATGTAAATTGAGGATATGAGGATAGTATTTTCCTTTCATGGAGAATTAGAGAAAATAAAGTTAGCTGTCTTAATGTTTAGAGCTGGTAAATGAAATGCCGATACACAGGTCTACTGAGAGATGCCACTCTCGACAAGTCTTATGACACCATTTGTAGCCAGATGTTCATTAATTCAGAGGGGGCTGTTGTAAAAGATGCTGTATATTTTCCTACATTTCCTAAATAATCTTCATAGCACATTTAATTATCATGATTTCTTATTCTTACCTACTACGGAGTGAATGACACAGGGCCTCACACTGTAGATCAGGCTGGCCTAGAATTTACGATAGAGCTCAGACTAGCCTTGAACTGGTGGCAATCCTCCCACCTTAGCCTCCCTAGTGTTGGGTTTGCAAGGGTGAGTCACCATATCTGGTTTCAATATAACCTTCAAAATAAGGAAATGGAATTTGGTTATTATTTTTCTGTGTTTCTTAGAAAATCAAACCTCATTTGCTTAACGAATTTCGTTTCTTCTTTTGAGGTGTTGGAGAGAACTTGACAGATCCGTCTGTTATAAAACCTGAAGACAAACAGTGAGTTAACTTATGTGTTATAATTTAGAAGATTGCACTTCAAGTTGTTCAAGTTTGTAACATTATTTTTAATTGTTGCATAAAGATATAAGATTATATGTATTAAGGAGTATCATGCAATGTTTTGTTATCTGCATAGATTATATAATGTTCAATGTTTCTCTTTTCATAACTTAAAAATTGGTTTACTATTACATCTAAGGGTGTTCTGCCCATATGTATGTTTATGCCTCAGGTAAGTGCCTGGTTCCACAGGGACCAGGGGAGGGCATTGGATCGCCTGGAACTGGCGTTATAGATATTTGCGAGCTGCCATTGTAGGTGCTGGAAATTGAACCCCGAATCCTCTGGAAGAGTTACCCTGTGTTGTTAACCACTGATCCTAGTACTTTTAAATTTTGTTTTCAAAACAAAAATAAGACAGTGGACATGAGCAGGGTGTTGTGAGCAGAGGTCTGTTGTAGTTTCTTGGGGGAGTTTTAAATACATGTGTGTCTTTTAGATCCCAGAGAAGTTGCCTAGCAGTTATTGCACAGAGATATGAAACAATATTTTTAGACTTAAATCGCGATTCTTATACTTAAACAAGATTTTCTAAGACACTTTAAATAGGTAATGAATACGGAGAAAGAATGAGGGTGAAATAAGTTTAATTCTAGAGACGGGTTAGGAAGTGTGAGTGGGCAGTGGAAGGGACAGCACAATTTCCAGACTTCGGCTGCAAATTTGACTCTTGTGTTTTCTTACTGGTCTAAATGTAAGTTTAGCTTGACATTAAAAGGTGCTGTAGCAGAAGCAGCTTCCTTTGTTGTCTTCCCTGTGGAATTGTGGCCTTGAGCCTAGGCAGTCTCTTCACAGGCAAATCAGAGAAGAGCTAGATGAGGACTCCAAGCCACAGTGCTTAAATATAAGGCATCATCAGATGGTCTGAGTTAATTTGGAGCCGAGTTACATAGAGTCAGCCACCCATCTTTTGGATTTCAAGGACATCTTGTGGTTTTTGGCACTAAGGCTCCAATGGAAAGAGGTGTGAACGGAAAGTGGTGATGGTGCCAATGGGCTGGTGACTGGTCAATCCGGAGGACAGCAGTGGCTGTTGTGATCAACATGGAGAATAGCAATGCTTACGTGTGAGTTGCCATCATGGTCACCAGGAGAACTTGTTGAACTAGATTACTGCGTTTCGCCTCCAGAGCTTCTGATCTAATTGTTTTGCAGTAAGACCACAATGATGGGCACTTCTGATGCATTGCAGGAGAGGTTGATGCCACGGGGCCACGGGCACTTTGAGAACCATGGCTCAAATGACCCTTTTAATTCCTAAAGAATTCATTTCTTCATTGTGATGGCTTCTCACTGTTGTATAGCTCATGGAGGGCTCAAGCTCTGGGTCCTTGAGCCTCTGCCTTCTTAGTGCTGAGATTATAATATCCATGCTGGGTTGACATTTTTGCTTTTACTTTTTAGTCAAACTAAGGTCTAAGTTTAGTCAAACTAAGGTCATAGAAAACATTTAGGACTCAATAAATTGAAATTCCTGACACAGTGAAATGCAAAAGTTTTGCTTTTTCTTCTTCCGGTTCTCATTAAACAATCAGTGCATTACTGCACCGTCCCTCACTGGAATGAGAGCACGGCCCATCCGCAGGCTCCTCTGAGAAGATGCTCATTTACTAAGAGTCTATTAGCTATTATCGGCCTGGGTGGGCTAAGGAAGCTACAGCTGGTCCACAGGGCTCCTGTGCAGCGTCCTGTTCCAGCGATATTTATTTGATTATAGCCTCCATGTTGGACTTGAGGGTATAATGGACTGTTTTAGTTTTTTATTTTAGCAGAGCTGAAGTGTTCTCAGCTAAGCATATTATTTCTTCAGCAGTCTTGTGTGCTCAAGGGCTTGTATTGGAATTTTTTTTTATATGAGAACTTTCTTTGCAATTTTTCAGACTTTTTGCATATATAATGAACTCAGTTTATGTGTACTCTGTCTATTGTTCGTTAAATTTTGACCTTGGCATATATCACTTAATATGACCTGAATACTCCATCCTTTTAGAATCTAAGATTATATTATCCTACTTGACAGTTAGGTATTTAATTGCATTCTATAGAAAGCGGGTTTCAATTTCTATTAAGGTCACCCGGGGGAATTAGAAAAAAACATGCTTGGCACTCTATTGCAATGTCTGAATAGGGCCCTGGCCTCTGTAATTTTTTTCTTTTCTTTTTCTCTCATACATAACCAACTGTAGTTTCCCCTCCCTCCACTCTTCCCAGTGCTCCCCATACCTTCCCTCTCCCCCAGATCCACACTTTCTCCGTTTCTCTTAAAAAGGGAATACCAACTGAGCCCAGCATAATGAATTACAATAAAACTAGGCACAAACCCTCACTCATATCAAGGTTGGATAAGGCAACTCAGTAGGAGGAAAAGGGTCACAAGATCAGGGGGAGGGGAGTCAGAGGTCCCCCCACTTTCACTGTTAGGGGTAACAGGGTCTGTGATTGTTGCTTCAGTCTCTGTCAGCTCCGACAAACTCTGCTTAGTTGATTCTGTGGGTGTGTTCTCGTAGTGTCCTCGGCCCCTCCGGTTCCTGCATACCCCACCCTGTTATGTGTGGTTCCTCTGACTCTGCCTAGTGTTCAGCTGTGGGTATCTGCATCTGCTTCCATCAGTTTCTGGATGACACCTCTCTGATAACATTTGGGCTCGCCACCAATCTATGAATATAGCAGAATATCATTAGTAAACTTTTTATGGAAATTTCCCAGTCTTATTTGGTTACATCCTGAGTTTCTGGGCTGTTCAGACTCCAGTTCCTGGGCATCTAGGCAGTTTCACTGTGGACTCCCTCTCTTGGTGTGAACCTCAAGTTGGACCAGTCATTGCTTGGTCACACCCAGAAGTTCTGTGTCACCATTACCTTAACACATCTTGGAAGCAGGACAAATTGTAGATTGAAGGTTTTGTGTCTGGTTTGGGGTCCCAGTTCTGCTTTTAGAAACCTTGCCTGGTTGTAGAAGATGGCCGGTTCAGGCTCCATATTCCCCATTACTAGGAGTCTTTGATAGGGTCAATCTTGAAGATTTCAGGGAGTTTCTGTTGCACTGGTTTCCACATTGTTCCCCAAATGTCCTTCAATTCCAGACATCTCTCCCTCTTGTATTTTTTTTTAAAGTTCCTCAGTGCACTTCAGTGAAATTATTATGGCAACTTTGTTTTATGTAACTTGAGGGCAGCGTCTCCTGAACCAGGTAGAGTGGTTTCATTGTGGCAACACCCAATTCTGTGCATTTGCTTGTCACAGTGACCTTCTGTTTTATTTTCTCTCAACTGATTAGTTTCATTAGAACTATATCTAATTAATCACTGACCCTCATGAGTGTAAAATCTGTTAAACAAAGTGTGAACCATAGGTCAACGTCACCGTCGCGGGACATTGGTAGGAATGCATGGTCTCTGGGCTTCTCTGTACTTAAGGAGCCAGGATCTGAACTTTTGTAAAGACTCCTGGTGAACTGATGTGAATTCAAGTCTGAGGTGCACAGATTTAAGCTATTGCGTTCACTCACGCAACCACTCTCTGTGTTAGTTTAACCCCAGTTCGCAGATGAGAAAACTAAGGCTCACTCCAAATTCCAACTTCCTTGTAAGGTGAAAGAGCCAAAGGAAGGGAACAGTTGTTATGAAAAGGGACGATGGCTTTGTGAACTGATTCTAATGTCCTTTCTCATGCCTGCTCCCGCTGTCTCAGACTCTCCCTAGCAAGCCTCATTTATGGGTAGTTTGGGACGGTGTCTTTTTAGCCCACTGCTTGATGGCTCTGGGTGTTTGACAAGTATGAAATGGTGATGAGAGAGATGTTCTTCGGTGACTATGTATAGATGGCACTAATTAGCGTTTCCTCGTATGTAGAACCACGCTACCACCTGCTTTTCCTGTGTTGTAAAAAATATCTGGAAAACAGCGAGTTGCGTTTTCCTTGAAAACTTAGTTATCGGAGACTGCAAAGCTTGGAGCGTGCTGTGGGGCGTCCACGCTAACGGAATGACCCTGCAACTCTTTCACTCTGCTCTGGGAATCCTCATGACCCTGATATAGAACTTTTTTTATTTTTGCAGAGATTTTTGATGATTTCATTTTAATTTTCATAAAATTCTCAGAGACAAATATCTTCCAGATATCACTTGAAAATATTATTTCTTAGTTGGATGTCTTCATGCCTTGCTGGGAAGACAGAAGTGGCCAGTTTGGGGTGCAAAGAAGTGAAATTTTCCAATGAGGTCACAGAGAGACTCCAAAGGGAATCTTCCATGCTAACGACTGAGCAAATGCCTTCATCTCTCACTTTATCAGATCAGAGCATTCTGGTATAAATACCAAGTGATTCTGCTGTTTTTTTATTTTTATTTTTTGTCCCCTTCAGTTTCACCTGACTGAAGTAGTGTCTCTCCAGCTGGACTGAAATGAAGGCAGAGTTAACAAGAGGCGGCTTATGCTGCCTGGTAAATACCCCCAGAGCTGTGCTTTGTGAGAGCGATTGAGTGACCAGGAAAGTTAATCCCCAGTGTCTTTCCACTCTGTCTTCCCAAGAGGTTTTCTCCACCTACCCAGCACAGAGCGGGAGGCAATCTGAGATCAAATTGACATCAGCCCTCATTCCGAGCTTGGCACATCTTCAGAGAGCCACTGTTCTTCTGCCAAAAGGAAGTGGAAATTGAGATAAATGCTTCAATCCTCGGATGGAAAAAAAGTCCATTTTTACACCATGTCCCTTTTGAAAAACCGCATTCCTCAGAAGCAAAGTTTATTGTTTCCCTTTGTGATAGTCTGCTGCGCTTTTTTTTTCCTTCTTCTTCTTCTTCTTAAGACGTGGTATTTAAGAGCGGTAATTGAGTTCAGATTTTAAACTGTGCTGTTTCCACTGTGCATGTCATTAAAATAAAATATTAGCTTTCATACACTTTCTTTGGAGGCGGTCCTGGTGTGCTCTGTCCTGCGTTGTGGAGAGGGTCAAGATCTACAGAATAATGGTTGCGTGAACAGCGAGCCCGGAATCTGCAGAGGATCTTTATATTAGAATGTTCAAAACGTGTCTCAGAGACACTGACTCCCGGCGCTCATGTGATTAATTCTACTACCTACTCTGGGCGTCTGTGGTCTATTCCCACAATCGTTTTGTCTTGTCTAATAGTTGTCTTTACTTTCCGTGAAACAGTTTGCAGAGTCAAAAGTGGCTTTCAAAGCGCCGGGAATACTGGCTCTGGTGGCTAGTGAGGCGATGGGATTGGAGAGAGTCGTATTCAGAAAAGTATGTGGGTATGCGGCTTTGTACATGTTTTTAGAAGGTGCGCTCCGCTCCTCAGCAAAGTTAGCCCAGCCTTTACCTTTGAGTTGTTTTGGTAGCGCATATGGTAATGAATGTCGTTCTCTCACTCCATATGTATTCAGAAGGGTTTCGCTGTATTTTGTTTTAATGTAGCACATTGAAAATTCACTCTTCTATCAGATCAGTGTTGGAATGAGTTTCACAGTAGGTCTTGGAGTTGGGTACAAAGATTTAAGTGCATTTGAATTTTAAATTTGCAAACCTAACATTGTTACTTCCCCAAAGTGTTCTGTTCCTGGTTGGCTCCTTTAAGTGACTAGGTTACTACGGGATACTGTTCGCAATCTCAGAGAATCCTAGTTGGACTCCGTTTCCTCAGCTGTGATCTAATTGATATTCTGATATTCCCTCTAGATCAAGAGGGATGGTGTTTGGACCGGCCAATTTAGGGGAAGATGCAATTAGAAACTTCATTGCAAAACATCGCTGCAACTCCTGCTGTGAGAAGCTCAGGCTGCCGGGTAAGTCTCGGAGACTCTGAGAAACTCTCATGGAATAACAGTTATTATAACCCGGGAACGCGAGAAAATCTTCACCACATTTTTATTTCATGCGCAGCCGTTCACAAGCTTGACTTTCAAGACTGAAAAATTTCAAGTCCCCGGAGGGATTTAAAGGACAGGGTTTTGCTTGAGGTTCTGCCAAAATGCGATAAAACAACCCTGGGCTCAGCGCTTGTCACAGTCGCTTCACGGAAAAAGTCCTGCCTACTTAAAAGGAGCGAAGTGGGATGCAGGGCCCCGCTCCGCCCTTCCAAGGTCCTGTTTGCTCCCAGACTGCACGCCTGTAGCATTTTTATTCTGTTCCAGTTTGCTCATTGGGTACAGGAGAGGGTGTGGCCCAGAGGGAAAGAAAGGCTGTCAGTTAAAGCACTGCTTTGTTGTCTAACAACTGCCCCTTTGTTAGCTCATTTGTTTGTTTGTTTTATAGCAGTGGGCTTGGAATCCTGGACCCTGTCACGCTAGGCCAGCACTCTACTGCTGAGCTAAGCTCTCAGCCTCCCACCTGTCACCTTAAATTTTCACTGCAGTGTGTTCAAAATCTGGTCACCAGGCTTGTGGGGAGCCTCGTTTTTTACTAGCTTAGATATCTCACTAGTCCCAAATCCTGCCAT
Source organism: Alexandromys fortis (assembly GCF_014885135.2). Lineage (NCBI taxonomy): Eukaryota > Metazoa > Chordata > Mammalia > Rodentia > Cricetidae > Alexandromys > Alexandromys fortis. The sequence continues at coordinate 4,423,287 of NW_026067895.1, forward strand.
CATAAACAATAGTCTTGCCTCTTTAAGCAACATTTAAAAAAAAAAAAAGAGCCATTAACTGGGCAGTGGTTATACATGTCTTTAATCCCAGCACCCAGGAAGGCAGAGGCAGGTGGATCTCTGTGAGTTCAAGGCCACCTGGTCTACAAAGTGAGTGGACAGATAGGGCTATACAGAGGAATGCTGTCTTGAAAAATAAACAAAACAAAACCAAACAAACAAAAATCAACCACCCCAGAGCCATCCAACTTAGAAATATGGTTTATTTTCTCCGAGTCTAGTACATTAGGCACAAGACCGGAATCCTCAGCATGAAGCAAATGGCTGAAGACTTTTGCTTCCCAGTAAGGAATCCTGACTCTGCTTGGGTTCTATTTGACCTTTTCAGAAAGGGGCCTTACTATCTGCTTAGCTCTTGTTTTCTGGGTTGTAGCCAGGGTGTCCTTACACTGGAATTTCATATAGTTTAAGATAGCAGCTTTGCCTGCTTATCAAAGGGTACAGTCCTGAGTGGGGCACTGTGGCCACACCTATAGCCTAAGATGTTCCAGAGGCAGGAGGATCACCTTGGTCAGTTTGGGCAGCATAGTTAGGACCCATATCTTTGACAAAAAGTCATACCCTGAACTGGAAGAACAGAAGAGCGTCCTCCCTTGTATCCTGGGGTGGACCTAGAGAGAGCTACAACAAAACAGGCCATTTCTGATTCTGTTGGAATTGAGGGAGGGAGGCTTTTGTGAGCAAGACTTAGTTAAAAAAAAAAAAAAGACTGAGAACTCAAGAACAATGGCAATGGGTTTTTGATCCTACTGCATGTACTGGCTTTGTGGGAGCCTAGGCAGTTTGGATGCTCACCTTACTAGACCTGGATGGAGGGGGGTGGTCCTTGGACTTCCAACAGGGCAGGGAACCCTGATGGCTCTTTGGGCTGACGAGGGAGGGGGACTTGATTGGGAGAGGGGGAGGGAAATGGGAGGCGGCGGTGGGGAAGAGACAGAAATCTTAAATAAATAAATAAATAAATAAATAAATAAATGGCATTAGGATCAGGCCCCTAGTTTCCTCCATCGGTGACAATAGCGTGTACCATCCGCAGCAGCAGATGATTGTGTGGAAGGGGAAGGCAAAGGAGCAAGAAGGGGCTGTAGTCTTATAACTGCCCCTGCTGTGAGGCATGGGAGATGGACAAAGAGATGGATGTACAATGCTGTGTTCTCCGGGCTGGAATCACAAACCTGGGGAGGGGTTGGAGCCGGGCTGAGGCACACCGCTACTCTAAGTAAGGGGGGAAGGAGCTGATGACTAGCTGAATCATCCCACAGTTGCAGACCACAATCTGCTCAGGAATCATCACTCCTAGGCACTGCACTCTGCCCAGTCTGACTCACTGTAGCCTGGACATGGCGGATTCTATTCTTGAAGGCCCAGGACTATATCTGATCATTCAGGGGCCAGTGAGACTCACACCATTACTCATTGCTTCCAATCTTTGGGCCCAGTTGGTTGTTAAGTATGCACATGTAGGCATGCCATGGTAGGCTGTAGGCTGGAAGCCAGTTGTCTGTTTTCTCCCTCCATCATGTGGGTCCCAGGATTTGAACTTTGGTCATGAGGCTTGGCAGCAAGCACCTTTATCAACTGAGCCATCTCATTGTGCAGTTGTTTTCCTTTTAGCTAAAAGTAAGTTTGTTCCTTTTAACAGTCTCTCAGCCTGACCTACTCACTCAATCTTCTTTATTTTTGAATATTTTTTAAATGTGCAAACTGCAAGAATTTCTAGAATGCTCATTTAGATTCTCTGTCTGTCTGTCTGTCTGTCTGTCTGTCTGTCTGTCTTTCTCTCCCCCTCTCCTCTCTCTGTCTGAAACTGTAGTTTTAAAAAATTAGTATTGAAGTGGAAATAAAGAAATACTATCATTTTATATCATTGGTAATAGAGTAAAAATGTTTGGTGTGGAAAACAGAATGAGAAAACCTTTTAGTTTTTTTTCATTTCCTTTACTTTTAAGGCAGAGGCAGATTAAGACAATGCATAAGACCCTGGAATCCAGACCTAGGCAGGCATGGCTTATGTAGCCCAGTTCTGCTTTCTACTGCCTATAAGGCTTGGGCTTTCAACTTCTTCATCTGCAAGCAAAGAGATAATTGTACCTGTCTCACCAAGTTGATGTGAAGATTTATTTTATGTATATGTTCAATATTTGTTGGTTACATTATTTATTATATATTACATATACATACACACGTGTTAGTTTTTAATCTAGAAAATTCAGCATTTAACATTAAAAAGTAAAACAAACAAACAACAACAACAAAGCTGTGCACTTTTCTTCTTGGTACCAGAGGTTGAGGCCAGTCCTTCACACAGATTATCTGCACGGCCGGCCCCTGAATGGCAATCTTGGTTCCTTAGAGCCATCTGCCACAGCTTTCAGTCCTTGAGCTAACTAATCAAGGGAGTGAAGAGGAAGGCTATACTCTCATAACCGCTCGTGATGTGAGTTCACAATACATGGGCAAAGAAAGAGTACAACACTGTGTTCTCCGGGCTGGTCATCAGGAACCTAGAAAGGGGTTTGGGCTGGGCTGATGCCCATCAGTACTCTAAGTAAGGAAGGCAGGTGCTGGGGGATATTTGAACATCCCACAACTGTGTGCCAGAATTCACTTAGGAACCACAGCACAAAGAGATGTTCGCACCATTTAATGCCCCTTTCCCTATAGTTCCTCCATTCCTGCCCTGCAAAGGTTACCCTGTTTACTGTTTTCTTTAAATGTCCTTTTCAAATGAAAGAGGAAGGGCTTGAGGAATGTCTGATGTGATCTTTAGTTGATGAAGCTTTTATAGGTGGCCACAAAGCTGCAGGCAGCTTTCTTGCAGAAAGCCAAACCTTAGAATCAAAAGTCACTGTTTTGACTCATCCCTTTGATCATTCCTAAGGTTCCCATGTCTTGCTGAACCTCATTTAAGTTTTATCAGACACATCTCATCCCACTAGGAGGTGGCCAGTGACTTACACAGTGACAGCATCTGTAGTTAGAATTTCATGTGGTTATTGAGATGGGAGGGGGGGCCTGAGTTTAGATAGGGTTGAATGTTTGGAATCTGTATGCCCAAGGCCTGGGGCAATAGAGATTCCCTGAACACTTTGACTAAGCCTGAAGTTCAATCTATCTATGTGATTCAATGTGTTCTAAGCCATCTACTAAAACTGTCTTGGTTTCTTTGTAGATTTAAAAAGAAATGATTATTCCCTTGCAAGGGAACATTGCAACTCAGGACTTGAGAAAAACATTGAACCAGCTGAGGGACTTCCAGCAAGAGACAGAAATATAAATGCCCTGGAAGATCACACACGGCTCTAGAAAGGGCGACAAAGAAGATGATGGTCTCTTAGCTCCCTTTGCCTTGAACTCTATGGTGATGTCCACTGATTGACACGATCCTGACTACGTCAGAATCTCTGTCAGGCTGACTGTACAGTGTGGAAGTTTTCGGAAGTGTCCTCTGATCCTCATCTCCCGCTGTACCGAGGACACAATGTCTAAAGGAGGGCTCCTCCTAGATATTGACCTCAGAGCAGAATGTTTGGCATACATTCTCATGTCCTTGTTCTGCATGAAGACACTGAAGGACTCCACCAGGGATACTCTCCTTTATACCTCATTGCTTCAGCTGGCCACTGGAACTCTTGGAGTAGAATGCTGTGCACTGAAGAACTGGGGGATGAATTAATTTATTTTCTTATGATGTTTGCAGACTCTATCCCCACTGCTATTCATCATTTCATTCAAGCATTGTATCTATATACATACCTATACCTGTAGGTATACACACCTATACATACATTAAAATGTATGTGATTTCTTCTTCCTTCTCCAGGAACACAAGGTTTGAATAGCAACAATAGGGAAAACACGGGGATGAGTGTCTGTTGGCCCAGGTTGGAGCATAAAGAGCCACAAAAAGTCAAGTCCTGGTGAACTCTAGATGCTTTAGATTATTGTCTTCCAGTTCCTCTGAATGAGGGAGAAGTACAAATTTAAACTATTTTTCCCTTACATACCCCCCTCCTTTTTAAATTCAAAAATGGGAATATGTAATCCCACAAACTGTTCTGAAAGGTTTCACTGTCTTAAGCTCAGGACACTAAGGTTAGAGACCATTGTCACTCACTGCTCCTTTCTCCCTTTTGGCACTGGATCACATCACACCCACAATCCCCTTGGTCAGTCCTGTGGGGGAAGATGCATTTCAGGCTGGAAGGCTTTGCACATATTTTCCTCCCTCCATTGCAGCGTTCTGATGGCTTGAATACTTTATCAGTTTCTGGAGCTTGAAGTGAGGTGTCCCTGGAAGCAACCCTGTGTTGGGGCAGGTGCCAGTTGCATGCTGGGTAGGGTTGCCCTGCCTCAGAACAAGTGTGATTTTTTTTCTTAACAACAGCAGCAGCAACAGCAAAGATTGAAAGATGACTCATATCTACCCCTGAGGCCCATACTTAGCATTCCCACCGGCCAGCAGCAAACCTCCTAGGCCTAAAATTTCCACCTTTAGTTTTGTCTTTAGTTCTTACATTCATTGACTTACTTCTAATTCTCCTTTAGAAATCTAAACCCCTGCTTCCTTAGACTGCACTTCAAGGGGAACTATTGCATGGTGGGGTGGAAAACAGTTGTATGTGGTTCACGTGATTCTGAGGGCTCATCAGTATTCTGTTTCCTTTGGTTGGTAGGAGGTGGAAAACTTGGAAATTTCTTATCTCTTTTCTTCCCTCCCTCCTTCCCTCTTTCTCTACCCTCCCTCTGCCCCCGTGTAGCATTGGCAGCCTTCAATCTCCCAATCCTCCTGTCTCAGCCCTTGCCGTATGTGCTTGGGTGAGAGAGTGATTGGCAGTGAGGCTGGAATATTGATGTTGGGAGGCGGTGCTCAGCAATATCGTCCAATCTCTGAATCAGGAAGGGATTTGTTGGTCTCACTTCAGCGCTGTACTCAACTCTAGAAAGAGCAGAGTTTACTTATGCAAGGGCCAAAGCAAATACACCGATTTATTGACCAAAATACCTGTAAACTGGAGTGAAACTTGAAAGCAAATACAAAAACTTGATTGTAAACTTTTGTGGTGTGCTTTTTTTTTTTCAAAACAAAACAAAAATGCTAAGAAAGACAACTGCAGAATATTATCTGAAAGAAAAGAACGGTTGGGCAAAGGCCACTGGAATTGCTTGCATATGATGTGACAGCGTTGACTGAGTGACATGGTCACAAAAGGAGGCAGCGTTTGTTCATCCAGTCGACGGGCTGCCGTCTTCAGAAGTTATTTGTGAAGCGGCCTTTCTCAGCAGCATTGATGGTAAGATTGTGGCGGTGAGGATCCAACTCATATCTCATTTATCGTCCTTCCTTCCTTCCTTCCTTCCTTCCTTCCTTCCTTCCTTCCTCCCTCCCTCCCTTTCCCCCTCCCTCCCTCCCTCCCTCCCTTCCTCCCCACACCCTCCCTTCCCTTCTCCCCTTCCTTCCTCTTTCTTTTTTCTTCCTTCTCCTTCCTCTTCTCCACCACTACTTCCTCCTTCTTCTTTTGTTCCATATTTGGAACTCTACTAAGTCCTGAGATATTTGACTTCTAGGCAGATGTCTGATTCAGAGAAGGGTCTCTTATCCTCCCGCTAGCACTGTGGGCTCTGACTGGGGTAAGAAAACTAGAGTAAATAAGAGGATATGGATACTCTAGCACCTCCAAGTGAAGGTGAACTGCACAGTCCTTTCCTAGGCTCAGAGCTGATGGAGAAATGTCATTGGTTAAATAAAGAAACTGCCTTGGCCCTGATAGGACAGAAAATTAGGTAGGCGGAGTAAACAGAACAGAATGCTGGGAGGAAGAGGAAGTGAGCTCAGACTCAATAGCTCCCCTCTCTGGGGCAGACATGATAAAGCTCCGACCCAGGATAGATGTAGGCTAGAATCTTCCCAGTAAGCGCACCTTGGGGTGCTACACACATTAATAGAAATGGGTAATCAAGATGTAAGAATTAGCCAGTAAGAAGCTCGAGCTAATGGGCCAGGCAGTGTTTAAATGAATACAATTTGTGTGTTGTTATTTCAGGGCATAAGCCTGCCAGGCGGCCGGGAGCCGGGCTGTGGAAAGAGGCCCGCAGCTCCCTCAACACAGAGCCTTGGTCATGGGTGGAATCTGGATGTGAGGCTCTGAGAAGAAATCAGGAAATTCCTGTGCAGGCAATTTAGTGTATGGAGTCTCCTTCCTGTGGACTCTGCATTCTGAGTGATGCCCACTACTTGTTGTCTTCAAACTTCTTGCATCACAGAGGAGTGAGATTTAATATAATTTGGGGCATTCCTCACTCCAGCTTTGTAAAACAAATACTGGGTGGTGATAACCCTTCAGTGAGTGCTTCAGGAACATTTTGTTATTGTTGACTGTTGTTTGACATGAGAGCGAATACTCTGGTTTTGGAAATGATAGCACATACCATCCACAGGTCTTCTTATGCTTCTCACTAGATCTAGCAAAAGGCATGGCTCACAGCATGAGGTCAGCAACATTTTTTTTAAAAAAAGAAATAACACAATCTTCAAATGATAGTGAATTTCATTCACTAGGTAATAAATTATATTTACATTTTTGACTGAGAAGGAAATGACTACCAACCCTTTAAGACCCAGGATGATTCTTTTGATGTCTCTCTGTTTTAATTTCTTGGGAAATAGCTTTTAACAACCTATACCTTGCCTATTGAATTCTTAACCAGTCTTACCCTTATCACCATCGGTGATAACGCCTGAGAGCAGTCCTTTACTGGTGACTATTAAAACGAGATGATAATGTCCCAGAAACTGCCTAGAAATAACCATCACTTTATTACCCTTTGAAAAGAGGATTGATAGAAAAGTCATTTGAAAGATGGTTCATTACCATGCCCTAGTAAGATTTCCTTACTCCCATCTCACCAAAGCACGAGAAAGGGAGGATTATTCTCTGAGGTCGGAATTTTGAAGGCTGTGTGTTTGCCTCTTTGAAGTCTTGGTATTTAATTTTCTGTAGTCATTTCTTGGGCAATTTTCTAAGAAACTAGTTGAAGCTAATTTATCATAAGTTAAAGTCAAATGACAGAAAAAGATTCTTCCCCCTTAACAGCATTTTATTCCACAGAGGTTAGCTTCTGAAGGAAATTGAGACTTAAATAGCATTTCAAATCTCTAGCCACTTGGGTGGGGATAGAAAAAAAAAAAAAGCAAAGATTCAGGAAGACACACTGGCTTTGCAGTTAGCACAATTGTTATTATTATTATTTTGCTTTTTCTTTGTAGACCACTATGTGCAGATAAAACGTATTTTTTGAAATACTCCCCTAAAAATAATTAGGTATGTTGCTTAATTTTTCTAAGAAAGACATGCCATCCTCATGGGATCCTACACCTTGGTCTCTATCATTTTAGACTTTTAATATAAGTTTATATAATTTGTTTAACCTTCCTGTTAACCCCTAACTCTGAAATGGAGATGAAGATACTTAACTTCTAAATGAAGGTGAATGATAATGAGATAGCATTTAGTAGGTCCTTGGAGAATCTCATCTAAAAAGCTTCTTGTGAGCCTGGAATGCTGTTCAATAAATAGTGCGGGATTTTCATTTTGGCATGATGTGATTCGTTACTGAGTATTACAGATGGTGCTCAGTGGACGTGGTTTTTCTTTCTTTCTTCGCCCCCCCCAACAAGCACAAAAGGATTCCTGCTCTTTTTCCCTTTTTCCCTTTCTAGAAAGAAGAAAAAAAAAAACAACAACTCATGACTCCCTTTTTGGTTTCAAGATTAAATGTTTCAAATTGGGAAATCTGCCAATTCCCGGCAGCTCCCCTTTGCTCTTTGAGGCTCTAGACTTACCTGTCTTGTTTGTTCTGCCACCCTCTGTCTGGAGAAAGTGTTCTAGGACAAGACATCAAGCCCAAAGCGGCAGCACCTTAGGTGTTATTGTTGGAGGCATGAGAAGATAGAAGATACAGAGTTTGATGTTTGCAAAGCAATGTGGTCTTTTTTTTTTCCCCTGCAAGTTTTTCTGAGCTATGATTTAAATTTTACCAGTACAGAGCTGGTTGGTAATAAGAAAATGTTGGTCTTTCACTCACCCGTGTCTTCTTTTTAGCAACTAGCGTCCTCTGAGCTTTCAGCTCCTCCAAGGGAAAAATTTACTGTAGATCCTTAGAAATTCTATCTATTGAGTTAGTGACAAAGCTCTTGCAATTATTATGGAAGAAACTGTTCTGCTAATGACTGTCTAAATGTGGATGTAACAGTTGCCTTTTGTTGGAAGGGTTTGGAGGGGGACTCTTCATTGGCATCAGGGGCTTGTACTTTAGCTTCTAACGAATCTTTTGCTCTGTATCTTAATGGTAACCAAGCAACCAGTCACAGAGCCTTGGGATGCTTTGGTAACAAGAAGAAACCTTCAGTGTCTTGCCTTGTTTTAGAATTTCCATATCACCCTTGGAATTGTACAAATGAAGACTGGGGGAAGCAGACGTGGTGGGCAGAGGGGTACGGGCCAAGCCTGTGTCGCTATGGGTGAGGTTACAGTGTCATGGATGGTGGCCGGGCCGGTGAATGATTTCTCGAGGAAGAGGTGTGTTTGGAAGATTATAGGCCTGTTGCAGATGGAAACAACGTGAGACGAAATGCTGTCTACTTCTAGAGTACTTCTGGGAATTTCTTAGTGATAGGGTGGGAAGAGAGGTGTGGTGAGCATCACCATTTAGTCCTTAGTATGTGTTACTGGTCAGTGTCTATCCTAGCCTAGAATGTTCCATGAGTGTTCTTATATTAAACTGACACTAAGATTAAATTTAATAGATGAAATATGATCAGATATCAAGATTTTTTTTCCAGGCAAATGAGGAATTTGCAACACAGAGGCTCATTATTGGTCAACAAATCGCCATAGTGACAGGGCCACTATTATAGGGAAGGCACCGAGCACTCCTTGTCTCACAGGCGCTGTGTGTAATATGCATTGTATCTATGCAATGATATCATTCACTGAGTCCATTATGTGTATTATCTAGGCTTAAAACCACTACCTAGAAATAAGTTAGGACATTAATGGGAATCATCTATCCGAGGAGCACTGAGATTTGAACCTGCAGAAGATCATTGATACAGTAATTTACATGATCCTAGCCAGCACAGATACGGGGAAGGGCTGAAATCTAGATTTGAAAGTTGGTATCTAATTTAGCCCTTCAGATAAGACTATCCAAACTGGGCTTGTGAAATGTTTCCTGGCATCGTCTCTACCTCTTAGGCATCATGTGGTTCAGTTCTGCACATTCGGGACCTCTGTGATCCTCGTAAGTCCCTAGGCCAGCCACTTTCTCTTGTTATGCCATGAGATAAGTGCAGGGCAATGGATGCATTCCATTGGGTGGTCCTGGCAATGGGTCTGTTGGGGAATTTTCTACCTTCACATGAATCTCTATCTTGTTCTTTTTCTCTCAACGATTTGATAGACTCTAGTGCCCTGCTAGCTTTTCACTATAGAATGAAATCATAGAATGGCCTGGCCCTCATGCCACGTCTCCATAGGTCTCAGAAGCTGATTTCCAATCAGAAGATGGCTTGAAGAATCAAGACAAAGAAAGGCAAATACACCAACAATCGACTGGTGTCAAGATGATTTTTTTCCCCTATCATTTCCCTCCCAGAGGAATGGGTTTCCTGCTGTTAATGAAGTTGAATTCTGAAATCTGTCACCTTGATTCTTGAGAGGGTGGTTGGATTTGAGACAGCACTTCCACTAGCCAGGAAAAAACTGGGCTAGCTTAGGTGAATACTGCTTTCCCATTTCTCCTTCTCACTACCTCTTGCCCCTTTTCCCTCTCTCCCTCCCTACTTCTTCCTTTGATTGATTTCTCTCTTTGTTACATCCAGTAGGCTGCAGATGTAGATAGAGAAATGTCACCAATTTTGCAGCTGAGATATAAATTTCCTCAGACATGGAGAAATAGAAAATTGAGACTTTAAAAAAGTAAGAATTCAAAGGATATATAAGAACGGTTTCAAAAAAGATTGTGAGGGTGGGCACATGCCCTTAATCCCATCACTTGGGAGGCAGAGGCAGGCAGATCTCTGTTTTGAGGATGGTGTGGTCTACAGAGTGAGTTCCAGGACAGCCGGGGCTACACAGAGAAATCCTGTCTTGAAAAACCAAACAAAACAGACAAGCAAACAAACAAAAAAGAAAATGTGCTTCACCCAAAGATAATAAATTGGAAGAGGGACTAGAACCTAGGCCCTGAAGATCACCAATTAGTCTAATAACAACCACATTTGAATTTTAAAGCAAATTCTACTATGGTTTTCCAAAAAATATTCACATGTTGATGTGACTAGATTTTGAGCTTGGGATCTCCGTGAGGTGTGTCAGGTAGGATTCTTGTCTATGTCTTCTCAGAGAGAGTAAGCCACTAGGTATGTGACTTCAGAATGTCGGCTGCAAAAATGATACTCTGTTAAATTATTTGCATGTGAACACGTATTTACATAAATGGAACATGTGTTTACATAAACAAAATAGCTGTTTGAGTGGCCACAGAAGACTTCAAATGAAATGACTTAAAATATTTTTGTTACATTTATTTATATTGACTCTTTTGTCATTTGAGAGTGCAGGAGACCCATGTGAAGATTTAGAGAAACAAGGTAATTTCTATGCTGTAAATTCATCCTTGTAACCTAATGCACACCAGACCAAACTGTTAAGGGAATTAAAGAGAACCACAGCAAACCTATTATAATCTGGAACAATAAGCATGAAGGGAAACCAGTCATTGCAATTTGACTTATTTTTGTTTTTCTCCAAAATTATCTTTAACCTAGGATTCATGGGGATGAAGCTGTTTCTTGCTTTAAGCTTTTATTTTAGTAGTTAACAACATAGCTCCCAGAATACCAGGGCTGGGAGGGTTACTGTGGGATGAAACAAGAAGAAGATGCTGAAAAGGGAAGACAGCTGAGTGATGGGAGATTCAAGTCAAAAAATTCCGTGGGGCGTGGACTGTAACGAGTGGTTCAGATATTTAACTTGACCATTTTGATGGTACTATTGTGAGAATTGATGTTCCACTTCCTTATGCTCCCCTGGGATATGACCATACGTGTGTGTGTATGTGTGTGTGTGTGTGTGGTGGGGGGACTCAGAACCACTCAGGGTTTTTTGGTGTTAGCGTTCTACTGTCTTTAGCGGAAGGATTCCAAGGCAGCTCTGGGATTCCTCAGCCTGAGAGGACAGCTATAAGCTAGCCCAGTGAGAGGCACATATTGTGCGTGCATGTATGTGGTGTGTGTGCATACAATGAACTGAAACGCTGTCAGAGGACTACATCTACGTGCAAAGGAGTATAGGACATGCACTCTGTCACTTATATTGAAGACAAAAAGGAGAAAGGAAGCTTGAGGAATGATTGGCAGCTCTGTCAAAAACTGAGAGGCCGTGCATTCAGGTCCAGTTCTACGACTATTGTGCACGGTCATAGAGGTAGAGAATAATACCTTTTGGAATTTCCTTTCTGTAGAAGTGTTTGAATATTTCCTTTATGGAGTACCTGGGACACTTTTTCTAACTTGTTGTTAAGACACCTTTTGATTAGACATCTTTAAAATCTTGCCACCTCTGTTGTCTTTTGGTTTCTATAATTTCTTTGTAATGATAAATCTATTGGAGGCACACAAAAATACCTATTTGGAATGAAAGCTGGCTTTATTGAACCATGGTTGGCTTGGCGACAGCTATAAAATATGTTCATTGTCCCTCTCCCGTCCATGCTTGGCCCCCACCCTTGGCCCCTTTGCTCCAAGTGTGAACACAGTCATTCTTGCCCTCCTTTCTACATTGCTTGCAGCCAGCTAACAGGCAAATGAGCACTGAGGTAAGAGGAGACATTTACATAAGGAGCCTATTAATATACTATACCAATGAGGGTCCTGGGGAGAATGTTAATTCATTTCCTACACTGAATGGCCATGATCAGTGTAAGTTTTCACCACTGCAGGAGCTAGCAGAGAAGGGGGTGGGGTGGGGTGGAAAGTCTGGATACACATAAGAGACAAGTGCTGACGAGATTTTCTGAAGGGACTTAGTTGTCACGTATGCTTTCCACAAAGCAGAAGATCTTACAGCGTGGATTCATAAACTTGAAATAACACGAAGAGTCACCTTGCATTATTTCGTGAAGAGAAGTGTGGGTAGGAGATTGGAATATTTTATTAAAATAGTTTTACCTGTCAATTTCAGAAACTGAAAGCATATTTCAGTATTATTGTGACAATCACTCCACTTAGACCACCGAAAGATCTAGCCGAGGAAGACAGTATGTGGGATAGTTTTGAAACTCCCCCAGCAGTTCCTTGAGTCCTCAATTGGTTAAATCATGGAGTTATTAATTTAACTAAGATTGATTCTAGGCCCTATACTAAGATTTTTTTAGGCAGGTGATTATATATCTTGAGAAGGCAGATACCCGGAACAATCTCCTTGAATCAGGAGATACAATTTGAAATCTTGCTAAAGTGTTTTTAGAGTCAGGAGGAGGAAAGGCTTTGTGAGGAATGATGAATGAGAAGGAGAAGCTTGCCTGGCAGAAGACAGAGCATCGAGATGATCAGGTGTTTGAAGAATGGGGACTAGTTTGCAGCTACTTCTTAGGGGCACATACTGGGCAGTGCAGGTCGGGATGGGAAGAGACGAAGCTAGAAGAGCAGATACGTAAGAGATGTTAAATTTTTGTTTATTTTGGTTTTGTTATTTCTAGAGTGGGCCTCTTTGTATAGTTCCTCGTGTGCTGGGCTCCAGTCATGTACCACCACGCTCAGATAAGAGGCATTAAGTTGTAACATGCAAGTTCAGCCTGCTAGCAAATATTTGAAACAAAAAGTTCTTGGTCAATTAATTAATTCAGTCAACACTTATTGGCTGTCCTCTAACTATAAACCCCTTGGCCTTGGAAGTGCAATGGTGAACCAGAGGCCTACAGGGACCAACACTCGAGAGTTATCATAACCAATAGAGATAGCTGTATGAGTTTTGGGGGAAGTTCTTTAATTAATCAATACCATCAATTGCTTCTGAGTTTCTTTCTGTGCCACCATCACCATCATCATTTTTTTACGTGTTTGATGAAAGTTTTCTGAATCACATGTCAGGTGTGGGTTTAGCAAAGGGTGTTGTGTTATTGCTCGAGAGCGTGAATCTATGAACACACTGTCCAAGTACAGACAGATTCCTAGCTTACCCTTTCAACTCTATGGCTCCCTCTCTGGTGTCAAGTTTTTACTGCACACAGATAACGAAATCACTGTATTGTGTGTACTGGGAATATTCACCAGTCCATTGCTTCAGCACAGAGATAGACAGGGGCAAAGAACAAGCTAACATACTCCTGTGGACACCTAGTGTGTAAGGTTGGGGGTGGGGCAGAGGAATTTTCCTGGAGAAGCCAGTGGAAGCCTGGGAATGGGATGCTCAGCAGGGAGAGCTTTGGTTTGCTGGGGGCAGTGCATGTCTCAGGGTCACAGCCCTGGCTGCTCTATGGAGTGGATGTTGGAGGCTGACAGTGAAAGCCTAGAATGCATGCTGTTTTGGCTTAGATCCCTGCCATCCTCATTTCTTCACAAATTCCATGAAATAATGAGAATTGTGGGTCCAGTATAGACTATTGCTGCGGCTTGGGTTCGTTCTTTAATTTCATGAATTGGAATCCTACTTCCAAAATCCATTTTTTTTTTCATCTGGAGGTAGGCTTGTTGGAGACTTTAAGGACTGGTGAAATCTAGATAAAGTCATGAGAGTAGGGTCCTAGCTCATTTTAGTTACTACTCTATAGAGGAGAAAGAGAGACCCAAGGTAGCATCCTTGCTGCCTGCATGTGATACCCTCTGCAAGAAGGCCCCCACCAGATGCTGAGTAGATGCTGGCACAATGTTCTTGAACATCCCAGTCTTCACCACTGTGAACCAAGTAAACGTTCATTCTTTATAAGTTACCCAGCATTGGGTATGTTGTTATAGCGTCTGAATATGGATTAAGACAACTGCCAAATATCTCTTCTTTCATAGTCTGCTTTTCAAGGTTGTTGGCATCTCTTTCATAGCCTTCATGATGTGGTCTGAGAATCTGAGTGTCACACATTTGATATCTGATTTCTGTTGGGCTAAATAGACAACATGAATTAATAAAAATGATTTTCATTGGCTTACGAGGTCTGAACTTAGGTCTGAGAAGTTTGTCGAGAAAAAACAAGAGCATAAAAAGACTGTAGGTGTGGTTAAGTTTAATAGATGGGGAACGAGTCAGCCTCTGTCAAATTTTAGAGGAAGCAAAGAGAATGGAAGGCTCTGGGCTCTAATAGGGAAGCGGCATTTTCCTTGACCAAATATGGTTCTTCAAGATGTCAGGGACCACTTGTCCTCTCCTCATTGTGATCTGCCACATACTCTTTTTCTAGGACTAGGAGCCATCCCCTCTTCTAGTTTTTCTGAGGTAGAGTCTAAGTGTCCTTTCTCCCTTTCTTTTTTTTTTTTTTTTTTGAGGGGAGAATCAAACCCAGGTCCTTACCCATTTAAGCTCTCCTTACTAAGGAAAGACAAAATTTGCCACCAGTGTAGAAGAGAGATACTGTTCTCAACTTCAACATCACTTTTTCTGACCCTGACTATTTCAGAATGACCTACCTGACTTGGAAGTGTCTTCCAGGTGTTCTTCTGGTCTTGCCAATATTAACTGAGTGATGGTGTAAAACACTTGGGGGCCATTTGCCTGTTACTTGGGTCTCCAACCCTGGTCCCCGCTCCCCTTCCAAAGCAATGTCCATATAGTGAGTAAAATTTCAAATTGTGTCCCTCTGATGATGCACTCTTGAGTCTCTGGGAAAGTATTTTAATTAGGTTTTGGAAAATTAGCTGAAATCTCTGTCTTGTTCTCTGGGTAAGGGAGCTTCTCCTGCCCACGGTTTCTCTCACAGCCACTCACCTCACTGGAAGGATTGCTATGGTGCTCTCTGCGAAGAAGAAGGGTTCACAGGTCAGTGAGTATCAGCAGTCCCTCGCTCTGGGCTGCTGACACAGAGAATTCCCGCGCCGTCTCATCTTACTTTTTGGCTTCACTGAGGTATAGTTACCTCCTGCTGGTCAGCTGCCTTCAAGACCCTCACCCTAGCCTCCTGGTCTGAGCCTTCCAGTCTCATCTGGGATTTGAACTCGTGTTCCCGAGAGCAGGATGGATTAGTGCTCAAGGGCTCCCACGCTGACTTCATCAAAGCTTTCCCCGGCACATCTCCATTATGTGAACGGCTCTGTTAACCAAACCTATTATCTTCCCCCCTTGGTTTTCAACTTGAGAAAGGGAAAGCAACTTCTTTAATGGCCCACAGATTGATGATTAACATTTTACATGTCCCTGCTGCTAAGTAAAAGAACTGCTTTGTGGACAGTGAAATGCCTGGGAGAAGGAAGCGGGAGTCAACGTGGTTTATTAACTTGTGCTGCTTCATTAATCACAATCTTTTTTTATGGCGGTGCTTAAAGGCCCATCCATTGTACTTCTCAGGAATGGGGCAGATCAAAACCAAGTGCTTTTAGTGCACCTTTGACATCTGGCATAGCAGCCGGCTATCTGCGATATTGCTCTCCAGAAGGATGGGGAACTGCATTCCCTGTGACCGTGCTGGCCCCTCTGATTTAAGCTACTAGAGAGGGCAATGAATTACCTTAAAGGAGCGCCAGTGCAGAACTCCAAGTTTTATGCCGGACCCCTGCCAGCTTCCCCACTTTATGAGTATGAACAATCAGACAATTGAACTGATTTGACTTTGCCGCTCCTGGAGTTTCATTGCTGTGAACCTGGGGCTGTAATGATGGCAATGCCATGCTAAGTGCCGCTCTGACTAGCGGCATTGCCTGCTGCCCGTTCAAGTAGGGCACCCATTCTTGTTAGCTGGGAACTGCTCTGATTTGCAGCAAGGGGGAAAATAGATCCCATGCAATCAGATTAACTCAACTCTGAATGTTATTTTCATTTAACACGGTGGAGCCAGGCAGTGTCCCAATTTTTTTTTTTTTTAATGGTAAACTCATTAAAAGGCAGGGTTCTTTTCAATGAGTCTTTACAGAGTGGAGGTAGAAAGCACCTGCGAAGTCTTGCCACAGATCACGGATATACACAGACACCGATATGCATAATGTTCATAGTTACCTCCCCACAGACAGGCTCAGGCTGTGGGGGGCCAAGGAATCAACAGAGTGAATGTTTGTTTATGCGACTGAGTAATCCAAGAAGATACAACAATTCCCTCCAAAAGAGAAAAACCATGTTGACCTTTCGGTTCAAGAAATTCAATGTAGACAATAAAATGTTATTTTCAAGAAAAAATTAAACTTTATTACTCAAGAACCTTATAGTTCACAAATTTCTTATGTAAAAATGAAAACCAACCCAGCCTGAGAGACTGTGAGAGAATCATTCTCCTCTAGACATTTATTTGTCAGGATGCTGAAAACTGAGTGGATCACAAGAAGGAAGGAAACAATCATCATGCTCACGGTGCTTGCTGTGTTCTGGACTCTCCTGAGTGCACACCATAACCCATTTAAATCTATTTTGTGCAAATCAATAACAGTCAGAGTTGAGTTACTCTGACAGCAGTGCAATTGATCCCTACTGTTAAGGGGAAAGCCGAGGTACAGAAAAGTCCGTTGGCTTCCATGCTCAAACCACGGGCAAGGGGCTGCCAGGGTGGGGCTCTGGTGGCTTTTACATTTAATGCTTGTGCTATACTACCTCACTGAGTCTTTGACATGATCACAGGGACTGATACTGGTGATCCCAAAAGATTACTTCCCTCACTTACAAAATACAGTGCTAAAAAAATAAAAAGAATGCTTCACCTGACATCGTTCAGAAGCCCAGATGAAAGGAAAGATAAGGTAGAGAAAAAGATCCTTAAAACAAAATGCTGGACTCATTGTTTAAGGAAAAAAATCTAAAAAAATCAATCATTTTGATTTTGTTATTGATGATTAGATAACGATGCACATACTCATATAAAAAGCACACAAAACAGTTCTGCTCTAAGGTCCTCTGCAGTAGCAGCAAGGACATTTAATGGCTGAGTCACCTCTTTAGCCCCTGCACCTCTCTCTGGAAAATGACATAGATGGCTTTAATGGAAACGGGCAGTGAAGGCTTCCTGTATATGAGACATAAGCTCGCTGCGTTGTGCAGGTAGAGCAGTGACCCGAACCTGGTGAAGAAGACAGCGGTAGTGAGGTGATTAGTCTTGATAAGTTAACTCGACTGCAGTTTGAGTGACCTAGACATCTCTGGGAAAACCTGGGAGTGTAAATTCCTGAGAGATCTAACCCTGTGCTAGCACACTATCTATGGGCTGGGCTTCCAAGTGGAATAAAAAGGAAGAGCTGGACCACGAGCATTTAACTCTCTCTGCCTTCTGAGTGTGAATGTGCACTGTGAGCAGCTGCCTTAGCCTCTGCCTGTCACAGCTTCCTAGCCATGTGAGACTGTACCCTTAGACTGTGAGCCAGCATGAGCCCTTCCTTCCTTAAGTTGCCTTTTGCAAGTGTTTTGTCATAGCAATGAGAAATACGCAACGTAACTGGGTGTGGGGAGACAATAACCCTATTATACAGAGTTACTAACAGTTCCCTCCATATCCCTCCCCCCTTTGCCAGGCATGGTGGTGCATTCCTTGAAGCCCAACACTTGAGAGGCAGAGGCAGGTGGATCTCTTGTGAGTTGGAGGTCAGTCTGGTCTACTTAGTGAGTAGCCAGAAAGAGCTACATGGTGAGACCCAGCCTCAAAGTTTCCCTTACTTTTGACATCAAATTCAGCAAATTTCAAGGGATTCCTGAATCACCACAGGAGTGATAATCCTCTAGGGGCATGTAGAGCAATCACTAAGACTGTGATACTCATGGATTTGGCTTCCTCCAAGGAAGCAGTCAAAGAAAGAATGCACAGGAGACAACCCAAGAGTTCAAGTGTGGACATTCTGGAGTAGTTGTCCTTCTCCGAGACCATGCTGTGTGATAACACATGTGGCCCATAACCAACTAGAGAAATTCACTGCGCTGTGTCTAGACTTTCTGCCAAGGATTAACTATAAGCTTTCTGAATAACTACTTTAGTATCCAGCTTCACTAGCAGGTTGTGGTAACATCTTGGTCTGTGGTCCTTGTTGAGGTCAGAACTGACACAGTGTGGTCCACGTCTCAACATAAATTACTATGTTAAACTGACCAGTGACACGAGCTCCCAAACAGACATTTCTATCAGCTGGTGCATCTTAAGGGCTTAGAGAAGCACCTTCCATTAACCAAGGGCAAAATCCAGACCTGTTTTGGGTGAGGGTCAGTCTTTATTGAATAGATACATGCCGATGAAGAATAATAAAGCAATGAAAGGGAGCAGAGAGGAAAGTGCTGGTGGTCGCTCTTGTAGACACAACAGCAGAAGTGGGACGAGAGGGACACCTGGGCAAGAACGATTCAAACAGAGAAAGCTACAAGATCAAAGGCAGCAAGGCACAGAAGGAGCAGCAGCTGATTTCAGTTAAGGAGGCGTGAGCAGAATGTGCGCATCAGGGAGATGGTGAGGAGCAGGCTGAGGGTCAAAAGAGATGGGGAGAAAGACGGATCATCCTGGGCCTTGGATATCAGGGATTAACTCCAAGGGAGACTCCTGGAAAACTTGAGCAAAGGAAAGAAATGGCGTTCATCCCCGTTAGCTTGAACTGTCAGCTTGACCCATCTGACACAGCCTGGTGTCATCTGAGAGGAAAACCTGCATTGAGGAACTAGATCATATTGGCTTGTGGGCATATCATCTTGCTCGTTAGTGCACACAGTCCCAGTCCCAGCTTTAGGCAGATTGGTCCTGGGTTGTATAAGTGTAGCGAGCAGCGTGGTGTCACACCTGATGGAGATGTATAATCAACTCCTGAGATGGCTAAGGCCTGACCTATGCTATGATAATACAATGATTATCAGCTGCTTGCATATGCGTGGGCCTATGGGCAATGCTCACCTAGCAGTTCGGGGTTGGCAGCCCATGCCTACTTAAGGGCTGGGAGAGGTTGGCCTGGAGAGGAAGGAGAGAGAATGGTAAAGTCCTGGAATAAACTGCAGTGAGAAGAGCTCCGGTGTGTCATGTTTTTCCTTGCGGGTCAAGGGTGGACACGACAGTTGGGGACAAGCGTACGGGGAACCTCCAAACCTCTCTCCGTGGAGCCCAGAACTTGCTGCAGTCAGGGGGTGCACCAAAAAATCCTCAAGGTAAAGATTGGGGATCCGTGACAAAAAGCGGGTTTTCCACTCTCGCCGGTAGAAGGGAGAGTGGGGGTAATAGGGCCGCGACCAAAGCGGACGGTTTAAAGCATAGCCATGACCAAAGTGGATGGTTTAAAGTGAAAATAAAAGGAAGAATGGGATTTTAGAACGGGTGCTTCAACATCACACCTGATTTTTCTGGCTCTTAACGAGCTGTTATGGAGCGCTTTGGAGAGGTTTTTGACTAAAAGTGACACAATTGCTCTTTAGTTTGCCGTCTCTGGCAATCTTAATGTGTCATCCTGGGATAAGCCTGGTAGAGATCTGAATTTTGCCACTGAACAAGGTATGCTAAGGAAGGGAGTTATATTCATGTGGTTTGAATTACCGAGGCCTCCAAAGTTTGCAGTGGAGTGTGAGCAGCTGAGGCTCCAAGACCAAGGAGCTCCAGGCTGCTCCAAGGCCAAGCAGCACAGAGGAGCTGCCTTGAGGACCGACAAGGCCAGAATGCTAGGCCATTCCCAGCATGGATGCCTCAGGGCATAGAAGCGAGCACAACCTTGGTAAGATCAGTTGGCCTAGACCTCTGTCCCAGCCCTGGGCAACTGGTCAGGACTGGTTGGGCCTGCCACTCAACCCCACCACGCCTCCACCTTACAGCTAGGTGGGGAGAAGTTTCCACCTCTCCCTTGTCGCTGCGACCTGAGTCCCCTGAGTCCGAGCACTTCGACTGGAAAATGGCAGTAGATTGTAGTAAATACCTTTAAGATTGCAACGTCCCCGCTCAGCAGGAAGTAGCCAGAGAGATTGACAATGCCCAAATTCCCTAAAACGTGGTTTAAGCGGGGCCCTTTCAGAGCAGAAGCAGGATCAGCTGGGTTGCTAAGGAAGAAAAAGAGGTGCACGAGGGAGAAGGTGTCTTCCATGCACTCAGCTGACAGGAATAAATGAGCCACGGGAGTATGGCAGCTGGGGTATGTTATTTAGGGGACTGCTGAAGGAACAGTGGTTTCTAACTGCTCCTGGGGTCATGGCAAAGCCACTCCTGATGACAGGAACAGGTAGGGAGGGGAAAGCAAGACAGATGCAGAGTTAAGAAATGAACATCACCTGATTGCCTCCCCTTCCTCTCCTCTGTGCTGGCCCCTCTGCTACCAGTTCTGACTGCCCTTGCTGCTGCCGCAAGCACAGCCGTGGCTGTGGCAATTGGCTCAGCTTGGCTGTGAATGGAAGTATCTGGGGCTGTGTGTGATATGAAAAATGTAAAGAATTGTCTAGATATCTTTTAGGTAATTGGTCTGGTGAATTCGAACAACAACTGGAAAAGCTGTGAGTGATGATGGTGACTGCAGATTCCACACGCATGGATACCAGCCTGGCAGAAGAACTATCTTCCTGGATCACTCCATGGATCATCTGAAGGAGTGGGCGGGAATAAGAGCCCTGACAGGCTTAATGGTGCTTGCCTCCCTGGTATGCCTATGGTGCATTTGTGTGGTAGTAGGCTCTTCATGCAGTTGAATAATTTCTTCATTTTGGTATTTATTGACTTTATTTGTGACAGAACAGACTTTAAGAACATACCATGTGTTTGAAAACAATGTGCACTCCCAAGTTTATTGGGAACAGAGTTAAGTATTTATCTTAGGAGATCAAACTTAGCTGCATTATGACAATCTTCTCTAAATTATCTTGGAAGAAACTTATTTGATCTTTTAGGAGCTAAGCACTTTGTTCCATGTGTTTTTCCAATTTTTCCTTGGAATTCTAAAATATTTCAGAAGTAAAGGCTGAGGTGCATAAAGGAACCTTCATGTATTCAATACTCTAAGTGGTTTTGTAATTTTTTGAAATGTTAGACAGTTCACCTTTAATTCTCTTGAATTCTTTTGTCTGTTACGGTTTCTATACATATAAAATATTTTTTGTTAATCTTTATCTTAGATTTTAAAAAATTAGTTTTACTATTATCATCATCATCATTATTGCGTGTATATGCTTGTGTGCATGTGTATGTGCACACTCACCACAGTGCACATTTGGAGATCAGGGACAATGTGCAGGACTTCATTCTTTCATCTCACTATGTGGATCCCAGAGACTGAAGCTCGGGCTGTCAGGTTGGCAGCCCGGCTATGAGCTGCAGTTGTCCACTTGACACACCTGGGAAGGGGGAATCTTAGCTGAAGAACCACCTTCACCTGATTGACCTGTGGGCATTTTCTTGCTATTTGATTGATGTGGGAGGGCCTAGTCCATTGTGGGAAGTGCAGGGGAGCTTGACATATGTAAGGGAGGGGTCCTGGACAACACTGGTGAGCAGCTTTCTTCTGTGGTCTCTGATTTAGTTCCTACTTTGGCTCCTCTTGATGATGGACAGTTAACCTGTAAGCCAGACCTGTAAGTCCTTTCCTCTCCAACTTACTTTTGGTCATGGTGCTTATTAGAGCAACAGAAACTAAACCAATACACACGCAAAGCCATCTCGCCAGGTCCCTTCTCTAGGGCAGTTTTTCAATACTTTGTTTTCTCCTTTTCTCTTCCAACCATCTTTAAAATTCTACTTTGAAACATTGCATATTAAAGTGTTTAAAAATAAACAAATTTGTGATGTTATCATTAACAGGATGATAAATTATTATAAATTATTAACATGAGTAATTCTTTATGTGCCATTTCATTTTATGTTCCTTATATAGTACATATTACTACATTATGATTCCATTCTTCAACCTGTTCTTTCCCCTTTGGGAATTCAGTGCATTTCTTTATCTTCTTGAGTGTGTGGATATTATAACTTTATCTATACAAGTCTGCTAATTTTTTTTCTGTTACTTTATGGCATTTATTACACTGTAGTTTGTGTTTTCTTTTTCTGTATTTCTTAATATAGAACTTTAAAAAGATGAGGATTTTTTTTTACACACTTATTCACTTAGCTACCTAATGAAAGTGTCTTTGGAAGCCAGGCAGAGGTGGTGCACACCTTTAATATCAGATCTCGGGAGACAGAGGCAGGCAGATCTCTGAGTTCGAGGCCAGACTAGTCAACAGAGCTAATTCCAGGAAAGCCAAGGTTACGCAAAGAAACCTGTCTCAAAAAACCAAAAAAAAGGTCTTTTTCATTTGAATAGATTTTGAAAATCAAGTTTTCTAGAAAGTTATACAATTATAAAGATGATTTTTATCTCTACTCTGTAGTGATATTTCATTTTTAACTTGCCTCAAGATCAGAGAGTAAAACAGCCAGCCTGGTCAGCCTTACAGACCAGGCAGCAATGACACACACCCTTAATCCCAGTAGCCACACTAGTTTGCCATAGAAACCGGTGGAAGTGGTGTATGCCTTAATTCCAGCACTAGAGAGGGTTATAAAGTGGGAGCAGACAGCTCTCAGATAGTCTTAGTCTGAGGATTCTTGGAGGCAGAATCTCCATTTCAGACTGAGGTAGAGGTAAGAGCCAGTGGCTGACTGTTTTTGCTTTTCTGACCTTCAGGTTGAACCCCAATATCTGCCTCTGGATTTTTATTAATCGTGCTATATTACTCTTTTATATTTACAATGTCCTCATTATTGCATGTGTATGATTTGTGTTGGGGAGTATGCGTGCACAGGAAGTGTGTGGAAGCCAGGTAACATCTTTTAAGGGTTGGATATCTCCTTCTGCCATAGGTTCTCTGGACTCAACTCGGGTAGTCAGGCTTCCTCACTTTTACTCATGGAACCATCTCATGGGTCTCTGCTCTCTGATATCTGTTTGATTATCCAGTTCTCCTCAGCTATACTCCATGGCTTCCTCCTCTTCAGGTATTAATAAGAGCTTCTATTAAGAGTGTTTTTGAGGGCTGGAGAGATGGCTCAGTGGTTAAGAGCATTGCCTGCTCTTCCAAAGGTCCTGAGTTCAATTCCCGGCAACCACATGGTGGCTCACAACCATCTGTAAAGAGGTCTGGTGCCCTCTTCCGGCCTGCAGGCATACACACAGACAGAATATTGTATACATAATAAATAAATAAAATAAATAAAAAAGAATGTTTTTGATAGTTATTAGTAAATCCAATAGCACTTCTATATTTTTACATAATTTGTTAGCACACACAGATTTACCAGGGGATGACTGCTTCAAGAACACCGCAGTGCAGTATAGAATTATTTTAGTAACTTTAGTCTGAATCTTGAATTCTGGTCCTATTAAAATATGAAGGACTTCCTTCTATCTCTCAGTTATATTCGGCTTCATTTTGAGAAGGGAAGTTGCATGTCACAGCTGAAGTTTGGAAGTCCTACCTGCCTGCCTGCAAATATTGATCTTCTGCAACACCACTTTTCTCATAATAGGCTGTTGGGATGCTCCAATGAAGGATGCATGTGAATGACATCTCTGTAAGGTAGGCTGCAACAGTTCTCTACTGTTATTGCGTGAGGTATTCAGTTAGCATCAGTTATTTCAATCTGATAGCTAACTTGGTCGCCCTCATCAGATATTTTCTTTTCAATCCGTGCTATGTAAAAAGATATGGGATCACGTGGCCAGAGGCACCCTGGGAGTGTGGGAATTATTCACTTAGAAATGAATATTATGCAGCTTGCTTTAAAGACAAACTCCAGAGTGTTTTTTTGTTTTCCTCCTGCTGATTCTAACAACACATCTGTGGAATATAGCTTCCCAGTGGTCATTTTTTGTCCAACACAAAGCTGAACAGATGCTCGCTCAAGTCCCAGCCACCTGGCAGGCCATTGTTGCCTTGGCAGGCACCTCCAGACTGCGGACTCTGAGGAAGACTTTTCATCCCAGCTGACGGCAGGATTACGACTCTGGGAATCGGTGTGAGACCCAAGGTTTACTAGGGGCATCATTGGGAATGGCATGGGAATCTTGGGGATTCACGTCCGTCAGGCACAAGCATCAGGAGCCAGCAGGTAAATTATGGGCCAAAGCCGTCATGCCAGCTGGAAAGATGTTGCAATTCAACTGTAGTGCAGGTAGGACTGCCCTCGTTAACAAAAAGTCATTGGGGAAACTGGAATATACTTTGCCACAGCCTTGCCTGTAGCGAATTATTAGTATACATGGCACACACAGTTTTTAGAGAAAATGCCCCATTTTTTTTCCACCTTGAGTTCCACGAGCCTCTTTCTAAGCAAAGAACTAGAGAGTCCAGGAAAACCTTCTCTTGATTCATAGTCAATAGGCATGTTCAGATGCTGTTGTATCTTGTTGGTCCTTACACAAAATTAATGCAGTTTCATTAAAAAGTAATATCAAATGGCAAAATAACTTAAAATATTTATTAATTTAATGAAATAGTTAAGCATGAATTTTATTTTAAACAGCAACGAAATTCTCACGTAAATAATATTTTATCAAGATTTTCTTCTGTTATGAGACTCAGATTACATATACAATTCCCTGCCTGTGGACAGCCAAACCTCTTCCAGACATCCTTGAGTTTCTTGGGAAATATTTAAACTCTTGTCATCTCATAAATCTTTTGAGGATGACTATATGAGTGTATTGAGGTGCTGTTATGTCCATATGTGAAATATCACGTGTTTGGGAACTTAGTTCCCAATTGTTGGTACCGTTTTGGGAGGTTATAGGACCTTTGGGATATAAGGCTGTCCAGCTTACCCAGAGTACTATGGTTGGGCCTAGAGGACTAGAACTGGCTAGTCCTCCTCCCAGCCCAAGGGCTTTGCTTTCTGTCTGCCATTGCAATATAACCAGTGGCAGCAAGCTATGACGGCAACAGGACAATCTGCTCAGTTGCTTTGATTTCCCTGCAGTGAACTGTGAGCTAAAATAAACCCTTGCCTCTTATCTAGTTTCAGTTATTTGGTCCTAATAATGACAAAAAAGGGTAAATAATACAAGTACATAGGGCTCTTTGAATAGCCAACAGTCCAAAGCCTATGTTGCCACTTGGTTCTGCTGCTCCTCAGAGCCATCCCTGCTATGGGGAGTTTAGGGACTTCTGACTTATCAGTGCATTGGTTTCCTGATCTCATTGGCTCCTGTCCTGGTAGGTCCTTCATATTTCACAAGTCCATCTTTCCTCTTGAAGAGTCCCGGAAGCTGAGTTCTTCTTTTCTTGCCGTCAAGTCTCAGCAGGACTGAGTTTTCCTCACGATAGAAAGGGTCTTCCTGAGCAGGTGGCAGTGAAGATTTAAGAACTGACATGTTTGTCACTTTTATGGGCAATGCTGTGCCCAAGTTGACTTCCAGAACAAAGAGTTTGTGTTGGCTTACATTTCCAGAGGATGAGGGTCATAACGGGAGTGAGGAGGAAGCAGGCTGCAGCAGGGCGGCACGAGCAGAAGATGGAGAGCTCACATCTTCACTTCTTGAGTAAAGCAGGGGTGGGGGTGGGGTGGGGGAAGGAGGAGAAGGGGACAGTGAAAGTGGTAGAGGCTTTAACCTTAAAACTCTTCCCCAGGGATGTACCTTCCTCCAGCAATGTGGTACCACCTGAACCTCCCTCGCGTCCATCAACTGGGAACTGAGTGGTCAGCCAAACACCCGAGACTATGAGGCACACTGCCCATACAAAGCACCACAAAGGGCATCTTCTTTTTCTTCACAAATCAATCTTGATGAGCTGAAGGCAATCCTGATGGGTTTTATTTTATTAAGAAAATATATAAGGGAAGAGAAATAACTGTTTGATTTAGCCCACGGATGGCTACTTCTGTGAGGGCAGCATTATAAAAGTATTCGACTAAAAATTAGCCTCCACGGAGGCATGCCAGGGTTTTGTAACAGCTGGCTTCTGATCTTCCCCCACCACTGAGCACCAGATGCTCAGCTGCCTGCACAGCCAGGAAGGTAGAGATGGGCGGAGAGGAAACTGAGGGAACTGTGTCCTGGGTGGAGGAAGGGCTTTGCCTGGGAACAGTCACCATCGCCACATGTCTGTGTGGAAACTATGTGGCCAGACCCCTTCTGTTTTCTCTTTTGTTTTACAAAAATTCTTCAAATGTTGATTTAATATGAAACTTCCTAATTAGATGAAAGCTAAACAAAGCATGTTTGGAGTACGAGTTTGAATGTAGTCGCCAATTATTCTGCATCCCGGTTTTCTCTCCCTCTCTCTGCTTTCTCTCCCTTCCTGACCTTCCTCCTTTCTTCCCGTCTTTTCCCCTCTTCTTCCTTTCTTTTCCTTTAACTCCCCTCCTCTCTTCTTCCCTCTTTCTACTTTTGTCTCTTATTCTTTCTTTCTTCTTCCTCTCCCCATCTTCCATCCTCTCTTTCACTCTCCCCTCTGGATTCTTCTTCGTCACATATTCTGGTTATTGTTTTAGGACTTTGTTTAAATGGCAGTCTTTTTTTCTGATCCTCATTTTTAATCTTACAGCTATTTTCAAGTAGATTTAGTCACCTTTTTTTCAGTTCAAATACATATTTCAAAGTTTCAGACTATTTGTTTGCTGGCCTATTTGCCTTGCTAGACTGTGGAAACCTGAAAAAGAGAAGCCATGTTAACTACCTGTCATCTCAGGACTGTCATAGAATGTTTAACATGCAGCAAATTCTCCCAGCGTGCTCAGGAGATGAGGGTAACAGACACATCTTTTAGCTGAGTCCTGACTGCCTCCCTTCTCTGCTTCATTTCTCCTACAAGGCAAGGTGGCATGATGCTCTTCTTTTATTGGGCACAAAAAATTTATACTTGGTCTTTGGGGACAAGCAGAAAAGTAGCTGATTAAATCTATATGAGAAGAAAAAATATATTTGTTTTCAGTATATATCTGGCTCTCTTTTCAAAGAGCCTATTAAACAAACAAACAAACAAACTTTCTACTCCTCAAATCATCCCACAAAATAGAAATAGAAAGAACATTGCCCAACTTGTTTTATGAGGCCACAGTTACCTAGATACCCAAACCAAAAAAAAGGCTTAGCAAAAAGAATTAAGGATCAATTTCCTTTATGAACATAGATACAAACATTCTCAATAAAATGCTTGCAAAATGAATCCAAGAACTCATCAAAAAGATTCATTCACTATGATCAAGTAGGCTTTATCCCAGAGATGCAAGCATGAGTCAATATATATAAACCAATAAATGTAATCCACCGTATAAACAGACTGAAAGACAAAAACCATATGATCTCATTAGATGTACAAAAGGTCTTTGACAAAAATCTGACACTTCTTCATGATGAAAGTACCATAAAGATTAGGGATGCAAGGGACACAACTCAACATAATAAAGGCAGTTTGCAGCAAGTTCATAACTTAAATGGCAAGAAACTCAAAGCAATTCCACTAAAATCAGGAACAAGACAAGGTTGTCTAGTTTCTTCATACCCAATCAAGATAGTACCTGAAGTATTTGCTCTAATAGCTAGAGCAATAAGATAACTAAAGAAGATTAAAGGGATACAAATAGGAAGGGAAAAAGTCAAAGTATCTTTATTCGCAGATGACATGGGTAGGATACATAAATTACCCTAGAAATTCTAAAGGTAAACTTTTACAACTGATAAATACTTTAAGCAAAGTAGTTAGATATAAAATCGAATCACAAAAATCAGTAGCCCTCGTATACATTGTTGACAAATGGACCGAGAAAGAAACAGGGAAACAACACTTCGCAGTAGCCTCAAACAATGTGCAATATCCTGAGCTAACTCTGGCCAAGAAAGTAAATGGTAAGAGTTTTGCTCTTTGAACGGTAAGAACTTTGCTGGGTACGGTGGCACGCACCTATAAACTGAGCACTCAGGAGGCATAGGCGACAGATCACTGAGTCAGAAGCTAGCGTGTTCTACAGAGTGTCTTCCAGAACAGCCAGAACAACACAGAGAAATCCTGCCTCAGAAGACAAAACAGAAACAAAACAACCAAAAAACCTTTAAGACAATGAAACAAGAAAATGAAGAAGATATCAGAAGATGGAATAATCTCCCATGCTCAAGGATTGGTTTGATTAATATAGTAAAAAGGGTCATCCGCTAACAGCAGTGTGTATATTCAATGCAATCCCCATCTAAATTCCAACACAATTCTGCATACATCTTGAAAAAAAACAATTTCAATTTCTTATAGAAACCCCAAAACTGAGGATAGCTAAAATAATCTTGAATAATAAAATCACTGCTGGAGACATTACCATTCCCAATTCTAAATTGTACTTGAGAACTATGGTAATAAAAGCAACATGGTATTGGCACAAAATGAACATGTTGATCAATGAAATCAACTGGAGACCCAGTCATAAACACACACACCTACGACCGCCTGATTTTTGATAAGTCAGAAAAATACACTGGGGAAAAAAAAAGACAACATCTTCAACAAGTGGTGCTGGTCAAACTGGAAAGCGACAAGTGGAAGAATCCAAACAGATGTCTATTTATCACCCTGCACAAAACTAAACTCAAAATGGATGAAAACTTTAACATAAAACCAGATACACAGAACCTGCTAGAAGAAAAAGTGGGGAATAGCCTTGAACTCATTGGCACAGGAAAAAAACTTCCCAAACAGAACACGGCTGGCATAGGAACTATGAGCAACAATGAATAAATGGGACCTCATGAAACTGAGATGTTTTTGTACGGCAAGGGACATTATCATTTAAACAAATTGGCAGCTCCAGAATGGGAAAATATTTTTACCAACTACATATCTGATAGAGGGCCAGTATCCAAAATATATGAACTACTCAAGAGACTTGTGAACACCACGTCAGGTACAAATTCCTTATCTACAGTGGTGTGCGAACTGCGTGCTACGCTAAGGCAATGGTGCACAGAGCTTGTCGGGAGGAATCAACTGTCTTAGTTAGGCTTTTTCTTGCTAAGAAGGGACACCAAGACCACAGCAGCTCATAAAGAAAACATTTAGTTTGGGTGGCTCGCTTACAGTTTCAGAGGTTCAGTCCATTATCATCATGATGGGGAGCATGGCAGCGTGCAGGCAGACATGGGGCTGCAGTCGTAGCTCAGAGTCCTATATGTTGCAGGCAACTGGAAATCGACTGTTGCACTAAGCAAAGCTTGAGCCAAAGAGACCTCAAAGCCCGCCCCCACGGTGACATACTTCCTGCAACTTGGCCATACCTACTTCAACAAGGCCACTACCCTTGGGGGCCATTTTCTTTCAAACTACCACACCAACCAATATCTGATTTGACTGAAGACCCACTCTACCATATGGAGCCCATACCGACATAGCTTGGGTGACCAAGAACCTGAGACTAAATAGCCCAGGGGAAAAACAAACACTACTTACCATTCTAAAACAAACAGACAGCTCAGCAATGAAATGACTCCCAAATGACATCCTGCTATACTCAGAATTCAGTGCCTTGTACAGCCATTAGAGAAACTTCCTCCTGCAGCTGATGGGAACAACTACAGAGAGCCACAGGAAAGGAGACATAAAGAGTGGAAGAGCCAGAGGGGATGAAGGACACCAAGGAAACAAGGACCTCTAAACCTACACGATCAACCCCTGTGTGAACTCACAGAGACAGAGACTTGCGTAGAGCCTGCATTGGTTTGCACCATTTGGAAGGCCTTGAGCTTAAAGAGGGGACACACTCTTCCACCCAGAAGCTATCTCCAATTAATAACCACTTGAAAATGAAAATTTAGTTTCATCCAAGGGAGAAACAAACTACCTGGGGAAACAAACTACTCTTAAGAGCAGGCTGCATGCCCTGCAGTAGATGGCCAACAGAAAATGAACCGAGCTGCGTCTTTGAGGGCGCCTAGTATCATAATATAGTCTCAAGGCTTCCTTTTTAAAAATTACCTTATTTTTATTATAAGTAATAAAAATACTAATAAAATTTTGTTTACATATAATACATATGTACATACACACATATTTTTGTTTTACTCTATTGGTCCTAGGTGTATATATTATGGCTTTCAGTTTAGTGTTTCTATGGGATTCCTGAGTATGTAAATGAGAGGGTCTGTGTTTCTTGTGCTTTTTCTTGGACTCTTTTCTTCGGTTTGTTTTGTCCAATACCAATGTGTTAGTTTCTGTTTCATCTTATTATATTTTATTTCTATCCCACAGAAGCCTGTTTGTTTTCTAATGAGAGACAGAAAGGAGGTGGATCAAATGGGAAGAGAGGAAGGAGCAGCTTGGAGGAGTTGAGGGAGGGGGAAACCATAATCAGGATGTATTATATAAGAAAAAAAAATCTATTTTCAACAAAAGGAAAAAAAATAAATACAGAAAATATTCTACTGAGCCATCTTTCTGGGAAACTGGAGAGATGTTTGTCTTTCCTGGGGTGTGAGGGAGCATGCAAGACGGTGAAAGCTGGAAGGTGGATGGAGCTATCGACATCACACTAAGGACTCCTTTCTGGAACATGAACTGGAAAAAGCAGCAGAACTGCTGCTTTGAACCTGTCTGGATAAAGGATTTACACTCTGCTTAGAAGTCACTAAGCATTTCCCAAGAAAGACATCACTTAGTGGAGAGCCGAGGGCTCTGAAAGTTCAGATAAAATTACTTCTAGAGATTGACATTCTAATTCAGAGAGGAATTATAGCTGGGAAGGTGGATGCAGAGGAAGAAACTTAGAGCCTTCCACGTTCATCTAGAATCAGAAGTCTTGATGAAGAAATCTTTAAAGCAAAGAGGTTTTATATGAATGGTGTAGAATCAAGATGTGTGTGAAGGGGTGCTTTTAAAATTAATCTTCTTTTCTTTCTTTATCTCTCTTTCTTTTGGCTTTTTAGAGGCAGTGTTTCTCTGTGTAACAGCTCTGACTTTCCTGGAACTTACTTTGTAGACCAGGTTGGCTTCAAACTCAGCGAGATATTCCTACCTCTGCCTCCCAAACTGGGGTTAAAGGTGTGTGCCACCTCTGACTAAAATTAATTTTCTTATTAATTATCAGTTGCATATCATCCATATATTTGTGTCTAGAATACATTTTGGTCACATTCATCCCCATATGTTTCTCTCACCCCCAGCCCCCAGCATCCTTCTCACCGTTTTACCGTTCAGTTTGGTTTCTGTTTTTGGTTTTGTTTTGTGACTAAGTTTAATGGGTCCACAGAGTGGGCATGAGAGTAGAGCTACCCAAAGGAGCATGGACAGTTTACCAGTGGTGATACCATTAAGAAACAATGATTCCCTCCCACAACCACCACCTGCCAACAGAAGGCCCACCCCTGCAAGCCCGCCCGTACTAACAGACCCAGTCTTGCATGGGTACCCATAGCTGCTGTGAGTCCATTAGTAAAATGATCTTATCTTGCTCTGATGCTGTCTTTTTCCACCTCCTCTTTTGTGATGTTCCCCGAGCCTTGGAAGGAGTGCTATGGCTGTCCCATTGAGGCATAAGCACTCAATAGACACTTATTTTTAGCACCCTGACCAGTTATTCATCTTCTTTAACCACAATTTATTCAAAAAGAAGTTGTTTTTGACCCAAGTTGAGAGTAGCACTACTCTATGGGTGTAAAGGTAAATGTTAAGGAGCCGGTTTTATAATGTGTTCATTGAATGGAACAGAGGCAGTAGGTTCCCCCTTGAGCCTGTGATCTCCCCAGCCATGGGCCCTTGACTAGGTCCACAGTGATTAGGCATGGACTTCCTCTGCTGCAGGAAGCCCTAGGTCAATGCCAAATGCCATTGGCTGCTCTCTTAGGCTGTGTGTCATTATTGTAGCAGGAGTCCATCCAAGGGATTACAGCATTACCCTATTTGTTTGTATGTTTGTTTTTTCATTCTGGTATTGTATGTGTGAATGTGTTCACATGCCAGGACACACATAGGGAGGTCAAGGCTTGTGTAGCAAATGCCACTGAATGCTGAAGCACTTCATCAGCCCCCAAAGGATTATTTAAATGGTAAACATTTTATTCACTGTCCAGGGTTAGAAATATCTTAAGAGTATAATAGTTTTAAATACGAGATCAAAAAAATTTATAAAGTTCCTATGTGTGTCAGATTTCAGTCTCTGTAGTATGTGTCAGGGAATTTTAAGGTACCATCCACCTGAACTCCCTGGTCAATGATGTGGCTGTGGTTGGAGGAGAGAGGAAGTTCCTGTGAACTGAGAGATGGAAGGGAGGTTATCTATTGTGGGACAGTCTTTTCCAATTTTACCTTCTCTGCTCATCAGGCTTATCACATAGCTCCCAGTCAGCCCCCTTTCACCTCAATCCTTCCAAAACCAGGGACAAGCCATACGACACGCGATCACCATGTGTTTGAGGACTGCAGGATTTTAGGCTTGCAATGTTTGGTGAGAATGGAACATGCCGAGCAGAGGACTTGTCAACAAAGTCTCAGTGGACACCAAGTCCTGTGCCAGAACGGCTGGGAACTCGGCCGTCCTTCTACAAATCTCTGCTGCCTGTTGGTTCTATAAGAGATTACAAATCCTCTCCTCCCTCCTCCTACTTAAATACTTTCTTTCCTGGCTGAGGAAGGAACTGTGAAAGATTGCCACTTATATTTGAATTCTTAGTGTGACATAGGATGTTTTCTTCCTGGGTCACATTCATGGAAGGGGGAGCGGGGTGTTGGTGAGTGGCTAGCTGCATTTGAGTCATAGAATTCCCACTTTGCCTGTTTGCCCCTCCCCACAGTCTTTCACTAATTGGTTCAGATAGCTTCGTCCCCTCTCTCTGCCTCTGTTGGTGTCATTGGCATCAAGATCGTGCTATGTGATTTGTAGATTGGCAGTCCAAAATGAAGTTGTTCAAGTAATACCATCATTTTCCTGAAATCAACTTGAAGTTTTCATCCTCTTGTTAACTGGGCGGGAAAGCACAAGATATACACACTGTTTATTAGAGCACATGCTGAAGTCTTAACTTCTAGAAACTCAGTATGTGACTTCATTTGGATCCAGGTTCTGTACGGTCATAATCACATTAAAAGGAGGTCATCAGATAGGAACAGTAGCCTTATAATAAAGGGAGAATGTAGACACAGACATACATACAAGCAGCATGCCCTGTGAGGATGAAGGCACAGAGATATTGGAACAAAGTTTCTGTAAACCTTATACAAAAGATAGTATAAAAAGATAGCTTTAAAAGAGCCAGATACTGGGCAAGGAACAGAACAGGTTTTTTTTTTTTTTTTTTTTTTTTTGAGGAACTTTCTCAGAGGGAAACAATCCTGATAACGTATTTTTCTACAAAAGTGTGAGGACATACACTTCCGTCATTTAAAGCAGCCTGTTTGTGAGGCTTTAGCCCTTGAAAACTGGTACACGAGGATGGACACATTATTGACGGGAGCTTGATGGATAGAGGAAAATGGTTCCTTAAAGTGTTGCCAGTCACGTGAGAAGCCTTGGGGTACCCGGAAATTGCTGCTGAGCGCCTGTCTCCAGGCACTTACATATTCTTTCACAATTCTAACTTAAGATAGAAATTTCCTTCTTTGGTGTCTATTATGAGACACAGCTCTCTTTGCTGGGCAGAGAATTCCGGAGCTCTGGGGCCAATTTTCCACCTCATAGAATCCCCCAAGATTAGGAATTACAAGGAGCCTGAATGCAGAGTCAGGAAATAGAGGGTGAAACACAAATCAATGTTTCTGAATGTTTCCTCCCTTGGAGAACATGGATGGCTCTGTTCTTCCTGCATGAGGGTAGGGACCATAGTGAGTCCAAATGCATAAATCATTTTGCATAAGCATGTCTTTTCATCCTGATGCTTTGATATTTGGGGTCTTGCTGTCCCTAGAAAGATTGTGCCCCTCCCCCTGACTAGCCAGTTCCTTGGATAGGAAATGTCTTGCCTGTAAGTCCACTCTAAGCAAAGCAGTGACTCTAGATAGCAAACCCTAACTTCCTCCTTTACTGAGCTTCCAGGAGTGCCGTGCCCCTATCTCCCTGGCCCAGTCATGCAAGGGCCAAGTAACAGACAACCTGTAAGAGCTCAACATTCTAGAGACCACTGAAATCATACAAACTGGGCAGTGCCCAACCTACTTACCTGGCCACATCTATTTTTTCTCATAAAAATCCCAGAGTATGGTTCATGAACTCTAGACCAACAGCTGTGGAGCCTCCATGGGACTGAACTAGGCCCTTCAGATGTGAGAGACAATGGTGAAGCTTGGACTATCTGAGGGGCCCCTGGAAGTAGGTACACGATCTATCCCTGGTGCATGAGTTAGCTTGTTGGAGTCCATTCCCTATGGTGGGATGCCATGCTCAGCCTTAATGCAGGGGGCAGGGGCTTGGTGCCTCCCCAACATAAGGTGCCAGACTTTGTTGACTCCCCAGCTGAGCCCTTACCCATGGGGAGGTGGGCTGGGGGGAAAGCGGGAGGGGAGGGAGGAGGGGTAGGAGGGAGAACCATGGCTGGAATGTAAAATGAAATTAGAAAGAAAGAAAAGAAAAGAAAGAAAGAAAGAAAGAAAGAAAGAAAGAAAGAAAGAAAGAAAAATCCCAGTGTAGGTCCTGCTCCCATCTCCCCTGGTTTGCTCTCTCTGCCTCCTAATTGGTCCTGTAGCTTCTTTGACTCATCTTTAATGGACCCTCCTTTCTGGGAACTCTGAGTTATAAGTTACCTTTCCTTTTTTACAATTAAAAATATTTTTTTTAATTTTTTTGAGTATTTTACTTACATGTGTGTTGATGTACATGTATGCAGTGCCTCAGAAGTCAGTGGCTCCCGTGGAACTCTAGTTACAGACTGTTGTGAGCAGCCAGATCAAATCTGGCTTCTCTGAGACATCTCTACAGCTCTGCAAATTTCCTTTTCTATGATGTAACAACCACCCAATCTCTTGACCTTCCTGTTCCTGAATAATAGGAATAATAGTGAAACCTATACTTTAAAATGCAATAGCCACAAAACTATGTTGTAAGGTAGACACACACCTTTAATTCTAGTGGGAGGCAGATACAGACTCAATAAATTTGAGGGCAGCCTGGTCTACATAGTGAGTTCCAGGACAGCCAGGGCTACTCAACCCTGTTTCAACATTTCCTCTCTACCTTACTCTTTCTTCCTGCCACCAAAACAGTAACAGCAAGCAGCAGCAGCAGTAACAACAACAATAACAACAACAAGAAAAAACTGTGCTTTAAATGCACAGCTCATAGTATTCACCGAGATGGCATTCATAGTGGGTCCTGTGTTCTGATCTTTGCCACTGGTTGTTCTGATGATCTTCAATAAATAAAACTTGTGCTTAAGGGCAGACTAAACTGTGAGAGATGTTTGGGATTACAGACATTGTAGTTTGGGGAATGGCAGGCCAGGACGGAGGTCCTTCCAGTCCCCTTACTGTAGACTAATAGGACAAACGTGAGTTTGCCTGCACACTTAGTCTGAGTAGTAATAACTAGGAATAAAGATTAGACACAGACTAGATGTCCATCAACAGATGAATGGATAATGAAAATGTGGTTCATTTACACAATGTAATGTTATTTAACTGCTAAAAACCGAAATCTTGAAATTCACAGCTAAGTGGATGGAGTAGAAATAAAAATCATCCTGAATGAGGTAGCCCAGTCCCAGAAAGACCAATATGGTATGAATTTGCTCATATATGGATGCTAGCATTTAAGCTTTAGATAGGCATGCTACAATCCCTAAACCATAAAGGTTAGGTCTAGGATAAGGGAATGGAGGTGATCTCTCAAGTAAGGGGAATTAGAGTATATAGTTAAGGTGAGCCAGGAAGAGACTGGAATAGGAGGATTAACAGACGGGGGGGGGGGGG